>NC_087151.1:27966020-27981020 GCF_035594125.1 Scylla paramamosain | reverse complement strand
AGAGAGAGAGAGAGAGTGTGTGTGTAAAAATGATGCATGGAATAAATGAAGAAAAAGAAAAAAAAGAAAAAAAAGAGAAAAGGAAAGAAGAAAGAAGAAAGAAAAAGGAAAAAAAAGAAAAACAATTACTACTTCCATAATGCAATACTTTTCTCCTCGGCCTATGCAAGAAGTATTCCAAGCACTTTACACTCATATCCCTCCTCCCTCCCTCCCTTCCTTGCTTGCTTCGATCGCCCGGCACACCACAGAAAGAAAGTCACAGCTAAATTTCCAGAATGCCACGTCGCTTGCTCGTCGTATCGTGTATTCAATAATCGAGCAAAACCCAACGTTCAACTCAACTGCTCCTAACGTTTTCCCTAAATGTCAACTCTGATCTGCCTGGAGTTTACGAATTGTGAGGATTTGTCAGAAGAGTATTAGTAGATCTGAGGACTTGAGGGAAGAACAAACAAACAACAACAACAACAACAACAACAACAACAACAACGGAGTGAGTACAGAATGTTGCTCTATTTCTGATCAAAGCTATTTTGGATATTTCCTGTGGTGTGTAGCGTATAGTGAAATCAGAAATTAAAATGCAAAACTAAAACGCCCCATATGAAAAAAAAAGGAAGAATAAAGAAGAAAACGCAAACGGACAGTAAAGGAAGAAGAGAAGTGCAACACAATAACAACCATATCAAGAAAGAAATCACAGTACAATTTCTTTTGATAATATAAGAATTGGAGTTACGGAAATAATGTACAAATTTTGCCTGATATGATAATGAATACAATGAAAATACAGAAAGACAGCAAAAGCAACTAAACAGCAAAAAAAAAAAAAAGAATCACATCAGAAGGCGCTGTAACAAAAACCAGGGCCAGTATTTCAAAACGCTCTCCTCTCTCACCACGATTATTTTCAAAGACCACAAATATGAATAGCCGGGTTCTCAAGACCGTTTCTTCTATTACTACTACAGAAAACGTGTTATTATATCACTAGAACCGTAAAAACAGCCTTAAAAACCAATGCAAGTTTAATTAGAGCCTTTTGAATGAAGTGTAGGTGCGGCGCGAATGTTTCAGAATCCGGCAGACTCTCCCAGCAAAGTAAGGAAAGCTTTACCCCACAGCATGACTTCGCTCTTCCGACGCCCTCTATTAATCAATGTCCAATTTTCCTGCCTCGCCTACGTCTCCTTTCTCTAATCCTTCCATCAGCGCCGCGTGATCCCGGTGGTCGTGGCGCAAGCACTGATTTAATGAAATAGTCTGTCCAACTTCTCCTAAGTAATTCCATCATCATCATCATATTTTCATTACTTTCTTTTTCATCATTAAGTTTCAGCCCCCACCCCCCTCTCTCTCTCTCTCTCTCTCTCTCTCTCTCTCTCTCTCTCTCTCTCTCTCTCTCTCTCTCTCTCTCTCTCTCTCTCTCTAACGTGATAAAGAATAAGACAGTCAGATGGTATATTAAAACAAACAAAATATGAAGATAACTGTATTAATTACCTTCATTAAAGAAAAAAAAAAAATTTCAAATAAAAATACAGAAAAGTAAAAAAAAAAAAAAAAAGCAAGCAATGACTCAATGTCTAGCAGCACACAGTCAATAATTTCTGCCGCATTAAACTGCAAAGTATGAGGAACACGCACCCAATTATGAATATTAACAACTAATTAAACAGATAAGTGAATAAACAAATGAATAAATAAATAAACAAACAAAAAACACAAAAAAAAACTAACGAACTGAAAATACATACATACATACATACACATATAAACACATACCTAACTAACCAAACAAATAAATAGACAAAAAAAAAAATACATAAACATCCCATGCACCACTCCAATTAAAATTCCCAGGGGCATTTCGAACCTCGGGCTTTATTGCAGCAAAATCAAAGTTCAGCTGAGTAAAAAATGACGCCCGGCCTGGCTCATAATCCCTCGCCAACTCCCACGACGAAAATAAATCATGAAAAAAAAAAAAAAAAACAGGTTCGGCTTAGACTTCGCCACGTCCAATATGGCTGCCGAGAGAGAGAGAGAGAGAGAGAGAGAGAGAGAGAGAGAGAGAGAGAGAGAGAGAGAGAGAGAGAGAGAGAGAGAGAGAGAGAGAGAGAGAGAGAGAGAGAGAGAGAGAGAGAGAGAGAGAGAGAGAGAGAGGTGATTAATGAGGGAAAGGAGATATGGAGAGAAAAGGGGGAAGAAATTAAAGGATGATAAAAAGAAGGGGAGAGATAAAAAGGACCTCATTCATTCTCTCTCTCTCTCTCTCTCTCTCTCTCTCTCTCTCTCTCTCTCTCTCTCTCTCTCTCTCTCTCTCTCTCTCTCTCTCTCTTCACGGCCCAGTTCGATCAGTGAAGAGTGAATAATGAAAGGTCTTGAGTGAAGATGGTGAAGAAGAAAGCAGTCGTGGTGGTGGTGGTGGTGGTGGTCACGTGTCACTTTATTATATCACGTTTGGGACGCGTGTTGTTTGTGTTTTATCACCACTGGGGCTAAAATGCTTTACTGGTGAAGCGTTTTTTTTTTTTTTTTTGTTTTATGGTGGTGGTGGTGGTGAAGGTGGTGGTAATGACAGCAACAGTAGTAGATGTGATGGTTACAGGTGCTAATGACAAGGGTAGTGATACAGATGATGGTGATGAAGGTACAGTTGTAACACGTTAACGACTGTGGTAGTATTGGTGGCGGTGGTGGTGGGGGTGATAACAAGCTAACGATAGTGGTAGCAATGGTGGTGATGGTAATGGTTATGACAAGCCCTAACGACAGCGGCAGTGGTGGTGGTGGTGGTGGTTGTGACAAGCCGTAATAGTATTAGTGGCAGCGGCGGCGATGGCGGTGGTGGTGGTGGTGGTGGAGGGCAGTGACAGGTGGTGGTGGCAGAAATAGTGTTTATATGCCTGGTGCGTGGCGGCGGATGTGGCGGCTGCGGCTTGTACGAGTCTCGAGCCGCCGCCGCCACCGCCGCCGCCGCAGGTGTTGCCGGGGCCCCACACACACGCCGGGGCGGGAGAGTCACGCCTCAATCAATACCGCCTCCCGCGTTACCCGGGGCGGCGGTGGCGGCGGCGGAGGCGGCAGGGTGGGCGGAGGGGCGGCCTGGGGGACAGTTAGGCTTGTCACTCCTCGCACGGCACTCATTCCACCTTATTGGGGCGTCTCTTGCTCTCCTTTTATCGTTTTATGTTTGTTTATTCCTCCTTCTCACTCCCTGGCCACTTATTTTTCTATTTTCTTGTTTTTCTTGTTTGTTTATTGTTATTTGTGTTGTTTCTTTCCTCTTCCTCATTCATTGATCACTGTTTTTCCATTTTCCAGTTTTGTGTTTATTTATTCTTACTTGTATTGTTTCTTTCCTCCTTCTCATTCACTTGTCAATATATTTTTCTTGTTTTGTGTTTGTTTATTGTTATTTGTGTTGTTTCTTTAACTCTTCATCATCATTCATTAGCCTGTTTCTTTTTTTTATTTTCTTCTTTTCATTCTTTCATTTTTTTCATTTATTTTTTATTTTTTTATTTTACGTTTTGCCTTTCTTCTTTTTTTTTTTTCATATAATGAGTTATTCCCTTCCTTTCATTGTCTTTTTTTATTATTATTATTTGTACTGTATCTTTCCTCTTTATCATTCACCGTGACGTAGTTTTCTTTTTTTCTTTTTTTCCTTTTAATTGTTTCTCGTTTATATTTGTACGAATGCATCACTTTTATTTTTATATTTTTATTTCACTTTTTTTTCTTCCTCTCCCCAGCTGCATTCACTATCAAATTTCCTTCGTTAATATTTGTGATGCGACTGTGCAATTTTGACTCTATCTCTCTTTCTCTCACAAAATACACAACCGTTTACAATTTTTCTCCTTTCTGTATCAACTTCTCTTAATTTTTCTTACGGAATCCACTCCAATTAACTTTCTCTTTCTCTCTTTTGAATACACTCACTTCATCTTACCTGCTACGTTCACTCCACTGCACTACCTGTGTGTGTGTGTGTGTGTGTGTGTGTGTGTGTGTGTGTGTGTGTGTGTGTGTGTGTGTGTGTGTGTGTGTGTGTGTGTGTGTGTGTGTGTGTGTGTGTGTGTGTGTGTGTGTGTGTTTGGTTTATATCCACTTCACTCCCGGGTACTCGCCTTAATCTGCGCTGTATTCCATCCATTTCCCTGTATTTGTTGTCACTGCCGATATATCCAATCAATTTGCTCGGATTTCACTGCTCCGCTCCTCAGTGTATATATTTATTTACTTATTTACTCCAGTATTTATTTTATTTGCATTGTTTATTGTTTCGCTTAAAGCTATGCAGAATTGTGTCATGCAGTTTCGCGTATTTTATTGCCATTTTTGTCTTATTTATTTGCTAATTTTCATTCAATATTCATTCTGGCTACAGTCATATGGATTTAAATCATTAATTAAATCATTCAGTTTTGTGTATTTTCTTGTTTTATTACCTACGGCCATAAGCAATCACGTTATAAGGTTTTTGCATATTTGCTTTTCTTTTTGTTCTATTTGCCTGAATTTACACGAAACTCTAGTATACAGTTCTCGTTATTTACGTATGTGTATTTTCCATCTACGTATTCGCACATATTTCACTTTCCTCTCTGTTGACATTTTCTCGATAACGTTTCGTAATATTTTTTTCTCTGCATTGTTTGAAATTACTCATATTTTCTTTCCTACACCATGAATCTTAACGTATTAATTTCACATAATGCCTTTTTTTCATGATTAATTTTCCCATCTACTTCATTTAATCCTGTCTTCACTCTTTTTTTCTAATTCCTATTTTTTTTTTACTGACGTAATGGTTTTTTGCGTCCAATTAATCTCACTCACGTTCTAATTCAATACTGCGTTGGTGGATTTAATTATTTATTCATTAACTCGCTCGTTTGTTGGTTGGTTTGCTTACGGTAATAGAATTTTTCCTGACGCTAAACACAACGTATTTTTTTTTATCTGTAGTAGTAGTAGTAGTAGTAGTAGTAGTAGTAGTAGTAGATGTAGTAGTAGTAGTAGTAGGAAATAATCAATTATGTGCTAACGAACAAAACGGAAGGAGGGAGGAAAGGAGGGGATGAGAGAAGGAGAAGGGAGAGAGGGAAGGAAAGACGGGAGGGATGAAGGAAGGGTAATAAGAGGGAGTGTGAAGGAGCAAGATGAAGTGTAAGGAAGTAATTAATGTGGAGATGAAGGAAGATAGACGAGAGATTGGAGCGAGGAAAAGAAGGATGAATGAGCGGAGGGAGTGAGATGTAAGCAGGAAGGAAGGAAGGAAGGAAGGAAGGAAGGAAGGAAGGAAGGAAGGAAGGAAGGAAGGAAGTTAGAAAAGGAAAGAAGTTAAAGAAGAGGAGGCAAGGAACGTTAAACAAGCAAAAGTAAGCAAAAGGAAGGAAGGAAGTGATACAAGGAAATAAATAAAAGAAGGAGAGGGAAAGGAAGGCTAAAGAACCAAAAGGAAAGAAAAGGAAAGAAGAAGAGATGAAAGGAATGGAGGGAAAAGAAAAAAAATCAAAAGTTACAGTCGAGAGAGAGAGAGAGAGAGAGAGAGAGAGAGAGAGAGAGAGAGAGAGAGAGAGAGAGAGAGAGAGAGAGAGAGAGAGAAAAAAGAAAGAGTGTAAGTGATTAATTTTCATGAGTGTGTGTGCGTGCGTATGTGTACGAATGAGGAGAAAGAGAAAGAGAGAAAGACAGAGACAGGGGGGCGCTAATTCGGCTCAAAATGTGGCACTCCATACGAACCTACCTAACTACTGCCCCTGTGTTTTTACCTGCTGCCCACTCACCTGCCCACCTCCCTCCCTACCTGTGTGTACCTGCCCGGCTACTCACGCGTCACGTCCACCAAACATTCCTCTCATTTCTCCTGCCGTGTTCCGTCATAACGTGGACTCTGTGGCCCCGAACACTCCCACCCCCTAACCTTTACCAGCCCCGTCCATGAGTGTGTACTGGGGAATACGGGAGAGGGAAAGAGAGAGAGAGAGAGAGAGAGAGAGAGGGAGTGAGTGGTGGTGGTGGTCGCAAACACCTGCCGTCACTGAAATTACGTAAACATTTATGGACCTCTCGGGGATATGCGAGGGAGGGGAGGGGAGAGTGGGGAGAAGGGGGGAGAAAAAGCGCATCAGAGTCGATGTGTGGGTGAGAGAGAGAGAGAGAGAGAGAGAGAGAGAGAGAGAGAGAGAGAGAGAGAGAGAGAGAGAGAGAGAGAGCAATGCTATCAATGAGTTTTACATGCCGTTGTATGTACTCTCTCTCTCTCTCTCTCTCTCTCTCTCTCTCTCTCTCTCTCTCTCTCTCTCTCTCTCTCTCTCTCTCTCTCAAGTTTTAATTTCTTTTCCATTTCGAAACTTCCTTCAAACAATCTTTATTAATTCTTACGGAAACCATCCATTCATCATTCCTTCCTTTCTCTCTCTCTCTCTCTCTCTCTCTCTCTCTCTCTCTCTCTCTCTCTCTCTCTCTCTCTCGCCGTGTCGCCCCAGAACCACGAGGGTGCGGGCGAGTGTTAGTAAACAGAGTAACGGGCGGGGGAAGTGAGGAGGAGGAGGAGGAGGAGGAGGAGGAGGAGGAGGTGTCGGGTCCCCGCTACATATAGATCCTGTCACCGCCGCCCTGTCCAAAAGGTACGCCCCGCACGCCACGACACGACACGACACGCCTCTCTTAGGTCAGTTTCGAATCTCTCTCTCTCTCTCTCTCTCTCTCTCTCTCTCTCTCTCTCTCTCTCTCTCTCTCTCTCTCTGCCACATGAGTCCGTTAGTGCGGCCCTTTAAATCAATTATTCATTCAGTCAGTCGGTCAGTTAGTCAATCCCCCCCCCCCTCTCTCTCTCTCTCTCTCTCTCTCTCTCTCTCTCTCTCTCTCTCTCTCTCTCTCTCTCTCTCTCTCCAGCAGACTCGTGACAGGAAAAATTAACGCTGAAGTCTTTGGAGAGAATTATCAAGGGTTTTTATCTCTGCCGCCAAGAGTAATAATTAAAATAACAATAAGAAAAAAAAATAATAAGCAAGAAATTATTAAAGAACCATCGAACATAAGCTTAGCGAAGGAAAACGGACTCTCAAAATATGCTGTGATAGATGAAACTCACAGCACGGGAGAAGAAGCGTGCAACAAATAAATAAATAAATTAATTAATTAAATAAATGAATAAATAAGATGAAATAAATAATCTACTTGCGTTTCTATGTTGCATGATCTTGTTTGAATGATCTTGGGAATGAACAAACCTGTACAAACGGACCGTGGCGCCTTGTAATGATAACGCCAATCGATTCCAAGAAGGGTCATTGAGTTACCCACGTAAGCAACTGAACACTGACTGCTAAGGCTTCCCCCCTTGAGCTGATGATTATAATGCTCCGGTGTAAGTTTACGGGAGTGAGTTCCAAAGACACCACCGACAGCACCAAGAGTTCGTTATACAGGGTGAACCAAAAGTGAGGACGCATCAGTAACCTTCCTAACATATCCTAAGTGAATGTTCCAATATCAACACTGTTAGTGCATCAAGTTTAAATGAAGATAGCAAAACGCTTTAAACTTTGCATCGCTAATGGTGAATAACTTGCTCAAGATGCGGATTAGAAATCAATGAGAAAAATATATCTTTGCCTATGTGTTCATATTTTTTAAGGTGCCCTATACAATAAATAACTGAAACTTTTTAGTGCTTGTAGTTCTGTGCTTGGCCCGTGAAACCAGGCAGTGTTGTCCAGAGAAGTTGGAAGGTTCATACTTGTCGTTGGTATGATTTCAAAACACACCAGTAACACCAAGAGGAATTATTGAAAGGCTGAAACCTGTTACCTGTTCGAATTTTGGTCCGTGAAATTAGGTAGTGTTATCCAGAAGAAAAAAAAGTAAAAAAAAATAATAATAATAATTCTGTTACTGGCATACACACACACACAGACACACACATGGAGTTCGTATCAACATAAAGCCAAGCAGCAAGGAGGTCAGTCAGGTATCACACGTAGGAGGCCAGACAGGTAAAGGTGAGTGACAGATTACAAGCCAGCACACCTGGAGGCGACACACAACTGTACAAATATGTGGAGAGGGTGACGGTGCTAGACAGGAAGGGCGGCGGGCCTATGGGTGGAGCTCTGAGGGAGAGAGGGAGAGGGGAGAGTGTGTAAGGGAGGGAAGGAAAGGTGTATCTGGGAAAAGGGGTGTAGGTGTGAGTCTCCTTGGGGCTGATAGACTCTGGAGAACGCGCGCCTCGAAAATTAGGGCCGTATTGAGAAACGCTTTCCCTCTCTCACCTCGGCGATTTGCAAAGGCCACAGAGATGATTAGCCGGGTTCACTAGACTGTTTCTTCTGTTAATAATCCAGAAATCTTGTTAATCTGCATCAGAATCGTAATAAAAAACACCATTCGTTAAAAACCCGTGTCACTTCAACTGGAGCCTTTTTGATAGTTACGATGCAGGAAGGGACCGTTTCAGAATATGGTGTTTAGTGTAGGTGGTGACCTTGACATTGGTGGAGAGGTGAGGTCCCCACCACCACCACTCACCACCACCACCACCACTACCACCACCAGCACCATAACCACCACCACCACCAGCTGCCGCCGCCAGCACCGCGTGAAGGGAGGCACAAGGGTCGCATTACGTGTCTGCCCCCCCACCCCTTCTCTCTCTCTCTCTCTCTCTCTCTCTCTCTCTCTCTCTCTCTCTCTCTCTCTCTCTCTCTCTCTCCACACAGCTCCTCGCCGCTGGATGGCCCGTAAAACTTCCAAATTCGCTAAACATACATAATTTTCGCGTTACACTCCATAACACCGATCGATTTTGTCAGGGTTGTCGTCACCCTCGCGCCGCCCCTCAGCCAGCCAGCCAGCCAGCCACGTTAACGCCGTGTCGGTAAACAATAAAAATAAGCCTTCCGTCCATCCATTCCCCCAAGCCAGCCAGACAGCCGCCATGCTAATTATCCTGCCACCCAACCAGCCTACCAGCCAACCAGACAGCCACACCTAAACAGTAAAAATTTGCTTTCCATCCACTCAGCAAGCCATCCCACCCTCAACCTAGCTGTCCATCCAACCATCCAGCGCATTACCTCGCCGCCCAACCAGTTCATCAGTCAGGCAACCAGATCATCACACAAACCAGTATACAGAAGTCACAAACGAACACAAAGGAAAAAACTAACAACACTCCTGCTTAAGCTAACCACCCAACCAACCAAACACTAAGCCAGCCCAGCCTGTTCTGTATCCCGCACGCAACCTAACCCAAAAAAACTGACGGACACACGCACACTCACACCCGCACCTGCACAAAGCCAAGCCCTACATCCTGACGGTGGCCTGACGAAGGTGACGAAGTAACAAAGAGGTTCCCAATATTGAAAGTCAGTCACACAGAGAGAGAATTCAAAGAAACGAGGAAACGGAGAGAGAGAGAGAGAGAGAGAGAGAGAGAGAGAGAGAGAGAGAGAGAGAGAGAGAGAGAGAGAGAGAGAGAGAGAGAGAGAGAGAGAGAGAGCGATCGGCAGCTCTTCCTCGTGATAACTTCCAGACGCTCTCGCATTACCTGCCTTTTATGATGAACAGTGCGGGTGACTTGCTGCTGGCGATGAGAGAGAGAGAGAGAGAGAGAGAGAGAGAGAGAGAGAGAGAGAGAGAGAGAGAGAGAGAGAGAGAGAGAGAGAATTTTACCTACGTCATACACCTATCCATCCATCCGTACCTGCAGAAAAGAGAGAGAGAAAAGAATTAATATAAAAAATCTATAAGGGGAAGCCACTGGGACCTTCTTAACGTAAACAAAAGACTGTAAAAAAGACGAGGGCGAGGGTGAAAGTCAAACCCAATACGACCACACGTCCCGCGACCTTCACGCCAACCCAACCCAAGCCAAGCCAAATCAAGGGAAGGTAATAATAGGTGAAGCCTCGTTTCTAATTAGTAATATTGCATAACACTATATTCATCACCTTTTTCCACTCACTATTAGCAAGGAACACTGACCTGATGAGTCTCTGAATATATGCTACAGTTTTATACTCGATAGCTTCGTTCATATAATTGTTTGTTTACTGCTATAAGAATGAGCTCAGATTACAAACAGTAGTACTACAATTTCACTTATGGCAGATTTGGTCTGTTCATGAATATAAAGCTAAACTCCGACTGCAAACAGGAGAACGCACTTTCCCCCATCCCCCCCAGTTGCAATTACAGCAGATTACACTTAACGCACGAAATCATTATATCTTTATTTGACTCTTCACTTACAATCCGAAAAATGTACATAAAAAAAAAAGAGGAAATTTAATCACAAACAGCACGAACACCATAAACATACACACATAAAAATAGCATTCATTAAGTAAAGAGATGCCAGGCAATGGAAAAAAAAAAAAGGAGATGAAGAATGAAAGGAGAGTAAGAGATGAAAGTGAGAGATGAAAGTGGCGGACATAATACGTACAATAAAAACAAAAAACTGAAAGAAACTGGGGCACGGAAAGAAAAGGAAAGGGAAAAACGAGATGTAAAAGGAAAGAGGGCATATGAGAGAGAGAGAGAGAGAGAGAGAGAGAGAGAGAGAGAGAGAGAGAGAGAGAGAGAGAGAGAGAGAGAGAGAGAGAGAGAGAGAGAGAGAGAGAGAGAGAGCTATAACATCGAAGCTAAATTTAGGTCCAATAGAGAGAGAGAGAGAGAGAGAGAGAGAGAGAGAGAGAGAGAGAGAGAGAGAGAGAGAGAGAGAGAGAGAGAGAGAAAATGTGAGTGAAAGTGTCACGTTACAATATAGGACACTTTAGTCTCTCTCTCTCTCTCTCTCTCTCTCTCTCTCTCTCTCTCTCTCTCTCTCTCTCTCTCTCTCTCTCTCTCAACACGACAATGAGAACAACAATTATACCACTAATAATACTGATGATGATAATAATAATAATAATAATAATAATAATAATAATAATAATAATAATGCTAAAAATCACAAGAACTAGTAAATTAGACAACCAAAGTAAAAAAGAACAAAACACCTTGCTGAACATAAATAGCTTGTGTGTGTGTGTGTGTGTGTGTGTGTGTGTGTGTATAGAGGAGGAGGAAAGTAGTAACTATTTCGAGCCAGATAACTACCCTTACTATTACTCTTATCACAATTTAGTATTCCATCTCTCCCTCCCCTTTCCCCTCTCGTTATTCCTTCCCCCATAACCTTCCTATCTTCCTATCTCTCCCCTCACACGTGTTACCTCTCCTCTCCTGTCTTCACCTTCTCTCCCCCTTCCCATCACGCCCTTATCACCCTCATTCTCCGCCTCTCCCTCGCTACAGAAGACATAACGAGCCACAAAAACACTCTTGCTTGTTTGTCAGTGTCCTAAGGGTCAAAATTTCCGGTGTTTGTTCTTCCTATGTTGTGTTTTTGTAGTGTATTTTGTTATTGTGTCAGATTTACATAGATTTTTTAGTTTTATCCCTGTTAAAGTGTTCAGTGTTTATTTATTTATTTATTTATTTATTTATTTGTTTATTTTTTAGTTAGTGTGTTTTGTTATAAGTTCTGTTTTATTGAATCATCCATTATTGTAAATGTTTCCTTTTTATGGCTTTTAATGGACCATAACATGATTTACATCCATTATGTTTTATTCAGTCTTTGTATTCGAGTGGTCAGTAAAATAAAAAAAAAAAAAGATACATAAAACTATGGATGGGGAAAGATTCGCTAACTTCATTCTAACGCCAGCTTACTTTATTGGTGGTGGTGGTGGTGGTGGTGGTGGTGGGCGTTGCCGTCTCTAAGCACCTGCTCCCTCTCCCTCTCCCTCCACCACCACCACCACCGTCGCCTCAATCACTGCCACCATCACGGAAGTACGTTAAAAAATAATAAAAACCCATCACTGCTCCACCCATGTACTGGCGTTCCATCCTCCCTCCACCACCACCACCACCACCACCACTATCACTTACTACACTGTTAAATGTCCTCCCATCACCGTCACCACCACCATCACCACCACCACTACTATTACCTGTTGCAGTGTTAAATGTCCCACCATCACCACCAATCACCACCATCATCACCACCACTACTATCATCTACTGTTGTTTATTCATCAGTCCAGCACTACAGTCGTCACGCCACCAGCGCCACTATCATTTGTTACTCAGTATGCCTTTAGTGACAGTCTAACATCACCATCATCACCATCACCACCACTATTATCCTGCTCTCTTTATTGACTGTCCACATGCCTACCACTACCACCACTATCTGTTTCTTTACTACTACTACTACTACTACTACTACTACAACTATAAACGCCACCACATCCACAATAAAATGCTTCTCTTTCTTCCCCTCATCTTCCTCCGCTCTAAATTCCTCACACACACACACACACACACACACACACACACACACACACACACACACACACACACACACACACACACAAACACTCCTTGGACTGACAGAAGACAGCACACATTCGGTAGATAAAACAAACAGTAATCATTGGCTCTCGCTCCTCCTCCTCCTCCTCCTACTCCTCTTCCTTTTCTCCTCCTTCACCACCTCTTTCTCCTCTTCCTTACATTCCAACTCCCGGAAGCCGCTATAATCAGGCTCTTACTCACAAAACACACACACACACACACACACACACACACACACACACACACACACACACACACACACACACACACCGTACTGTAAATGCATGACTCGCAAATTACTGTATTACTGTACGTGCTGAGTGAATACAAATGCTCATAAATGCGAAAAAAAAAAAAAAATACCGCAAATGAAAGCACTTCAAAATGTTTCACGTTAAAAGGAAGACTTGTAAACAAAAGTAAACAAGTTTGTAAATAAGTGAAAAAAAAATAAAGAAATATATAAACTGTATGAACAGATGATTAATAGAGAATAGAGTAATGAATACATACTTAAGTAAAATGAATTAAGCAAGAAATAATGGAAAACAATGTTAGAGAGAAAAATGATGAAAAAAGAGAATTAAACAAGATTTCACTATACGAGAGAGAGAGAGAGAGAGAGAGAGAGAGAGAGAGAGAGAGAGAGAGAGAGAGAGAGAGAGAGAGAAACATTAAATTCTCATCATTATTTTCAACTTGCTGACACTTCCAGTTCCCCCTCCTCCCCCCCCTCGCCCTACAAACTTCCCTCCGCCCGTTTTCTTTCTTCCCTACTTCTTTACATGCGTCCGTTTTCTTTCTTTCCTACTCCTTTACATGCAAGTTAATTTTATTCCCTCATTTCCATATTTTCTTTCTTTCTTTCTTTCTATTATCCGTATTCCACATTTTATTATATTTCTTCGCTAGTCTAATTTCGTTGCGTCTAATTAACTCTTCCATTTTATCTTTTTTTCTTTTATTTTTTTTTCTTTTGTGTTTATTTTTCTTTTTTTCTTTTAAGTTTCGTCTGTTGTACGCAGATATACATGATGAAGGTAAAATTTCTCTCTCTCTCTCTCTCTCTCTCTCTCTCTCTCTCTCTCTCTCTCTCTCTCTCTCTCTCTCTCTCTCTCTCTCTCTCTCTCTCTCTCTCTCTCTCTCTCTCTCTCTCTCTCGTGTGGGTTTATTGAGCTCTCTCATTTAATTCGTCTTAATTGCACCACGCTTCCTAAATTTCATCTATCTTTTTCTTCCCCACCTTTTTTTTTAATCTTGAGCACTGAGCTGTCTTTCGATTTCAACTTTTCCTTCCCTCTTTTCTTTTCTGTTTGCTGAGTAATTGTATCCATGTATTTTTTTTCTATTATACCTGTAATTACACCTTCACAGCAACAACAACAACAACAACAACAACAACGATAACAGTAAAACAGTAAAGAAAAAATAATAAGAATGATTAATTTACTCCTCTTTGTCGTCGCTAGGAATAAGAATAATAATAATAATAATAAGAAGAAGAAGAAGAAGAAGAAAAGAGGAAGACGAAAAAGAAAAACAGATGGAACGGCAAATAAAACATGCTGACAGAGAGAGAGAGAGAGAGAGAGAGAGAGAGAGAGAGAGAGAGAGAGAGAGAGAGAGAGAGAGAGAGAGAGAGAGAGAGAGTAGATTGAAGGTAATACAGGACGGGAAGCCGATGACTCCCTCCTCCTCCCAGGCACTTTTCAGGCTTGACCACACGCTAACAGAGGAAGAGAAGGAGGAGGAGGAGGAGGAGGAGGAGGAGGAGGAGGAGGAGGAGGAGGAGGAGGAGGAGGAGGAATAAAAATAAGTGAAACGATAGACGAGAGAGAAAGGAGAGGAGACAAGATTATAACTTAGGGGGAAGAAGAAAATGAAGAGGAAGGAAGAGGAAGGAATTAGGAGTGAGAGCAAGAGTACGAGTATGATGACAGGGCTTGGAAAAGGTGAATTGCTACTCTTCCTCTTCCTCTTCTTCGTCCTCTTCCTTTTTCTTCTAATCCTGCTGCATTTGATCATAATCTTGCTTTACCTTTATGCCAAATCATGTCAAATCCACAGCTCTCTCTCTCTCTCTCTCTCTCTCTCTCTCTCTCTCTCTCTCTCTCTCTCTCTCTCTCTCTCTCTCTCTCTAAAACACATCACTTGCTCTCACTCTCTCTACTTCATCCAATTTTCCGACTGTGAGACTTAAAAGGCGAAGACCCTCCTCCTCCTCCTCCTCCTCCTCCTCCTCCTCCTCCTCCTCCTCCTTCTCCTCCTCCTCCTCCTCCTCCTCCTCCTCCTCTTCCTCGTTGTCTTCCTCCTCCTCTTACAGTAGAAATTACGTGTCTTCGCCTCACCAACCTGCTGACTTTCTCATACTAGTTTAAAGAGATTATGCTGTTGTTCTTGTTAATTAATCACGTCGTTTGGGGCAAGAGTTTTGTTGCTGTTTCTCTCCTCCCCTCCTCTTTTTCGTGTATTTATTCGTGCTAATCTTTGTGTTCCTAATTAGTCTTTCTTCTTGTTGTTCTCCCTCGTGTTGTTTTTGTTGTTGTTTTACTTCTTTTAACT
>NC_087151.1:27943520-27956020 GCF_035594125.1 Scylla paramamosain | reverse complement strand
TTTTCTCTCTCATTTCTCTTTCCTCTCATTTTCTCATACATTCTTTCCTTCCTGTATACCTTTTCCACTACTCCCAACTCTCTCTCTCTCTCTCTCTCTCTCTCTCTCTCTCTCTCTCTCTCTCTCTCTCTCTCTCTCTCTCTCTCTCTCGCCACGTTCTGGAGTCAATTAATTCAGCGCCTTCACGTCAGCAGGTAGGCAGAAATTCGTGTATTTTATGCTTTCATCGATATTATGTTCGTCACTCTTATCGATTGTACTGCTTCAGTGTGTGTGTGTGTGTGTGTGTGTGTGTGTGTGTGTGTGTGTGTGTGTGTGTGTGTGTGTGTGTGTGTGTGTGTGTGTGTGTGCTGTTTTTTTCTTTGATTCTTTGATTACTTTCGTTTTGTTGTTTTTGATGTGCTTGTTTTTGTTTTATTTTATTTATCTATTTATTTATTTATTCATTTATTTTATTTATTTTTTGTTTTGTTTTTGTTGTTGTTTTGCTTTGTTATTTTATAGGTGTGTGTATCTCTGGAATGTTATCATGTGATACTCTTCTCTCTCTCTCTCTCTCTCTCTCTCTCTCTCTCTCTCTCTCTCTCTCTCTCTCTCTCTCTCTCTCTCTCTCTCTATTTATTTATATATTTATCCTTTTTTGCTGGTGGATTATTAAATTATGCTTGTGAGGGTTTCTCTCTCTCTCTCTCTCTCTCTCTCTCTCTCTCTCTCTCTCTCTCTCTCTCTCTCTCTCTCTCTCTCTCTTAATAACGTCACACTATCAAAAATATCTTTTACACTGCATCATTTTAAAATTTTTCCATCTTCATTCGTATACATAATTTTTTGAACACGAAAACAACATATTATTTTTTTTCCTTTCCATTCCACTTCTACCGAACAAACCTTTATTATTTTCCCCCTCTATCACATTAAATTTTCCCAGTCATGCATTTTTCCTCCTTCCTCCCTGACATTTTCCTTCTCACGGGTAAAAAAAAATCAATCGAACTTCAGATATTTTCCTCTTAGATTAATCTGTGTCGGCATTTCCCTTGCGTCTTCCTCCGCCCAAGCCCCCGCCGCCGCCGCCGCCGCCGCCGCCGCCGCCGCCGCCGCCGCCGCCGCCGCCGCCGCCGCCACCTGCCGCGTGTGGGTACCCGCGAACCCCTTGGCGTGGGAGGGAAACTAGGATACGTGGGAGTGTTTCCTCTGTCACTAACCCGAGGCGGTATTCTCCCTCTCCTCTCCCATCCCCCTCCTCCTCCTCCTCCTCCTCCTCCTCCTCCTCCTCCTCCTCCTCCTCCTCCTCTTACCGTGTTCTCTCCCGCTCGTCCTCTCCGTCCTTATCCTCTTCCTCCTCCTCCTCCCCCTCCTCCTCCTACCGTGTTCTCTCCCGCTCGTCCTCTCCGTCCTCTCCTCTCTTCCTCCTGCTCCCTTCTTCCAGCCCTATGATTCACCACTACCCTCCTCCTCCTCTTCCTCCTCCTCCTCCTCCTCCTCCTCCTCCTCCTCGTTCCCTCTTGTCTCTCGCTCTCTGGTTCCCCTTCAATGAATGTCAGGCAGGATCTCTCTCTCTCTCTCTCTCTCTCTCTCTCTCTCTCTCTCTCTCTCTCTCTCTCTCTCTCTCTCTCTCTCTCTCGACCGTGCAGCTCTCCCGTCAGACTACCACAAACCTACAAAACTATTTCTCCTCCTGCTCCTCCTCCTCCTCCTCCTCCTCCTCCTCCTCCTCCTCCTCCTCCTCTCATCGAAGTGGAAGATATGAGATGATCAAATAGAATTGTTTATAATATTCAAAGGCTCCCGTATCATCAGTGTAGAGGAATTCAGTGTAGTCAGTCGTTCAGTTTTCAAGCAAATTGGTGAAAGCTTCTCGTGAAATGAAGCTACTTTTTTTCTTTAATAATTTGTTAAATGTTTGGAATTTTCTGTTCTTCGATGTTTTTTGGTGGTGTAATAATGAAGCTTTTAACTGTTTAACGCTTACACTTCTCTTTCATGGAGTGATGTGCCTTTTATAAGAAAAAAATAAGAAAGCAAAAAAATAAAGCACAAACCAAATAAAAAAGTTAATAGAAATTATAAAAAAAAAAAAATAACAAGACGCTAAAAATGAAACACTAACCTATTAAACTCAGCGACACATCTTTTTTCCTACAGTCACTTACACATTTTTTCCTTATCTTTTGTAATACAGCCTGAAATAGTTATTTAGTTCAGAAACCACAAGACTGACCACCTGCTTTTTATTTATTTGTTTTCATTATTCATTTATTTATTTATTTTATTTTTTATTATTTATTTATTTATTTATTTATTTATTATTTTATTTATTTATTTATTTATTTTTTTTTTTGGTGTGTGTGTATTTCCAAGTGTCCAAGCCAGTGTCCAGAACATTAACAAATCACAACCACAGCAATAGAAGGGATAAAGAACAAAATAAACAAACACTTACCTCAGAACCCATATGACTTTTAACATTATTAGTACAGGATTCGAAGCATCAAGAGGCCAAATACTTCCTTCGTCGGGTCGTTAATATCTGGAGTTATCAGTCTTCAGAACACGTAAGAGTTTTTAAGATCATTATTAAAGGCTTCCCGTCAGATGATCCCAGAGACTTCTCCCTCCCATGACCGGGTCGCTAACTTCTGGAATCGTCTCCCCTTCAGTTACGTTCAGAGCTTCACAGTTAAGAGCCTCCAAGAACAGATTAGTCGCCGCTCTAGGAATGAAACACTTTACGTTACAGCGGCACAACTCAATTACGTTCTTCCAAATGGCTGTATAAAATGTCGCTGTTTCCGAAGTTTGTATGAAATGTCCCTATTCTTTATGAAATATCAGGGTTTTTGAAGTTTTTATTAATATTTTTTTTTCTATTTTATCTTATTTATTCATTTATTGCTTATGGCATGGCGCTGCTAAGAGGAGACGGAGAGGAACAAGAGGAGAAAAGGAGAGAAAAAAAAGGAGAGAAAAGGCTAAAAAACATGGATGGTTTAGTGAAGCCGACCATTGAGAGAGAGAAAGCAATACAGATAGTTTGAGCCACGCAAGCCAGAGACAAGTGGACATGTCGTAACCCAGAAGTGCCTCTTAGATAATTAGGGACGCAAGAAGATCGTGCAGCATGGAGGAGCGACAGATATCAGGGTCAGGACAGGGGCAGGGACAGATATCAAGGACAGGGACATATCAGGGCATGGCGGGAGGGAGAGGTACAGTACGGAGAGGTTTGTCTTGTTGGTGATAGTTAATAGTAGTTCTCATCACATCCTTATTAAAAAAATCATTAATTATTTCCAGGCAACATTCTCTCTCTCTCTCTCTCTCTCTCTCTCTCTCTCTCTCTCTCTCTCTCTCTCTCTCTCTCTCTCTCTCTCTCTCTCTCTCTGTAGCAGCTGGAGGCAATGCTGGGAAGGGAAGAGTCTTTGCATTACACGGATAAGCTTGATATAAAACAACCTCGTTTATGTTTCTTCCTTTGTGTTCCTTTGTATTTCTCCTTCTCGTCCCCGTTTCTCTCCAAAACCACCCTAATAACCTCCTCTTTTCTACCACCACAACCACCACCACCACCACCACAAACACCACCACCACCTTCTCCTCCTCCTCCTCCTCCTCCTCCTCCTCCTCCTCCTCCTCGCCACCACCATCACCTTTAAAATTATCTCCTTCTTTACTTCCTTCATATTGCCTGTGCTCTTTACTAATACACTGGTAAAAGGGCCTCTCTCTCTCTCTCTCTCTCTCTCTCTCTCTCTCTCTCTCTCTCTCTCTCTCTCTCTCTCTGAACATCCCCCTACTCCTGTCTCTTCTTTTTCTTCTTTCTTTCTTTCTTTCTTTCTTTCTTTCTTCCAATCTTCTTTTTCCTTGTAAGTGCGAACTCCTTCTTTCCCCTCATTTACTGCCTCTTTTTTCCCCATTGCCTCTTCTTCTTTTTCTTCCTCCTCCTCCTCCTGCTCCTCCTGCGCGTCCCTCGTAATACACATAAAACTTTTAAAAGCGAAATTTCCGGGAGAGAAATATAAGCAAAGATTCGGAAAGGTTTATTATACCATGATTTATATTCGGGATATTGGATAAGAGAGAGAGAGAGAGAGAGAGAGAGAGAGAGAGAGAGAGAGAGAGAGAGAGAGAGAGAGAGAGAGAGAGAGAGAGAGAGAGAGAGAGAGAGAGAGAGAGAGAGAGAGAGAGAGAGAGAGAGAGATGGATAAACTAATAAAGGCAACATTTGAGAGGATTTCAAGATCTACCATGAGAGAGAAGAGGATGCTGAGGAGATGCAAGTGTGTGTGTGTGTGTGTGTGTGTGTGTGTGTGTGTGTGTGTGTGTGTGTGTGTGTGTGTGTGTGTGTGTGTGTGTGTGTGTACTATCGATGTGTTAAAGTGGCAGTGATAAAAAAGAATAACGAAAGTCAAATCCGTAAGTAAAATAATGTAAATACGAAAAAATAAAATATGAAGTTAAAAAACAAAAACAAAAAAAAACAAGAAAAAAGAAAACTAGAGTAAAGTGATATAACACCTGAATAAATAAATAAACAAACAATTTAATAAATACAGACAAGAATATATAGAGTTATAACGATGATATTAACTTATGTTGCCCATACTACTACTACCACTACCACCATTACCACCACCACCACCTCCATCAATAATACGAATAACAACAACAAATAACAGGAAAAGAGGAAAGGAGTCCATGAAACGTAAACTAACCCTTGTGTTTATTCATTTATTTACTTTACCCTCCTTTCATCTTATCATTTTATCTTATCCTGTTTACATTCGCGCCTCAAGAACACCACTACACAATTTCAGGAAGAGGGAAGAGAAGAAACGAGGAAAGGAAGGACACACGAAGGAGAAACGAAGGAGACAGGGCCAAAAAACACACGAGGAAGGATGGGCAGGTGAAGGAGGGAAAGCACTCAGATGTAATTAAAGGAGAGAAGAGAGAAAAGGAAGAGGAGTGGCGGGATGGAGTAAGAAATGGAAGAAAATAAGGGAGGAGAGAGGTGCTAGAGGGAAGAAAGGGGAGAGGGTGTAAAAGAAATAGGAAAAGAGGGAGGGAGAGCGTAAGAGAAGAAAGGTGAGGAGGAAGGAGGAAAAGAAGAGACGGAGGAAGAAAGGAAGAGAAGGCAGAAACAGCAGATAATGAAAGGAGAGATATACAGAGAAGGAAGGAGGAGGTGTAAGAGAAGGAAGAAAAAGGAAGAAAAGAAGAAAGAAGAGAGAAAAATAGAAGCAAGGAAGCAAGGAAGGAAGGAAGGAAGGAAGGAAGGAAGGAAAGAAGAAGAGCAATGGCACAATTCTCCCCTTGTGTCTTCAATTATTATCTCCGGGTTGTGTAGTCGTGACCTCCCGTCGTGAGCCTCGCAGACCCTTGCCCTCCCTCAACACACACACACACACACACACACACACACACACACACGGTACAAATCTACGTGTAAGGGAAACTTCATAAAATTGAGTCAAAATCCCTTACAATCCTGTCTATCGCATCGCTGTTTTCCTCTCACTTGTCTCTGCAGGAGGAGGAGGAGGAGGAGGAGGAGGAGGAGGAGGAGGAGGAGGAGGAGGAGGAGGAGGAGGAGGAGGAGGACGCCACGCTCCCCTCCCTTCTCCCCTCTGTCAAAAGAAAAGGGAGTAGCATCACATTCATCTTTATGCTCCTCCCTTCTCCCCTTCCATTCTTCCTCCCCCTTCGTCACTCCTCTCCCTCCTTTATTCCCTTTCTCCCTCTTTCCCTCTCTTCCTCCTCCCCTGTGACTCTCCGTTTCCTCCCAAAGCGGGACTCGATCTGCTTCTAGTCTCTGGGAGAGCTGAAAGTAAGCTGGGGGATGGGGATTAAGTGAGAGAGAGAGAGAGAGAGAGAGAGAGAGAGAGAGAGAGAGAGAGAGAGAGAGAGAGAGAGAGAGAGAGAGAGAGACGCAGCATCCTACAGCTTAATTGTTGTTTTAATAATAGGACAACAATAATGACAATCTTACGACACAAGAGATGACGTGGATCTATTGCGGTGGAAAGTGAGGTTGTCATTGTGGAGGAGGAGGAGGAGGAGGAGGAGGAGGAGGAGGAGGAGGAGGAGGAGGAGGAGGAGGAGGAGGAGGAGGAGGAGGAGGAGGAGGAGGAGGAGGAGGAAGACAATAATAACAATGCTGGTTGACTGTTCACTCCTACGACATAATCTTCCTTAGTCTTCCCTCCTCCTCCTCCTCCTCCTCCTCCTCCTCCTCCTCCTCCTGAGACCAGATAAAAAAGCAGCAATAGTCACAGTTCTCATCTACTTTCCGTAAAATTTCGCGAGAAGTTTCTTCACACGCCATGACATAAAACCGTCTTCTGATTTGTTCTTTCTTTGTGTTCTTTTGTGTCCGCTCTTCCTCCTCTTCCTCCCGCGTACTCATTCCTTCAACGTAACACTCACCATCGTCATCATCATCACCCACAACCAACAACAAGAACAAAAAGAAAAACAGGAACAAAAAGAACGAGATCATCATCATCAACAACAACAACAACAACAACAACAACAACAACAACTTAATCTAACCCATTTATTCCTCGTGCACATATCTTTCTTTCCTTCCTTCTTTCCTCCATCACACCTGGCATTCATATCCATTCATCTCCTTTTTTTCCCTCCTCCTCCTCCTCCTCCTCCTCCCGCTATCAGACCTGCCGACAGTGGATTGATGGGGAAGGAGATAAGGCAGAGGAGATAAGCTAATGGAGATAAGAGAAATGGCGATACACTTGTTTTTTTTTCTCTTCTTCATAATTTCACATCAAAGGAGGAGGAGGAGGAGGAGGAGGAGGAGGAGGAGGAGGAGGAGGAGGATGTAATATATGAGGAATTTATCAATCTCTCTCTCTCTCTCTCTCTCTCTCTCTCTCTCTCTCTCTCTCTCTCTCTCTCTCTCTCTCTCTCTCTCTCCTTTCCTTTGCAATTCCTTCCACCTCGTTAACCATTTTTATCTTCTTTTCATTCTTTTCCTCCCTCCTTCTCCTCCTCTTCCTCCTCATCCTCCTCTTCCTCGTCTTCTCCTCTCTCCTTCTATTCTTCCTCCTTTTCTATTTCCGGAATTCTGGGAGAGGGAATAAGGAAAAGCAAATTATGTTCCAAGGTTTCCCAAGCAGTGAGGTGGAGGATTTAGTGCAGCTTATGAGAAAAGGAAATACGAAGAGAAAGAAAGAGAAGAAAGAGAACGAAGAAAAGAAAGAGAGAAGGAGGAGGAAGAAGAAGAAAATATGGTGGTTGTAGTGCGCACGATAAAACGGTTAGTGGTGCAGAAAGATACGAGAGAGAGAGAGAGAGAGAGAGAGAGAGAGAGAGAGAGAGAGAGAGAGAGAGAGAGAGAGAGAGAGAGAGAGAGAGAGAGAGACTAGATAAAAAAAAATATATATATATAACAAATGCGTAGTAAAATAAAACACAACGCAATAAAGGAAAACAACAATAAAAAGAACAAAGTAATTTAAGAAAGGAAAAAAAGACCCAAGATTGAGTTTCATAATAAAACATTACAGTAATTTAATTTGCCTCGCTGAACCCCGAGATAGTAATTGTTTATTTGTTTCTGGCTTGTTGAGTTTATCCGGGAGGAGGAAGACGAACGAGGAGGAGGAGGAGGAGGAGGAGGAGGAGGAGGAGGAGGAGGAGGAGGAGGAGGAGGAACAAGACGATGATGATGATGATAAAAACAAGAGGAAAAGTCAAGAAGAACATAAGAAGCATCAACACAGTACGCACTCTGATAACTCACAACTCCGGCAAAAATGTAAAATATGAAATGCGGCACAAGTTAACCGTAGATCTAAATGAAATATGGCAAATCTTCTCCACAGACTTGTGCTGCGGGGAAATCTTGGGGAGACAAGCCATTTCGTACTGAGGCGGAAGATACTCAGGTGATAAGCGCCTCGAGTCAGGTGATCATGAGGCTAGATAGACCTGAGACCATAAAAGCCTCAGGATGTCTGAGTCACGGTTCACTTGGTGCCCGCTTGGTCCCCGATATGTCTAAAGACTTAGACGTCTTGACTACAGACTTAATGAAGGAAGCACGTGAATCCACTCACACCAAAATAATGTTCATCCACCAATCTACCCACTCACCCACTCACCCACTCACTCACTCACCTACCCACTCACTCACCCACTCACCACATCCAGCCATCCACTCAACCACCATCCACTCAACCATATCCGCACCCAACCTTCCACCCGTCCACTAATGTCGCCCAGGAAATTGTCGCCCCTGAAGACAAGCCACGGGACGAAGATCATATAGACCAGTGCCACCACGACAGTGAGGAAGGGGTGTAGCCGCCGACCCGTGTCCGCTGCCCCACCAAGGCGACGGGGGCACGCAGGCCCACCTCGGGCAGCCCCGCGTCTGCCTCACCAGGGCGACTGGGGGCAGACAGGGTCACCTCGGGCAGGCCCGCGTCTGCCACACCACGGCGGCGAGGCTCAGCACTGCATCCTGGGAAGACAGGCAGGTTCCAGTCTGGAGGAGGCAGGTCGGTGTCCTGCTGCTTGGCTTGCTCAGCAGGGTGGGTCACAGCAGCAGCAGTACCAGTGCTGACCTGCTCCCACCAGTGAGGACCCTCGGGAACCCACACCCTCTTCACCACAGGCCGGATGGTCTCCACGATGCGTAGGGCACGAAGACTGAGGAGGTCGTCCTCGCTTGTCCACGTCCCGGGGCCTCGCCACCTGGCCGTGGCCTTCTCGGTGTAGCTAAGGTCGTCCTGGCTGGTCCACGCCCAGGGCCATCGCGACCTCGCCGCGGCCTCCTCTTCGGTGTGGCGAGGAAGCCGCAGCGTCCTGCCGGTGAAGTGGTTGAAGAAGGTCACCCACTCCTCGTCAGCTCCCTCGCCATCCTTCGCGATGCAGGGGGCGGGAGTCACCGGGTGCAGGTCCTCCACGGCAGTCTCCTCGTCGCTCGAATCCCACAGATCGTCGTACCCCAGGGGAGGATCGTCCGAGTCGTGACTCAAGGCTGGATCGGGCAAGTCCCCAAGGCTGTCGGCGCCGGCATTGTCCCGGTGCCCCGCTGGCTGCCAGCATACCTGCTGCTCCTGGCCTGTGGCAGTGAATGCCAGCCAGGCCTCGGAGGCGGGGATGCTCTCCAGCTGGTCCAGCAGGGCGCCCAGCGAGACCTGCAGGAGCAGCTTGCTGGGCCGTCCCTTGGTCCAGCACTTCACCCTGACGGGCAGGTCAGCCGTAAGGCGTTTCAGCCTCGCCAGGTCCTTCAACCCGCCCTCTGCGGTCTGCTCGTACTCGCCAGAGGCTCCCTGTTGCCAGTGAGCCTCCTTGAAGCAGAAGGCGGCCACCGTGTGCTTCTTGGGCCACCACGGCAGGCAGCCTCGGCGGGGCTGCCGCACACTAAGTCGAAGGCGGGAGGGAGTCTCCTGCAGCGTGGCGACGCGAGCCACACACTTCAAGTTATAACACATTTTGTTTCCAGACATTTTGTTTAATCACTCTGCTTTCTCAAGAGATTTGCCCAACATGAAAGTGAACCACATTCAGGATGAAGCGACTCGGTGATCACGAACGTGACTGTTTGGTGAAACTGATATGCAGGGCAAGCTCAGACTACGAAAAGAAACCATTTCCTGCCTCCACCATGTCGCCAACTACCGGCTTCTCTGATTTTTTAACAGAAAACAACAACAGATTGGAAGTCACGTATCGTACTAGTATTTCAGGAAACCTTACAATCATATCACCAGTGTGTGTGTGTGTGTGTGTGTGTGTGTGTGTGTGTGTGTGTGTGTGTGTGTGTGTGTGTGTGTGTGTGTGTGTGTGTGTGTGTGTGTGTGTGTGTGTGTGTGTGTGTGTGTGTGTGAGAGAGAGAGAGAGAGAGAGAGAGAGAGAGAGAGAGAGAGAGAGAGAGAGAGAGAGAGAGAGAGAGAGAGAGAGAGAGAGAGAGAGAGAGAGAGAGAGAGAGAGAGAGAGAGAGAGAGAGAGACCTAATGACAACAGTAATAATGATGATATACTTATCATAATCTTTACCATTGTCAAAGAGAACACAAATGACTGGTGAAATAAGAAGAAGCGATAAAATGATAAAACTAGCGTCGAGTCCTCCTCCTCTTCCTCCTCCTCCTCCTCAAGGCACAAACTCATCAGCGAGGATAAAAAAAAATCTTTCTTTCTCATGTTTCACTCGCGACTTGATAACGATGCTCACAAGAAATGAAGAAAATATAATAACTAAATAAATATCAAACTTAATAATTCATTCACAACATCGTCGCTCGCTTTCTCGTACCCTGTCATCCTCCTCCTTTAACCCTTTCAGTACAGCAATGTTCATTTAATTTTCCTGGTGTTGTTTGAGTTTAATTAAGTAAGGGGGATGGTATTTGTCGTTTTATAAATCACTTAATTACTCATACGGAATTAAAATAGAAAATGCATCAAATATTAAGTTATCCTCTTATTCTGGTTTTCCTCCTCTTCCTCTTCTTCCTCTTCTTCTTCTTCTTCTTTCTCTCCTCCTCCTCAAACTCCACTTCCAACTCCTCCTCCACCTTCACTTCCACCTCCTCATCCTCTTCCTCCTCCTCCTCCTCCTCCTCTTCTTCTTCTTCCTCTTCCTCCTCCACCTCTTCTAATGCCTTCATTGCCCCATCTTAACCTTTTCACCACCAATGACGCTGACATCACCACTGCAAACATCTCACTGCTTCCTCTCTCTCTCTCTCTCTCTCTCTCTCTCTCTCTCTCTCTCTCTCTCTCTCTCTCTCTCTCTCTCTCTCTCTCTCTCTCTCTCTCTCTCTCTCTCTGTATCGTCATTCCCTAATCTTATTACGCGTGTAGGAAGGATTGGGATGGATTGGAAGTGGGGAGAGAAGGGAGAGGAATAGAGGATGATGGAAGGGATGAGGAAGGGAAGAGAAAAGAGGGGATGGAGGAAGGAGAGGCAAAAGATGGGAGAAAAGGGAAGGAAAAGAATGGAAAAGAAGAGGAAAGGAAGGAAAGGAAATGCTAGAGAGAAGAGAGGGAAAGGAGGGAGGAAAGAAGGAAAGGTAAAAGACGTGGAGGAGGAGGAGGATAAGGACGCCACGGGGGGAGGGAAAAGGAGATAAGGGAGGAGAAATGAGGGAAGGAAGGGTATTGAAGGGAGGAGCAGACACTTAAGCAGCTTCTTCCCCTTCCTCAATCCCCCAGCTGGTTTCCTCCCTTCTTCATCCACACTTTCTTCCCTTCACCATCACTCCCCATTCCCTCTCTTACCCGTTCATGACTACTGGATGGTGAGGAGAGAAATAAGATGGAACCTAAAGAATAAAAAGGTGGATTTTCTCTCTTCTTCCTCCATCTTTCCTTTCCTCCACCTCTCACCTATTTCCTCCTGCTTGTGGATGCCCAGGGGTGATGGATTGAGTGGCAGATGAAGATACGTAGGAGAAACAGGTAGTCTAATAATGATAAGATAAGCCAGGGGAAGAGGAGAAAGAGGAGAAAGAGGAGGTTATAAAAAGTAAAAACTGGGGGATTGAGAAATAGAAAGAACAAAATAATGGGTTACGAAACCAGGATGTGGGGGGAGAAGGAGAGGGAGAAGGCGGCTGTGGGAAGTAAAAATTGTAGCATGTTGGGTTTAGAAAATTCTTACAACCAGGAAATCCAAACTCACTGGAGAGAAAATCTTACTAGGAGGCTTACAGGAGCAGGGAGGCTGGAAGATGGAAAGGGGAAACTCGGGAAAATAGGAGGAAACGACTGGAATATGGAAGAGGAGAAACTGGAAGAATTAAGGAGGATGGATTAAAGGATAAAGGAGAGACGACTGGAGTTTATTTAGTGAGAGGAAGACGACTGAAAGAGAAAAGTGAAGGATAAAAAGAGGGAAGGAGTCCGGAAGGTGGAATAAAGAGGACACTGAAGATGGAAGGGTGAAAATGCCAAGGAGATGAAAGGGAAAGATGGCTGGAAGATGGAAAGAGAGAGAAGACTGGAAGATGGAAAGGATGAAACCGGCTGAAAAAGATGGTAGAGGAAAAAAAAAAAAAGAAAACTACTGGAATATGGAATGCAAGAAAGGACAAGAAGATGGAAGGAGAAAAAGAGGCCATGATGGAAGAGGGGAGGTACTTACAAGATAGAAAATGGAAGACAGATGGAAGATGTAACGGAAAAGGAGACTGGAAGGTAGAAGAGAGAGACTGGAAAATGGAACGAAAAGAAGAAACTGGAAGCTAGAAGTAAAAAAAGCTAAACAATGAAATAAACAAAAGCGATTTAAGACAAAGAATGCGAAAAAATAAATCAATAAAATGAGGGAAACTGGAAAAAAAATACTGGAAACTAACAGGAAAGCTACAAACGACAGGATGGTGACTGATGGACCTCAAGACACTTTTGCCAAATAGAAAACAGCCGGAAAGTTTGTATGGGATTAGGAAGAGGGAGGGAAATAGGAAGAGGGGAGACTGACGGAACAAACCTAAGGGAAGAAAGGAAGGAAGGAAAGA
>NC_087151.1:27936020-27938520 GCF_035594125.1 Scylla paramamosain | reverse complement strand
GAGGAGGAGGAGGAGGAGGAGGAGGAGGAGGTCACCAGGACGAACTCATGAAGAAGAAGCGAGTGTGTGTGTGTGGGCGAAATGTTGACACCATGTTTTATTATGACGAAAAGGAGGAGGAGGAGGAGGAGGAGGAGGAGGAGGAGGAGGAGGAGGAGGAGGAGGAGGAGGAGGAGGAGGAGGAGGAGAAAAGAAAGAGAAAGGGGGCTGTGAAAGGGAAGAAAGAAAGGAGAGAATGAAGGAAGGAAAAAGGGAGAGAGAGAGAGAGAGAGAGGGTGGTATTTTAAGACAAAAGGAAGGAAGGAGGGAAGGACGGAAGGAATGAAAGAATAGAGGCAAGATAGGATAATATAAAACACAAAGAAAAGAGCAACGAAAAAGAGAAATTACAGGAAAATAACTATCACAGAAAAAAAGAGAAAGGAAAAAGGGAAAAAGGAAAAGAGAAAAAGTAAGAAGGAAATTTCGCACTTGACGTGAAAAGAATGGCTGAAGAAAATGAGAAAAAGCAAAGCACGGAATTAAAAAAAAAAGATTAAAAAGTAGTAAAAGATAATGAAAGGAGGGAGAGAGAGAGAGAGAGAGAGAGAGAGAGAGAGAGAGAGAGAGAGAGAGAGAGAGAGAGAGAGAGAGAGAGAGAGAGAGAGAGAGAGAGAGAGAGAGAGAGAGAGAGAGAGAGAGATTCACTGGTCTTACATATTTATCAGGCAAGAAAACAAGATGCTAAAAACATGAGGGAAAAAATACGAAGGAAAAGAGAGAAAAGAAAACGAAGCCAAAAGATGAAAAACGAAATACAAGCGGAGGTGCGGAAGAAAAAAACGGAAGAAAAAGATGGAAAGAAGAAAAGAGAAAAGAGAAAAAAAGAGCAGAGAGAGGTAAGGAGACGAGACGAGATAAGCAGAGACGCAAATGAGAGTGAAGGAGAGACGAAGAAAAACTGAGAAAATAATGCAAAAAGAAAAAAAAAGAGAAAAAAACAAAAGAATTGAAGTAAGAAGCGGAAGGAGAAAGAAAAAAACAGACGTAGTGGAAAAAGGGCGAATAAGAAAGAATGGAAAAGAAGGGCATGAATGAATGAGAGGTTAGTAGAAGGAACAAAGAGAGAAAATAAAAAATAAAAAAACTGCAAAAGGGCAAAATAGAAAAAAATAATGAGAAGAAAAAAAAATAGGTGTGGTAGAGAACGAATGAGGGAGAGAGGGAGGGAGGACGAGAGAGAGAGAGAGAGAGGGAGCGAGGGAGGAAAGAAGGGAGTGTTGGAAAGGCATGAATGAATGAGTGGAGGTGGCGAAGGAAAGGATGAGAGAGAGAGAGAGAGAGAGAGAGAGAGAGAGAGAGAGAGAGAGAGAGAGAGAGAGAGAGAGAGAGAGAGAGAGAGAGAGAGCGAGTTAAGAAAGGAGAGGTTTTGCCCATAAAAGCGACTCGTGACCTTTCTATATCTCACCCAATGACGACACTTGCTACCCTAATGACCTCCTCCTCCTCCTCCTCCTCCTCCTCCTCCTCCTCCTCCTCCTCCTCCTCCTCCTCCTCCTCCTCCTCCTCCTCCTCCTCCTCCTCCTCCTCCTCCTCCTCCTCCTCTTCCACCTCCATTACTTAAGCCCTCCACCTGCCAGGCACTCCCAAGGCCGCCCACGAACGGGGCAACTGGGCCAGAGACATTAGGGTGATCATATTCTGGGCAACATTATTAAGTTCCCCGCCGCGAAAAGGTTGCTGCGGAAGTTATTCGTTCGTTGTGGCGTGTGTGGTGGAGGAGGGGGGCTGTGTGGGGTGAAGGAGGGGGTGTAGGAATGCGTTGGGGAAAGACAGAGGTGGAGAAGTGGGAAAGCTGGAATGTGTGGGTGTATAAAACATTGTATGCATGAAATAGACGAGTAAAGGAATGCTGAAGAAATTAACACTTCCGGGCAGAGTGGATGTCTCATTGAGTGGCAGGAATGAAGGAGAAGGAACTGAGGCTAGATACACATACATCATTTGAAGCAGGGAGGGAAGGTTAGCTGGAGAGACTGAAGAGATGGAGGCACTGCGAAGAGTGGGTAGCTTGCAAAGTGCCAGCAATAGGAGAGGGGAAGTACGGAGATAGAAATAGATGGAAGAGTCTCAAGTGGGAAGAAAAGGTGAATGTAAGAGGTTAAGCTGGTACTAGGGGATAAGGATGAAGGGGATTAATGAGTTAAGGAATAGGATAGAAGAAGCTGAAGTGGCTAGAAATGCAGGAAAACTTGGAGGTTAAACTGGAGAGGAAAAAAAAAGCTTGACTGATGCCAGAAGCGAAGGCAAAGGGGAAGTTATTGGAGACGAGAGTACAGAGAAGGTCGAGGTGGTGAGAAAAAAAGGGAAAAAGAATTGGGAATCTAAGTTGGGGAGTACTCAGAAGGGGGGATGGTTGCGGAAGGAGATAGGGGAGGAAAGGGCAGAGGAAGGAGAGGGGAGGGAAAAAACGAGTAAAGTATGAAGTGAAAAGGTTAGATTATTGGATAAGCTGGAAAAG
>NC_087151.1:27906020-27931020 GCF_035594125.1 Scylla paramamosain | reverse complement strand
TCCCTCCCTCTTTCGTGTTCTCCTCCTGCTACTGTTCCATCGAAAATCATTCTCTCTCTCTCTCTCTCTCTCTCTCTCTCTCTCTCTCTCTCTCTCTCTCTCTCTCTCTCTCTCTCTCTCAGTATGTGTGTCGAGCAAGTTTTCGGTTTCTTGAGGCGTAACTTTGCGCATTATTAATCACGTGTGTTTGTTTGAGGTAAACAGAGAGAAAGAGAGAGAGAGAGAGAGAGAGAGAGAGAGAGAGAGAGAGAGAGAGAGAGAGAGAGAGAGAGAGAGAGAGAGAGAGAGAGAATGATTTATGCGAGTGAGAGTTGGGAGGAAAAATTCTCTCTCTCTCTCTCTCTCTCTCTCTCTCTCTCTCTCTCTCTCTCTCTCTCTCTCTCTCTCTCTCTCTCTTACGGCTGTAGTAGTAGTGGTAGTACTGGGAGTGGAGGTATTAATAGGAGGAGGAGGAGGAGGAGGAGGAGGAGGAGGAGGAGGAGGAGGAGGAGGAGGAGGAGGAGGAGGAGGACGAGGAGGAGGACGACGACGAGGAGGAGGAGGGGGAGGAGGAGGAGGAGGATTACAAAAGGGGGGATAGGGGAGGGGAAGCAAGACATCTCCCTCCCCCTTCCATGATAATCAAAGGGGGATTTAAACTTTGGTGAACTAAAAGAGAGTGGGATTCTTACCCTGCAGGAGAGAGAGAGAGAGAGAGAGAGAGAGAGAGAGAGAGAGAGAGAGAGAGAGAGAGAGAGAGAGAGAGAGAGAGAGAGAGAGAGAGAGAGAGAGAGAGAGAGTGGTGATTCTGTAGGAAACGAAAAATATACGTGGAAAAGAAAGGACACATGAAAGAAAGGAGAAAGACAAAAGAAGCAAAGAAGCAAGAAAAAAATGGGGGCACGAAAAGAAATCGAGGAAAGAAGATAGCAAAAAATAAAAGACAGGGATGGAAAGAAAATGGAAGAAAGAAAGAAAGAAAGAAAGAAAGAAGAGAAGCATGAAGAAAAACAAGGGGTGTGCAAAGAGAAAAGAAGCAAAGGAGATGAAACTAAGAAGGAAGAAGGAAGAAGAGAGCGCAAGGAAAGCAGAGAAGATTACTGGATAAAAATGGAGAAAGGCAAGAGAAGTAAAGCAGAAGAAAGAGAAACAAAGAAGGTAAAGAAGAAAACGAGATGAAAAATCAAAGAAATGAAAGAAATAAAAAGAAAAAAGAACAAGAAAACGTAAAGAAAGAATAATAGAGACAAAGCAAGAGGGAGGGAAGGAAGGAAGGAAGGAAGAGCTTCTAAATCCCCCCAACTTTTCTTCCTCCTCCACCTCGGAGATAACGTGGAAACCTCCTCCTCCTCCTCCTTCTCCTCCTCGTCCTCCTCCTCCTCGAGCACTGCCAAGACCTCCCGCGCTGACGTTTTGAAGGAGGAAGAGGAGGAGAAGAAATGAAAGAATATTAACCAGGAGGAGGAGGACGTGGAGGAGGAGGAACAAAAAAAAAAAAAAAAAGACATTCTGAAGATAAAGAGATAGAAGGTGAAAAAAAGAAAAGGAAAACAACACTACACAAGAAACAAGTATAAAACTAAACTAAGACAGAATGGAGAGAGAGAGAGAGAGAGAGAGAGAGAGAGAGAGAGAGAGAGAGAGAGAGAGAGAGAGAGAGAGAGAGAGAGAGAGAGAGAGAGAGGAGGAAAAGACAAGACTGGCACTAAAGATCAAGGAAATGGAGAAAGAAAGAGAAAGAAACACCATAACCGCCATCACCAGTTAACGACGAGAGAGAGAGAGAGAGAGAGAGAGAGAGAGAGAGAGAGAGAGAGAGAGAGAGAGAGAGAGAGAGAGAGAGAGAGAGAGATAGGGGATAATTGGAGTATTAAGAGGATAGAGGGAAGGAGTGAGTGAAGGAAGGAAGAAAGCAAGGAACAGACGGGGAAAGGAAGGAAGGAAGGAAGGAAGGAATGAGAGAAGAAAAGTAAGAAGGAAGAGGAAGAAAAGGAGGAAAAGAAAAGGGAAATAAGGGAAGGAAGGAAGGGAAGGAGGAGAGATGAAAGATGAAGAGCGATAAGAAGACAGGGAGGGAGAGAAGGAGGGGAAGGAGAAAAAGATGAAAATAAAAAGGAAGGAGATTCAAGGGAAGGAAAAGGAAGAAAAAAAAAAGAAAAAAAGGAAGAGGGAAGGATGGAAGGAATGAACCAACGGACAAACGGACGAACGAACGAAGGGAGGAACGCAGGGAGGAACGAGGGAAGGAGGGAAGGATGAAGCAAGATTAAATGTACTATACCAATTTACTGAAACGATATTCTGGAAATACCCTTAAGTACAGTTTGATCCTTCTGTCCCGGGAGGAGGAGGAGGAGGAGGAGGAGGAGGAGGAGGAGGAGGAGGAGGAGGAGGAGGAGGAGGAGGAGTAGGAGGAAGAGGAGAAGGAGGAGGAGGAGGAGGAGGAGGAGGAGGAGGAGGAGGAGGAGGAGGAGGAGGAGGAGGAGAAGGAGAAGGAGAAGGAGGAGGAGGAGGAAGAGGAACACACACGTTAGCCCATTACGAGGTTCATGTGAAAACACTATCGAATGTAAACTGAGGAGGAGGAGGAGGAGGAGGAGGAGGAGGAGGAGGAGGAGGAGGAGGAGGAGGAGGAGGAGGAGGAGGAGGAGGGGGAGAGAACAATCGAAGAGAGGAGGGAGAATATCTTTTAATTGTTTTGTTTCACTTCATTTTTGTTCTTGTCGTTATTCTTATCATCACTGTTATCACCATCACCACCACCACCACCACTATATTCACCATCACCACCATCATCATCATCAACAGCAGCACCAGCAAAAAGGAGAAAACAACAACAGCAACAACAACAACAACAACAACAACAACAACAACAACAACAACAACAAGCACTATTACAACATAACAAATATTGAACATGATAACATCCGCCTCAAGAAAACACACACACACACACACACACACACACACACACACACACACACACACACACACACACACACAATGAAATAATCGCGCAAGCAAAGATCACCAGAAATGCACTGCAAATGTCAAGTGTGTGTGTGTGTGTGTGTGTGTGTGTGTGTGTGTGTGTGTGTGTGTGTGTGTGTGTGTGTGTGTGAGACGGTCGCACATTCCAACAATGCATATTATCTTGGAAAGGGGAAAATGAAGAAGAGATAAGAAGAATACGAGAGAGAGAGAGAGAGAGAGAGAGAGAGAGAGAGAGAGAGAGAGAGAGAGAGAGAGAGAGAGAGAGAGAGAGAGAGAGAGAGAGAGAGAGAGAGAGAGAGAGAGAGGAGAGGAGAGGAAAGGAGAGGAGAGGAAAGGAGAGGAGAGGAAAAAGAAGAGAAGAGAACGAGAGGATAAGAGAAGCAAAAGATACAAGTCGAAGGGAGAGGTTAGAGAAAGGCAAGGGAGAGGGAAGAGATAAATGAAAAATGGAATACGGGAGTGAGAGAGCAGAGTAAAGGAAAGGCGGGGAGGTGGAGGAGGAGAAGAGGAAGGGCGAGGAGCTGAGAGGAGGAGGTGAGAGCAAACAGAATCTGGAGCAAAAGTAATTTACGAAGGGAAGCAGGAATTGAAGAGGAGGAGGAGGAGGAGGAGGAGGAGGAGGAGGAGGAGGAGGAGGAGGAGGAGGAGGAGGAGGAGGAGAAGGAGGAGGAGGAGGAGGATACGGTGAAGGACTGACAGAGGAGGCTAGTACGATGATGATGATGATGATGATGATGATGATGATGATGATGATGATGATGATGATGATGAAAAGACACAATACATACGATATCGCACCAGAGAGAGAGAGAGAGAGAGAGAGAGAGAGAGAGAGAGAGAGAGAGAGAGAGAGAGAGAGAGAGAGAATGTCTAACCGCTTTAACCTTTCCTCGTCCGATGAATTAAGCAATGATGGAATTACTTCAGTCGCTCCTCTTCCTGTGTAGGAGGAGGAAGAGGAAGAGGAAGAGGAGGAGGAATACAAAGGAATACAAAGGAAAGAACAGACAGCAACAGCCCTACTGGGCCTAACGAGGCTGTCTGTGTGTCTATTCTACCACTACCACTACAGATTCTAAGAGTTAGAGGATGGAGGACACTAGAGATCAAGGAAGGAAAAACAGGAGAGTATAGGGAGGAGGAAAGGCTAAGATGTGATAGGAAAGGATGAAAGAGAAATTATACTATTCACTACAGGAGGAGGAGGAGGAGAAGGAGGAGGAGGAGGTACACAGAGTTACATAGAAAAACAGGCCTGACCTAAGACTACTAAGCTGATAGTAGAAGAAAAGGACACAAAAGCAGAAGGCTCTCCCCCACCCTCCACTTCCTCCGTCATAAGCCGTACAGGAAAACAGGTCGAAAAGAGGAGGAGGAGGAGGAGGAGGAGGAGGAGGCAAGAAGAGATTAAAAAAGAAAGGAAAACTGGATATGTGGTAAGAGAGGACTTTAGGGAAGCAAGGACGTGGAGGGAAGGAGGGTGAGAAAGAGGAGAGAAGTGGAGGAGGAATGTGCATGCTAACTACATCTGCAGATCAATACAAGTGAAAGGAGGAGGAGGAGGAGGAGGAGGAGGAGAGGAAGGACAACGGAAATATTCAAAGCTGTGGTATTTTTCATGAGAGTTCTGTAAACCTGACTTATTAATTAACTGACTCATTTTAACTGTCCCGTGTTTCGATGAAGTATTAATTGAAGGGTGGAGGAGGAGGAGGAGGAGGAGGAGGAGGAGGAGGAGGAGGAGGAGGAGGAGGAGGAGGAGGAGGAGGAGGAGGAGGAGGAGGAGGAGGAGAAAAAGAAAAAGAAAAAGAAGAAGAAAAAAAAAATGAGGACCACCACCACCATCACCACCACCACTACCACAACAACAACAACAACAACAACAACAACAAACAAAGCGAATCCCAAAATAACACAGCAAAACACTCCAACACAGAAATACCACCACCATCACCAACACCACCAACACAAACACAAACAAACAAAAAGCAAAAAAGACATCAACAATTCAATACAAAATGCAGGCATAACCCTCTGACATTTTTATTTATTTTCCAGCTCCCCACACACGTCACGTCACTCCAGCCACAGGTAAAGGTGTAACGTGAGAATAAATGCACAAACAAGCAGATCAATAAAGGACGAGGCAGGAATGGTGATGATGGTGAAATATAAATGTAAATCTGAGGAGGAAGAGGAGGAGGAGGGGGAGGAGGAGGAGGCGTACCACTAATCCTATCAGGTGTTCCCTTAAGTGACACGCTGCCGCCTCTGTTCTTCCTGACCTCCATGTATTGTCCCTCCCCCCACCCTCTCCCAATCAAGGTCATCTCCATGCTCCCCACCACGTGTACAGGAAGTGACTCTTTATACCTTCTCCTCCCCCCTTTTGTTTTTTCTTCTTCTTCTTCCCTTCTTCCTATTCCATGTTCTCTCTTTTGAATCCTAATCTTTCATTCTCCTCCTTGAATCATAAACTCCTCCCGTTCTCTCTCTCTCTCTCTCTCTCTCTCTCTCTGCTCCTCCTCTTCTTTTCTTCACTCCTCTCACTTTCCTTCATATTCCTTTCTTTCGTTAATCCTTTTTCAGTAATTCATGTGTTCATCTCCTATTCTTCCTACTTTACTTTTTCTCCTATTGTCTTCCTGTTCCTCCTAAACCTTTATTTTCTTTCATCATATCCCAATCCCTTACTTCCAATCCCTTACTTCCCTTCTCTTCCTATCTCACCCAAGCTATTCTTAGGTTTCTCTCTTTATTTTTCCTCCTTCAAGTGTGTTTCTATTCCTCTGCCCTCTTCCACAACCTCCTAAGACACTCCCTCAAGTCCTTTTCCTCCTTTTTCCTTCGAGTCTCTCCATTCCTGCCATCCTTAAGTTTCTCTCCTATCCTTCTTTTGCGTGTCTCTCTATTCCTCTCTCCTCTTCTATGATCAAACTCATTCCCTCATCTTCTTTTTCCTCCCTTTCTCCCACACCATTCCAGCAGTCCACTCGTGCCTCGCCCTCCCACACACCTATACACACACAGTCCAGTGCACCCAGTCCTTCCCACATCTCCAGTCCCTCCCCACGCCCCCTCCCGCTGCGCCAGGTGACTCAAAGCAGGGCAGCACAGTTCAAGCACCGCTCTGACTCACGGACCGCCACCTCCTGCCCCTTCTGCTCGTGACGCCATTAACCTTTGTGTACCTACGTCACTCGTCGCCGTCACGTTCATATGACAAGTCACCGCCCGCGCCATCTTGTCTCCTCCCGCCCACACGTTGTTAAGGGTGGTGGTGGTAGTGGTAATGGTGGTGGTGGTGGTGGTGGTGGTGGTGGTGGTGGTGGTGGTAATAATAACGGCACGTGGGTAGGTGAGTATGTGTATATTTTGAAATTCAAGTGTTTTAGTGTGAATTGTGATAGGAGAGAGAGAGAGAGAGAGAGAGAGAGAGAGAGAGAGAGAGAGAGAGAGAGAGAGAGAGAGGGAGAGAGAGAGGGAGAGGAGAGGGTGTGGGATGGAAGGAGGAGGAGGAATACAAAGTAAAGCCAACAGCAACAGACCTTTTGGTCCTTGCAAGGCTGTTTGGTAACTTCTCCTAACTAGCTACAGGGAAGAGAGACAGGACATCATAGCAGAAGGCTCCTCCCTACCCACCACTCCCTCCAGCTGGCGCTGGCATGGAAATAGTTGGGAAAAGTACCATGCAGTATGGAAAAACTGACATGGAAATCTGATAGGAAAGGATGAAAAGAAGTTCTACTATTCACCCTACGGTGAACTCTATACGCCTATCTGAAAGTTAATACAATTTATAATAAAACTGGTGTCTGTAAAATAAGAGTTTATTAGTGAATTTAGTAATTATTCGGAGGAGGAGGAGGAGGAGGAGGAGGAGGAGGAGGAGGAGGAGGAGGAGGAGGAGGAGGAGGAGGAGCAGAAGAAGAAGAAAAGAACATGAAGAACAACAAGGAGAGAAAAGATAACAAGCACGCACCACCACCACAACAACAAAGAAATACCCCAAGAAGAAGAATTCAACCCTTCTCTTCCTATAACCCATACCAACATACACACAGTACACAACCCCTTCATCACTAGTGCCCCTGAACACCACCACCACCACCACCACCACCACCACTCTACACACACCTGCTTTTATCATAACAGTGTGACGTCAGCCCCACAGTGACGGTCACCACCACCACCACCACCACCTTGCTTCACGCTGACCACACAACGGTCAGCCACCAACCCTCGCGTCACGTTGCAACACAATCACTCCCCCTCATATCCTCCCTAAGACACCTTCACTCCTTCCCCACAATTTTTACACCTTCTTCCCCCTTCTCCTCCTCCTACTTACTTGTTTCTGCCACTTCCTCTTCTACTTTCTCTCTCTCTCTCTCTCTCTCTCTCTCTCTCTCTCTCTCTCTCTCTCTCTCTCTCTCTCTCTCTCTCTCTCTGACACTCACCCACCCACTCACTCACTCACCCACTCACTCACTCACTCACTCGTAACCGCAATCGTTACTACATGTGGGATGACGGCATGTGACAAATGTAAATATAATTCTCTCTCTCTCTCTCTCTCTCTCTCTCTCTCTCTCTCTCTCTCTCTCTCTCTCTCTCTCTCTCTCTCTCTCTCCCCAATACACGCAGATCATGACAGTTCAAAGTTTTCTTTCTTGTGTATACGTGTGTCTGACTGCTGTTCATGTTTGCACTCACACACACACACACACACACACACACACACACACACACACACACACACACACACACACACACACACACACACACACACACACACACACACACGTCTGCTTGAACGGGACTCATGAGAGAGAGAGACAGAGAGAGAGAGAGAGAGAGAGAGAGAGAGAGAGAGAGAGAGAGAGAGAGAGAGAGAGAGAGAGAGAGAGAGAGAGAGAGAGAGAGAGAGAGAGAGAGAGAACCAACATAGCAAGAAAAATATGTATGATCAGAGACGTGGTGGTGGTGGTGGTGGTGGTGGTGGTGGTGGTGGTGGTGATGGTGGTGGTGGTGGTGTGGGCAGTGGGTGACATCACTTCCGTACGCACATCCTTGCTTTCACCTCTTCTTGGTAGCGATGGTGGTGGTGGTGGTGGTGGTGGTGATGTAAATGTTGCAGCCTGTCATCAGTATCCGGTGTCTGTCCTCAACACCACCACCCCCACCACCACCACCACCACTAATCCTCTACACAACACCACCGCCTGACCAGCAAAACTATGCCCACCATTATTATCGTCACCATCACCACCATGAAGAATCTATTACCCGTTTTCTGTACAAGAGGGGCTCGGGTGATGGGCAACAAAGATAATAATAAAAAAATAAATAAATAAAATGAAATAAAAAAAAAGACTCGTTGAAGAAGCCAGTCCCTTAAGAGAACAAGTAAAAAAATAAATAAATAAATAAGTTACACTATAAACTTCCTATGACGACGCCGGCAGTAGTGTCTGGATATCGTGTTCATTTCACAGCCAAGAAGCTCCGTTCCCTCTTCGTCACTCACGCTGCAGCCTCTGTTGTTCGCGTAGCAGTGCAGCGGAAGGACGGAAAGTACAGCGGGAAGAGTCGTCAATGTAACTAAGATGGAAGGAAAAAAAAAAAAAAAAAAAAAAAACAAGATTACGAAAACCAAAACGGAAAAACCACAACAGCTGCAAGAAATGAGAGCAAATAACAACTGCATGATCACAGAAGGCAGTGGTGGTGGTGGTGAGTGGGTGGTGGTGGTGGTGATGGCAGCATGTGGGTGGTAGTATTGGTGTGGGTGGTAGTGGTGGTGGTGGTGGTGGTGGTGAAGGTGGACTACCGCTGCGGGTGACAGGTGAGTGGGTGGAGATGGAGGTGGAGGTGGAGGGAATGAGGTGAGGGTGGTGGTGGGGAAGAGATTGGGGGGAAGTGTGGGTGGTGTGGGCGTGATGATGACCTCACTCCCTCACTCACCTTGCATCTCTCTCTCTCTCTCTCTCTCTCTCTCTCTCTCTCTCTCTCTCTCTCTCTCTCTCTCTCTCTCTCTCTCTCTCTCTCTCTAACCCATCATCATCATCATCATCACTCAATTACATCAAAGAACACTCTCCCAAACCTCTCACCCCCCCTTCCCTTCCCTCTCCCTCCTTCATTATCCCAGTATCATCTCCCATTACCCATCTCCTCTCTTCCCATGTGTCATACCCGTAATCTCCCTTCCCCTTTCCTCCCTTGTCGTCCCCTTCCTCTCCCTTTCCATCACTCGTCAGTCTCCCTCTCACATTATCAAGTCGAGTTGTCCTTCCTCCTACACTGGGAGCGTGGGAGGAGGGAGGAAAGAAGAGGAGGAGGAGGAGGAGGAGGAGGAGGAGGATCTGGTTCAGTTTACAAGTACGGCAGGTGGTCAAGTATTGGAGGAGGAGGAGGAGGAAGAGGAGGAGGATGGAGGAAGGTAAGGAGAGAGAGAGAGAGAGAAGCAAAGAGTGTGGGAGGAAAATTACAGGATGGAGGAAAGGTAAGCAGACTTTGAGAGAATCAGGTAAGAGGAGGAGGAGGAGGAGGAGGAGGAGGAGGAGGAGGAGGAGGAGGAGGAAGAGGAGGAGGAGGAGGAGGAAAAAATAATAAAAATAAGAGGTAAAAGAAAAAAATGAAGATAAGAACGAACATAAAAGGAAGAGAAGAAGAAAGAGAAGGAGGAGGAGGAGAAGGAAAGATGATACGTGAAGAAGAAAAAGATGAGGGAGGAGGAGGAGGAGGAGGAGGAGGAGGAGGAGGAGGAGGAGGAGGAGGAGGAGGAGGAGGAGGAGGAGGAGGAGGAGGAGGAGGAGGAGGAAACAAAGGAAAAACAAAGAAAGGGAGTACTGAGTAAAAAATAAAATGAATTTAGATAAAAAAAGGAAAAAAGGAAAGGAAGGAAGGAAGGAAGGAAGGAAGGAAGGAAGGAAGGAAGGAAGGAACACTGCTGAAGGTCACACTGCGTAGCCAAATACTAAGGAGGACCACCAACCACCACCACCATCTCCTCCTCCTCCTCCTCCTCTTCCTGTTCATCCTCCCTAAAACATCCCTCCCATTTCACTCATTTCATTCCTCCTCTTGTCATATTTCACTTCCATCACCTCTCCTTACTTCCCCTTTTTATTACCCATCCCTCTTCTGCTTCCTCCTCCTTCTCTCCTTCTCCTCTTCTCCTTCTCTTCTTCCCTTTTATTGTTCCATCTCTCATCCCTTTTAACTGTTACTGCTGCCTGAAGAGTACTAGTAATTCTGTTTAATTTCCTTCTTCCTCTTCCTCCTCCTCCTCCTCCTCCTTTTTCTTCTTGCTATTCTCTCTCTCTCTCTCTCTCTCTCTCTCTCTCTCTCTCTCTCTCTCTCTCTCTCTCTCTCTCTCTCTCTCAATATTATTTTCTTTGTAATTCTTCGTCTTCTTCGTCCTTACCATGTTTTTTTTGTCTCTTCTTATTCACTTATGCTATCATTACATAAGAAGAACGAAACCAAGAAAAGATAAAAAAAATGATGATGATAATGAAAAATACATTGCTGTAATGATAATGACGAAGATGGTGATGATAATGATAACGATGATGACCATGATAAAGAAGACTATGATGATGATGATGATGATGATGATGATGATGATGATGATGATGATGACAACGATAACGATGATGATGGAAGCAAGAAAACAACAAACACGAAAATTGAAAAAAAAAATAACAAAACATATTTAAATATCCCCAAAAAAATAATACTAGACAAGCAAAACAAACAAACAAACAAACAAGCAAAAAGCGCGAAAAAAAAAATGAAAAGGAAAACAGACAAGGAAAAAAAAAGAAAAAACTGACAAAAGAATGAATGTAAATAACGCTCAGAAAACAAGGACAAAGACAGACACACAGACACACAGACAGACAAACAGACAAACAGACAGACAAACAGACAGACAGACAAACAAATTACATATCCCTTCATCCTCTGTTATCCCTCCTCCCTCTCTGGAAACGAAGCGGAGGGAAGGAGAGAAGGAAGAGGGAAGGAGGGAGAGAAGAATACAAGCTGAGAGAAAGGAGGGAGGTATGAAAGAGAGGAAGACGAGAGGAGGAAGGGATGGGTGAACGAAAGAGAGAATGAGGAAAAGACAGTGAAGGATGGGGAAAGGGGCAACAAAAAAAAAAAGGTACGGAGCAGAAAGAAGGAAATGAGAGAAGGTGGAGTAGATGAAGTAGATAGAAATAAAGTAGGAGGTAGATAAAGTAGATTGATAAAGAGGGTACTTAGTAGACTGATAGATATAGATAACGTAGAGATGGGAAAGTCAGAGAGAGAGAGAGAGAGAGAGAGAGAGAGAGAGAGAGAGAGAGAGAGAGAGAGAGAGAGAGAGAGAGAGAGAGAGAGAGAGAGAGTAAACGCATTAGGCAGTGATAAGGGACAGAAAAAGAGATGGGAGGGGAGGGAGAGAGGAAAGGGGGGAAAAGGGACAAAAAGAAGCTGGATCAGGAACAATTTATCACTGGAAGACAGATGCACACACACACACACACACACACACACACACACACACACACACACACACACACACACACACACGTACGTACAGACTCTCAAAATAGACTGGCCTTTAATTAATGACGGTAAATTAATGATGTGCTTTGGATTACCTTATTGCTTCTGAAAAATTATCATTAACAACGTACCGCGAGAGAGAGAGAGAGAGAGAGAGAGAGAGAGAGAGAGAGAGAGAGAGAGAGAGAGAGAGAGAGAGAGAGAGAGAGAGAGAGAGAGAGAGAGAGAGAGAAAGAGTAATAACACAAAGGAGGGCACTAAAGGGGGATTACTGAGCGCACGCACACACACACACACACACACACACACACACACACACACACACACACACACACACACACACACACACACAGACAACGCTAGAATGTTCATGATGGCAATAAGAATCTAATGACACAAGCAAAGGAAGTCCTGTGTTATAATTTTCTGCTATCATGTAAGAATAAAACGAGAGAAAAAAAGAGAATATAAAAAAAACACACAAAATATGAGGATTTGCTAGCTGGGTGGTGGTGGTGATTGCAATGGTGGTGGTGGTGGTGGTGGTGGTGGTGGTATTGGTTGAGGTAAGTATACAAGCAGGCAATGTGAAAATACAAGGCCTGTATAAAGATGATATTTTGTAAAGTCTCACTTACTCATTAGATATCATAAGCAGTAACAGTGTTAGAATAAGTGAAAGTGGTGACCGTGGTTGAGGTGGCAAAGTAGTAGTAGTTGTAGTAGTAGTATTAGTAGTAGTAGTAGTAGTAGTAGTGTTAAGTGCAATGATAACCAGACGTACTACACTTGCACTAAGCTGATTAACTTAAAAAAAACGATAACACAATGATCTCACAAGCACACACACACACACACACACACACACACACACACACACACACACACACATACATACACACTATTCATCACGTCACAATAATTACTGAGTCAGAAAATTAGGGTAATGGTTGGAAAAAAATAGTATGTGTGTGTGTGTGTGTGTGTGTGTGTGTGTGTGTGTGTGTGTGTGTGTGTGTGTGTGTTGGGTGACTGGCAGTGAACGGATCATGGCGTTGACGTGGTGGGAGGAACACGTCAGTCCGTCCGTCCGTCCGTCACTCAGTCAGTCAGTCAGTTAGTCAGTCACACACTCATTAACTAAACAGGACAAACTTTTCCGTCACCTCGTTCTCCCAATCGGCAGAATAAATGACCAATACACTCTCTCTCTCTCTCTCTCTCTCTCTCTCTCTCTCTCTCTCTCTCTCTCTCTCTCTCTCTCTCTCTCTGGCACCTCTTTCCCCGGGCACCTTCAAGATCTGTGGCACCTTTGGGCGACTGGCATTGATCTCTCTCTCTCTCTCTCTCTCTCTCTCTCTCTCTCTCTCTCTCTCTCTCTCTCTCTCTCTCTCTCTTGTGGAGGAGGAGGAGGAAGAAGTTCTTTTCGACCTTCTCCTCCTACTACTTCTCACCTTCCTCCTCCTCTTTCTCGTTGGCCATATCCTCCTTCTCCGGAATATCATACTCTCCTTTTCCTCCTCCTCCTCCTCCTCCTCCTCCTCCTCCTCCTCCTCCTCTTCACTTCGAAGGATGACTCACAAGGGCAGAGGAATAGCAAAGGATGCGAAAAAAATGCTAAAAGTTAACAAAATATAAAATACGAAAGAAGATGGTTAGGAGGAGGAGGAAGAGGAGGAGGAGGAGGAGGAGGAGGAGGAGGAGGAGGAGGAGGAGGAGGAGGAGGAGGAGGAGGAGGACTGAAATGAAATGGACAAAATAAAAAAAAAAGGAAGGGAAGAACAGATGACGATTTTGTTGAGAGAGAGAGAGAGAGAGAGAGAGAGAGAGAGAGAGAGAGAGAGAGAGAGAGAGAGAGAGAGAGAGAGAGAGAGTATAAATAATGAAAGAGGATGGGAGAGGGGAGAACAGGAATAGAGAAATGTGAGCCAGAATAAGTGGGTGGGACTTGAGAGAGAGAGAGAGAGAGAGAGAGAGAGAGAGAGAGAGAGAGAGAGAGAGAGAGAGAGAGAGAGAGAGAGAGAGAGAGAGAGAGAGAGACATATATATCTTCTCTTTACATTTTCATCGACAAGAGAAAATGTTATCACCACCACCACCACCACCACCACTATCACCATCACCACCACCATCACCACCACCACCATCACTGGCCAAGACGGATATGTTAGCCACCAGGAACTGTGATAATTTACGAGAGGAAAGAGGAGAAGGCTGAGGTGGAGAGGGAGAAGTAGAAGACGAAGAAGGAAAAGAGAAAGAGAGAGAAAATGTGGAAGAGGTAAGTAAAAATAAATAAATAAATAAAACTCTCTCTCTCTCTCTCTCTCTCTCTCTCTCTCTCTCTCTCTCTCTCTCTCTCTCTCTCTCTCTCTCTCTCTCTCACCACTATTCAGTTTGCTATCATTAACAACACTGCATTTATTTATAGCACAAAAAAAAGAAAGCGAGAGAAAGAGAAAAAGAAGAAAATAATAATAATAATAATAAAGATAAATATTGTTCTTTCTTCCTCTTCCATTCCCCCCCCTCTCTCTCTCTCTCTCTCTCTCTCTCTCTCTCTCTCTCTCTCTCTCTCTCTCTCTCTCTCTCTCTCTCTCTCTCATTATTATCATCACTGTTTATTATCATTCCTATTATTGCATTAAATTTATAACACGGAAGCACTCCAGGCGGTATGTTTACCCACCAAACACACACACACACACACACACACACACACACACACACACACACACACACACACACACACAGTACCTCCGTGGCCCTGCAGCGCAAGAAAACAAGTAACATCCGGTCCAGGTACGCACGTCCTTCTTCTTCTTTTTCTTTTTTGTTATTTATTCGTCTCAAGGTCACGGGGGGAAGTGGGGGGAGACGGTGTTATTGTTATTAGAGGATATTGACGTGGTGAGGGGAGACTGAGGGTGAAGCGGAGGGAAGGGGGAGGGAAGGAAAGGGGACGGGAGGGAAGGGTGTTGGGGGAAAAGCGATGATAAAGGAAGAAAACGAAATAAAGAAGAGAAAGAAATGAAAGAGGAAGAGAAAGATATGGAGATGAAAGAAATGAAGGAAGAGAAGAGAAGTGAAGAGAGAGAGAGAGAGAGAGAGAGAGAGAGAGAGAGAGAGAGAGAGAGAGAGAGAGAGAGAGAGAGAGAGAGAGACAAATATGGCACTTTACCCTTGATCATTCCATCTCCCCTCTTCTCTCCCTCCTCAAAATTCAATCCACCTCTTCTTGTCCACCCAGCTGTTCCCTCCACTTACCCTCCCACCCTCCCTGCCTCCCTCCATCCATCCCTCCACTTATACCTCCCCTCTTCCTTCCCTCCTTCCCTCCCTTGACCTCAGCTTTCCCTCCCTCCCTTCACACACCTGCTTTCTCATTCCCTCCGCCTCTCTCTCTCTCTCTCTCTCTCTCTCTCTCTCTCTCTCTCTCTCTCTCTCTCTCTCTCTCTCTCTCTCTCTCTCTCTCTCTCTCTTTCCCTTCCACACCTGTCCTTGACATCTGCAATCTGTGGACAGGTACAAGTTTTTTTCCCCTTTTTTTCCTTTTTTTCCTTTGCTTTCTTCGTCACTCAGCGGGTCTGTCCACATTCCTTCCCTATTTTCTTACTTTTTTTCTCTTTTTCTGTTTATTTTTCTGTCTTCTCGGATTAATTCTTTTGTCTGTGTTTTTTTTTTCTTTCTCTCTATTCCACAATATGCTTCTTCTCTTTCCTTTCTTTTTCATTTTTTTCTGTAATTTCTCTTTTTATTTCATTTATTTGTTTTTACACTCTCCTCATTTTCTTCCACCAAGGCACTAAAATTCTCTCTCTCTCTCTCTCTCTCTCTCTCTCTCTCTCTCTCTCTCTCTCTCTCTCTCTCTCTCTCTCTCTCTCTCTCTCTCTCTCGCTTCACACGAAAGTCACGAGGAACCACCGTGAAGACATAACGAGAGAGAGAGAGAGAGAGAGAGAGAGAGAGAGAGAGAGAGAGAGAGAGAGAGAGAGAGAGAGAGAGAGAGAGAGAGAGAGAGAGAGACTGAGACTACGCCTGTCATTTAATTCTACTTGCACAGGCACCCAGACGTCATTTGAGGAGGAGGAGGAGGAGGAGGAGGAGGAGGAGGAGGAGGAGGAGAGGAAGAAGAAGAAAGAAGAAAAGTAAAGAAATGAGACAATAAAATTTAGACAAAAAAAATTTACGTACACACACACACACACACACACACACACACACACACACACACACACACACACACACTATCCCATCTCCACAACACCTACCACTACTACTCTCTGTTCCCGTAACCGTAACGAGGCGCTGTGTGTGTGTGTGTGTGTGTGTGTGTGTGTGTGTGTGTGTGTAAGGCCGCGAGTCTCATCTCTGGCAGCGTCCCCTCAGCTTGTTACACCACTAAAGTAAATAGCCTTATAACACGTAACTATGTAGGCTTGTTGTTAGTGAAGGGAGGGAGGGGAGGGAAGGGGAGGGGAGGGGAGGGGAGGGAGGGTTTCTCTTGTATTCGTTATGTCTTGTGTTTACCAGACTGACGGCCCGTGTGTGTTGTGCATGGCAATTTATTTATTTATTTTTTTAGTTTTTAATTTTATTATTATTGTTTTGTTATCTTTTTTTATTCTTTTCTGTGGTAATTGATTTTATTGCTTCATTTACGTTTATTACTTTTATTCTATTTCATCTTATAGTTTTTTTTTTTATATATATATGGAAAGATTTTGTTATTTATTTTATTAGTTCAATTTTATTTTCATTTTATTATTATTATTTTTCAGCTAGGAGGTTAAACTATAATATTTTTAAGTGCTTTTTTTTAGCTGAGAATTTAAACTTTATTCTTCTGTGGATATTTTTTTTTTATTTCTTGATTTTTTTTTTATGTTGTAAGCCAGTTTCTTTTTTTGGGGGGCACTGATATATACTAGAGGTCTCTCTCTCTCTCTCTCTCTCTCTCTCTCTCTCTCTCTCTCTCTCTCTCTCTCTCTCTCTCTCTCTCTCTCATCAACGTTCTTCTTATCACACATTCCCACCATTGCCCAGTGTACTATCTCTTCCCCCTTCTTTCCTCTTGTTTATCATCACCACCTCTTTCACCATCTTCTCCGTATGTCCTTCCTCTAACTCTCTCAATCCATCATGTTTTGCCTCCCTCCTGGAAATTTGCGATCAACAACACCCTTCCCTTTTAACTTTCATCTCCCTTCTCCTGCAGCTGCCTTCCTTCCCTGTCTCCGTCTCCCTTCTCCTTACCTCCTTCCCTTCCTCACTTCCCTTTCCTTCCTGTCTTCGTTCCTCCCTTACCTTTGTCTCTCTTCCGTCTCGTCTACTTCACTCCCTTAATCCTCCTTTCCTTCATTACCGTTTTCTTTACCTTCCTGCTTTTTTCCCTTCACATATACCTCCTTCCATTTCCTTTTTCTTTCCTCCTTTCCTCCCCTCACTCGTATCTCCCCTCCCTCTCTCATCTATACATTTCTTCCTCTCCCTTCCCCTTCCTCCCTCCCTCCCTCCCTCACCAATGCCTCTCTCCCTCTTCCCTCCCTCACCTATGCCTCACGCCTGCCTCCACTACCCCGTCGCCTGTCCTCATTACGCTGCCGGCCAGGGAAGGCATAAACACGAGTAATAGGATTAATTATGCCTGTGAGCTGCCTGGAGTGTAATGGTGGTGGTGGTGGTGGTGGTGGTGGTGGTGGTGGTGTGAAGTGTGTGTTAACCTGACATGGTGTTTTAATATATTTTTTTTCATTATTATATTTTTATCTATTTTTTTAGCTTAATATTTTTTTCTATTTTTTTTTATATTCTTGTTTTAATTTATTTATTTTATTTTTTTTTACTGTTGTGTTGTTTCTTTTGTTATCATTCAGAGCACTGTAAAGAAAATAATAAAATAAAAAAAGGTTTACATGGAAGTACGAGAAAAAAGAAAGAGAATAGGAGGTTAAAATCTCTCTCTCTCTCTCTCTCTCTCTCTCTCTCTCTCTCTCTCTCTCTCTCTCTCTCTCTCTCTCTCTCTCTGCAAAATATTTCACCGGTTAATTAAAAAAAACAACTAACAGTAAAAGAGTAAAAGATAAAAAATAACACCAACAAACAAACAAACAAACGACGATACAGTCTGAGATGATTGAAGCGCTGGACAATCCCATTAATATCTCTTACCACTTCTGTCCTCAACTGAAAAGTACAAAGAAATAAGCCATGAATAAACAAGTCCAGGTGATCAATACAGCTTGTGGTGCCGGGGCGGGTTTAGATCAGTGGGGAAGTGGGGGGGTTGTTGTTCCTCCTCCTCCTCCTCCTCCTCCTCCTCCTCCTCCTCCTCCTCCTCCTCCTCCTCCTCCTCCTCCTCCTCCTCTTCTTCTTCTTCACGTGTCCTTGTGCTGAGTCGAGTGTTGAGTAAATAAGGAAGTAATAAATGATACAATAATGGGAGTGGCGATAGAGGGATTGGTTGTTTCTCTCTCTCTCTCTCTCTCTCTCTCTCTCTCTCTCTCTCTCTCTCTCTCTCTCTCTCTCTCTCTCTCTCTCTCTCTAAACAAATATTATTCATCATTATATTTTATTACTTCTTTCTTCCATCATTGTCATTCTTCTCTATTACCAAACAACACGACTACCACAATCACCACAATCACCACCACCACCACCACTATCCTTACTATACACTCTTCTTTAGCCTCCCCTCCTCGTCTCTTTAATCTCCCTCCCCCCTCCTCCTCACTCTATCCTTCTCCTATTTCATGTCCTGTTCTTGATAACGAGGTATTCATCATGTACAGAATCTGACACTCACCACCACCATCACCACCACACACTATACCCACTCTCCATCACTGTTATCACTCACCACCACCATCACCACCACACACTATATCCACTCACCATCACTGTTATCACCACCATCACCATCACATATCAACTTCGCTATTATCTACCTTGTTTTTTTATCTTTCACGCACTATCCTTCCAAAGAATGAAGGAAAGGAAAGGAAAGGAAAAGAAAAGAAAAGAAAGAATAACAAGGAAAGTGCAAATAAAGAGAACGAAAGGAAGAAATGACATAAAGGAAAACAGGAGAATGATACATATATAAACAGAAAGATAGACAAAATAGATACACAGATAGATAAACAGATAGACAGACAGATAAACAGATAGACAGACAGATAGACAAGACAACGAAAAAATGAGGAACTCCCCTACACACACACACACACACACACACACACACACACACACACACACACACACACACACACACACACACACACACACACACACACACACACACCTGCCGCCGCGTCTCTCAGGTGTAACATTTAATTTGGTTTCGTGTATTTCCGTGCAGCACACCAGTAAATATTTAGTGCGCCTCGTGTCCTTCTATCACTTGAGCCGCGAATTGCCTGTGTTATTTCTGCCTCCGCTTTTCATTTGGTTCTATTTCTACGTCTCCCTTGGGGGCTTCCAGTAATATTTTTGGCACAGGTATGAATGCGGTGTTAATTAAAGGTGGAGTAATGCTTGGGTGGTTATCGATTTGTTAAGAAAGTATGCTAATGATGAATATTCTATTTTTTTTTTACTTTTTTTTTCATCCTACTCCTTTTCCTCTTCTTCCTTCTTCCCCTCTTTTTTTACTTCATTCACTACTGTATTGTTATCCATCATTCCTCCTCCTTCTTCTTCTCCTCCTCCTCCTCCTCTTCCTCTTCTTTTCCTTCATTCATCCACTCACTTTCTCATTTTATTCACTATTTCTCCTCCTCCTCCACCTCCTCCTCAGAAACAACCTCGCAAGGGCCACTAAGTCAGCTGCTGTTTGCTATTCCTTCCTTTGTACCGTCTCCTTCCTCTTTCTCCTCCTTATCTATGCTACCCTATTTCACTGTATATTCGATGGTGTAGACCCAGCAAACACTCAAAAGGAATAAGTAACTGGTGATAACTCTTGGTTCGTTTCATTTACGTGTCCTCTCATTCCTCCAGCACAATTAGTCTTAGCACAGCAGGACATTTTAATAATCAACTGAACCACGCTCCAATTTAGCTCCCCGCATCCCACAGACACTCGATGCAACCCTCCGGCCGTCTCTCTAATACCCCTCGTCCCTGCCTTCCCGTTCTCTTCCTGCCCCATTCCCATCACACCCCACAATCCACACCCTCAGGCCTCCACGAAACCTCACCCCCTCCCGCTCTTCCCTTCAGCTTTGCAATCATCCCCGTTACCCTCCAGGCTCTTCCCCCCACCCTTGTCTTATTTCCCTCATCCCCTTAACTATTATGATTTCTCCCCTTTCTTTTCCCTGTCAGTCCCACATTGTTCCCCCCTTCCCTTCGTCCCCTGCTTTGGTATTTCCTATTTTTTCCCCTTCCTCTTCCCTTAATCCCTATCATGGCATCCCCTTATTTTCCACCCGCTCCTTCCATTATTTCCCTGTTTCCTTACTCTACCATTCCCAGTTTTAACCCCATACGCACCATATACTGCAGATGGGGAGGTGGGGGCGAGGAAGGGTTATGGGGATGTTGGGGAAGCTAAGAGTGGGGAGTGGGGAGTGTGTAGCCTGCCTCGTCGACCCACAATCATTTGCTATGCTGTCTTAGGTCCACGTGACGAGAACCTCCCCCCAGCAGCGTGGTCCCGCCGGCCGTCCATCACCGCCCCTCCCGCAGATAGTTACGGCCGCGCACTCAGTAACCTTTGGCCAAGCATATAGATCATCTTGCTTCCCTCCCTCCCTTACTCCCTCACTGGCTCCGTTCTTCCCCGCGGGCTGGTGGTGGTGGTGGTGGCTGGCACGATCTAAACTACGCGATTTCTTTTTTACCATTATTATTATTACTATTATTATCATTATTATTATTATTATTATTATTATTATTATTATTATTATTATTATTATTTATTCATCTTTTTATTCATCTTTTTTTATTTTTCGGTTTATTTTTTGATAACTATGTACTCATAATTTTAAGTGTTTAGTTTGTGTATTTCTGCAATAAGGGCACATTTATTTGCTGACTTTTCAAAAATTTGTTTCTAGTGTTTTCTTCTGCTCAGCTGTTTGTGCCCCCGTGTGAAAACGTATTATTATTATCATTATTATTATTATTATTATCCTTATCATCATTACTGTCATCATTGTTGTTGTCACCACTATCGCTACTATTGCCATACTATTTTCTTCACGCGGCGCCATCTGAGCCACAACAAAATAACACGCACAAAACACCGCATGACTTCCTCGCCTGCCGCTGCTCCCATATGGTTAGTTAGCGCGCTGCCGTCCATCAGAAAAAGAGAGAGAGAAAAAAAGTCCCTTAATTAATCATCAAATGTTGGGGACCTAAATTTTACAGTGCCCTTTCCCCTCCCCACCCCTTTCCGGTTAGCTCCCTTGTGAGATATTGCCTTAATTTATTGATTTGAGAGGATTATTCTGAATTTTATTTATTATTTATCTCTACAAATTTCCGTAGAAGCAAACGTAGGAATAATTCACAATATCCCTTTTCTATGGTCAACTCTGTCCTCGAATAAAAGTGGCAAGAGAGAGAGAGAGAGAGAGAGAGAGAGAGAGAGAGAGAGAGAGAGAGAGAGAGAGAGAGAGAGAGAGAGAGAGAGAGAAATATGTGAGAGGGGAGTGTGTCTTGAACGATCTGAATTAAACTAAACCTTTTACTTACATTCGCAAAACTGGACGCAAAAATACTCCACGCACACTTTCCTCTGGTCAACGCTGTCCTCGAATACAAAAGCAATAAAAGGAGAGAAAGAGAGGAAAGAAAAAAAAAAAAAAAAAAAAAAAAAAAGAGGGCAGCGTGTGTCTCGGCTTGATCGATCTAGCTTAGAGGAGAGCGCCAAGTGGCTCCTCGTCCCGTCCCCCACACCCTCACACTCTCGCCTCGGGGTGCTGGCGGCTCAAGGCACACAGGGGAGGTGGCTTAGCGGCTCAGCGGCTCCTCAGAGTTTAGCACGGTCATCTCAGAAAGGCAAATTTCCTATAGCATTATTAAGACACTTCCTAAACTAATACCGCTAGAGCCTTTCGGAATCTATAATTATCCTTTTAAGAGAGGGATACCGTTATTATTTATATTTCCCCTTGCCAGATTTCTTTACAAGTACGAAAAAAATATATGATTGCAAAGTGGGTTTAAGTGATCCTTTAGCCACAAGTTTTCTATCCAATGTCGAGTTCTGTGTGGCTCTGTGTTCAAAGATATTGGCCATGCTTTTCTTTTCCGCTTTCTTTCTTTCTCGGAAACTGACAACACGAATAGTTAGGAAAAGGAAATAGTGAGTTAGGGAAGTGTGGAAGTCTCTCTCTCTCTCTCTCTCTCTCTCTCTCTCTCTCTCTCTCTCTCTCTCTCTCTCTCTCTCTCTCTCTCTCTCTCTCTCTCCGCCGCCGCCGTTGCTTCCTCCCGTTAAGCACACAGCACAGCCAGCCAGGCGTGAATGTGTCCCCTCGAGTGACACAACAGCACTGCAAGGAGTCGCACGTTCCCAGCAGGTGTTATTGTACCTGTATTTCCGTGTTATCGCCTTGAGTCGCCCCCTACACACACACACACACACACACACACACACACACACACACACACACACACACACACACACACACACACACACACGACCTACACCCCGCGGCATGTCACTCACCCCTCCAGCAGGCAGGTGTTCTCTAAGCCTCTCACGCCCTTCCTTCCTTCCTTCCTTCCTTCCTTTCTTCCTTCCTTCCTTCCTTCCTTTCCCTTCCTCTCCCTTACTTCCTACTTCCTTGTCACCCTCCTCCCACCTCCCATGCTTCCGCCCATGCCTCTCTCTCTTCTTCCCTTTTGTCTTCCTTACCTTCCTTCCTTCACCATCTTCCTCTTTATCTTTTCTCATTTTATCTCCATCCCTCTCCTTCTTCCTTTTTTTCTCATCTTTCTTCCATTCCCTTCTCTCTTTCTTTCTCTTCTCACTTCCCTCCATTCCCTTCTCTCTCTTCCTCACCTTCCCTCCATTCCCTTCTCTTCATCTTTCCTCTCCCTTCCCTCCATCCCTCTCACTTCCTCGCCTTTCCTTCATTCCCTTCTCTCTCTTTCCTTCCCTCCCTTCAACCCCCTCTCTTTCTCTTCCTCTCCCTCTCTCCCTCTTCCGTTCCCCCCGATCCTCACTCCTGCAGGTGGTGACGACTTGGCGTGTCTCAGAAGGGCAGGAAAGGAGGTCAGCTGTGAGTGGTATATGACGAGGAGCCGCTGCGTCAGGCGTTTGGCACCAATTGGGGTCTTGCTTTGATGATGATGGTGGTAGTAGTAGTAGTAGTAGTAGTAGTAGTAGTAGTAGTAGTAGTAGTAGTAGTAGTAGTAGTAGTAGTAGTAGTAGTAGTAGTAGGAGGAGGAGGAGGAGGAGGTTCAAGAATAGTACTGCCAATAGTAAAACAAACAAACAAACAAACAAACAAACAAACACACACACACACACACACACACACACACACACACACACACACACACACACACACACACACACACACACACACACACACACACACTTCATAAAAAAAAAAAGAGAAAAGAAAATCGTCGACCTGTATTCGTAGCCACGTTCATGAGAGAGAGAGAGAGAGAGAGAGAGAGAGAGAGAGAGAGAGAGAGAGAGAGAGAGAGAGAGAGAGAGAGAGAGCAAGCACTGGAAAACGAGGCAAGGCAGGAGTCTAAGTAAACTACATGTCATCGAGTTACGTGAAAATGAGGACAAATGACTCTCTCTCTCTCTCTCTCTCTCTCTCTCTCTCTCTCTCTCTCTCTCTCTCTCTCTCTCTCTCTCTCTCTCTCTCTCTCATTCGTAACACCGAGGTAAAAATCGTGCGATGATGATGATGATGACGAAAATAATGATGATAACAACGATAATGACGATAATATCTTCTCAAACACACGTATATATAATTTTCATTCAGTTTTTTCTCTGAACTCCATCTCACTCATTCTTCCTGGCAAAAAAGAAAAAAAAAACAGCTAATAATAATTTCCAGGTAAAGAAGATAAAAAAATTAAATAAATATCCGGAGAAAGAAGGTTTAAAGACCATCCCCTTAAAATTAAATGCTTTAAAAGGAAGCATTCTTGCGCGAGGCGTGTTGGTTGTGTAGCGGCTGAAGATCAAGAGACAGTTAAGAAAAAAAAAAAAAAAAAGACGGTGATGCTTAAAATAACAGTAATAATGGCGATGATGATGGTGATAGTGGTGGTGGTGGTGGTGGTGGTGGTGGTGGTGGTAGTAATGATAATAATAATATAATGTTCGAGCATATAACTGTTGATTCATTACAATTAATACCAATGCACTTCTCGTAAAGGTGTTATGTATAATTCACGGCCTGTCATATGTGGGGCGCCATTATGACCGTACGTGATGCGGCGCCATAAAATGAATAACAAATAACAAGGAATAAAAATAAAATAAATAAATAAATAAATACATAAGAAGTGCAGTACGTTGTTTACTACCACAACAACAACAACAAAAACAAAAACAAAAACTATTACTACCACTACTACTACTACAGGTAAGTATTATAGACAGTAGCAGGTATAAGGTGTTGTGTTAATTAGCGTTGTATGATGCATGTTCCCAGTATTAGTATCCATTATGTGAATAGGTAATTAACTCATTATTTATCTATCTACCCATTTATCTATTAGTTCCTTGATTTATTGTTTATTGAGTTTTATTTTATTTACTCCAATACTTCAGTTACTTATCCATTCATTAATTCACATATATTTTCTCTTTTCATTAATATATTTACGTGTGTGTGTGTGTGTGTGTGTGTGTGTGTGTGTGTATGTGTATGTGTGTGTGTGTGTGTGTGTGTGAGAGGAAGATTAAGTGTACCTAAGTCCCGTACACCTTCACACCTCTCTCCCTCCCTCTCCCTCTCTCCCTCTCCCTCCTCAACCTGCCTCTTCAGTAGTACTCTCAGTGGCAGGGAGCGTTGACCCCCTCTCACACCATGCCCCCATTCCCGCTCACCCCCTCCCTTCCCCACTGTCGCCTACATTCCCCCAGGCATTGATCGGGTCAAGCAAAACTCCTCCCAGTTCATTAACCTTGCCTCCCTCTTACCTTTCCCTCCTTCCCTTCCTTCCTTACTGCCTATCCCTTCATCCCTCAGCTGCCTTCCCTCTTGCCCTCTTTCTTTTCTTCTATTTCTCCTTCTCCTTCTCCTCCTCTTTGCTCTTGTTTCTTCATCTACTCTCCTTTCCTTTCTCTCCTTCCCTTCCTTTCTCTTTCTCTCTTTCCTTCGTTATCTTCCTTTTTTTTATCTTCCATTACCGTCTCTCCTTTTACCTCCTCCCATACATTCATTCATCCCTTCCTCTTCCACTATCGGCTTTTTTCCTCCTTTTCTTTCTTCCCTCTTCTTTCCCAACTTTCTCTCCGCCTCCTTTCTGC
>NC_087151.1:27896020-27898520 GCF_035594125.1 Scylla paramamosain | reverse complement strand
TATGTGTGTGTGTGTGTAGCCACCGTCACCACTGAAAGCATAAATACAAGCCAAAATCATGGTCGGAACAAGATAAAGAGAAGGGCAGGACGGTAATGTGGGTTGCTGGCGAGGATCTGACATGCAGCCGCACCATCTCTCCTCAAGTTACTGCCAATTACGAGGCGGCGGAACACGGAGTCAGCAGGCACGAGTCAGCAAGCCAGCCAGCCAGCAGCGTGGAGCACTCAGCAGGGTATTAGAAAGAGAAAGAGAAAGGAAGGGATGGGAACAGAGATGAGGGGGAGGAAGGGGAAGAGGAGTTATCGGGTACCATATGGTGCTCTCAGTGAAGGGAGGGGGGTGTGGTGCGGGACGTGAAGGCAAGGAGGAAAAGGAAGGGATAGTGATGTGTTGAGTATATGAACATGTGTTGGGTGAAGGGAGCATTGAGTGTTGTAAGGAAGCAGGACTTTACATGGAGGGTGTGAGTGTAGATTGCTAGGTTGTGCTAATGTGAGGTGGGTTGACTGTATTGAACTGAGGGTTGTGAGGCTACCAGGCGTGACGAGACGAAAGTGAAAAGAAAGCTCGAATCGATAATAGTGGTGTGTAATGAGAGAGAGAGAGAGAGAGAGAGAGAGAGAGAGAGAGAGAGAGAGAGAGAGAGAGAGAGAGAGAGAGAGAGAGAGAGAGAGAGAGAGAGAGAGAGAGAGAGAGAATTAGATTGAAAAATTAATGGGTGAGGAGACATGATGATTGAGTAGTCGAGATTGACCTATCCATCACAGACATCAATCAGTAACAAGAGAAAGACGCGGAGAAAGATGTTTACAATTTGGATTTTTAGGGAAGAATACGAAAAAAAATAAATAAATCCTTGCATAATCCCTGAATAGCTTCTGACAACACAACAGCATGTACGAGCAAGGTTGTACTAATTAAGGATGCAGTATTTTACTTTTGAAGAAATATGTTTGTAATTTAGCATTTATACATGACGTTAATTTATTTTTTTTTCTCAAGTTTCCTCCGCCATTATGTGTCAGAAGGACGCGTTTGTATAAGACTCAGATGGTGTGATGGAGAATAAGTACGAGGCAAGTTGGTGTGAGGTGAATTCGTGTAAGGGCAAGCTGGTGTGAGAAAGACTAAGTAGAAGGTCAGATTATACGAGGCGAGTTTGCGCTGAGGCGACTCCCCGACACCTCCTTAGTCACGATGTTGCCAGGTGACAATGAACCTTTAATTACGAGAAGAGAGAAAAACGGTTCACTTCTCTATCAAGGCGGGGGTTCAGCAACAAAACCTTGAGACACTTTCTTTAACTAATCGTAAGAACTAGTTGCATTTCACTTTCCAGCCTCTCTCTCTCTCTCTCTCTCTCTCTCTCTCTCTCTCTCTCTCTCTCTCTCTCTCTCTCTCTCTCTCTCTCTCTCGTCACCACTTCCTCTCTCATTCTCAGGTTCTCGCCGTGACGCTCCCCCCTCTCTCACTCTCTCTCCCCACTCACTCATCCGTTTACGCAGCAGCAGCAGCAGCATCACTCCCGCCTCACCTGTTATCACCTGCCCATCAGAGGAACTAAGCTAATTTACCACTCAGGTGCGTGCCCCGCCATCCGAGCCGCGCACCAACAGGGAAATATATAAGAAAAAAAAAGGAAAAATAAATGATTTATACATACAAAGGAGAGAAAAGTTTACATTTCAATTGAGACTGTGAGAGTATTTTTCTTTATTATTTTTCATCTTTCTTTACTGGTGATGATTAGGTGAATGAAAGGATTAGATTTAAGAGGTTAATTATTTTCCTCCTCCTCCTCCTCCTCCTCCTCCTCCTCCTCCTCCTCCTCCTCCTCCATCCTCGCAAGTTAAGAGCCAAAGGTTAAACTATTTTTTCTTATCACATTCACTTCACGAAGAGAGAGAGAGAGAGAGAGAGAGAGAGAGAGAGAGAGAGAGAGAGAGAGAGAGAGAGAGAGAGAGAGAGAGAGAGAGAGAGAGAGAGAGAGAGCACAAATGAGGGGTAAAAACGAAAGGGGTAGCAACGTTAAAAAGAGGGAGGTAGGAAGGTAGGAGAGAGAGAGAGAGAGAGAGAGAGAGAGAGAGAGAGAGAGAGAGAGAGAGAGAGAGAGAGAGAGAGAGAGAGAGAGAGAGAGAGAGAGAGAGAGAGAGAGAGAGAGAGAGAGAGAGAGAAAAATAGAAGTTACGTAAAAGAGAGGATGATAATGCAGGGAAATAACAGATTTCTAAGTGACATTACCGCCGCTGCGAATGCTGAAATAACTCGGCCAAAAGAACAACAACAAGAACAAAAACAAGAACAAAAAAAATAACACATGAATCTGCATAATTCGAGGCGAGAAAGTGAAAAATAACAGACGTGAGTTTTTGTTTCCTCTCGACTGACTTTTGGCCTTCCCCTCCCTCCCTCTTCTTCTTCTTCTTCTTCTTCTTCTTCTTCTTCTTCTTCTTCTTCCTCTTCTTCTTCCTCCTCCTCTTCCTCTTCCTCTTCCTCT
>NC_087151.1:27883520-27891020 GCF_035594125.1 Scylla paramamosain | reverse complement strand
AAAGGAAGAAGGAAGAAGAGGACAAGGAGGAGGAGGAAGAGAGAAGAAAGAATGTAGTTAGATTAAAAAGAAGGACAAGAACACGAAAAACAACAACAATAACAACAACAACAACAACAACAACAACAACAACAACAATAATCAAAACAGTACATCGATAAGTTAAAGGGATAAGAGGAAATTTATAAACACACACACACACACACACACACACACACACACACACACACACACACAAATTTAAAAGGAACATTCAATCTCATTCATATATTCATTTTAGCGTTAACATGAACCGTGTATTAATCACAAAAAGAGACAACCTTTCCCCCCACCCCATCCCACCCACCCCACACACACACACACACACCATCCTATTAACCTTGCAGCAGCTGGCGCACCTTGGCGTATCGAGGAGCGCTCTTCACTTCCAGGAGGTAATGACACAGTAGAGTAAAAGAATGCCATTTATATTACTTCGCCTTCATTGACTCGGAACACCAAACAAAAAAGAACTGAGAGGGATTTAAATGAAGCGGTGGTGGAGGAGGGGGACTGAACTCTCTCTCTCTCTCTCTCTCTCTCTCTCTCTCTCTCTCTCTCTCTCTCTCTCTCTCTCTCTCTCTCTCTCTCTTGCTTGTAGTACGTACGTAAGTGACGCAAAACAAGAATCACAATTACACAAGTCTTGAAATCATTCATCCAAGGAAGGGAAAAATACAAGAACGTGTTTTCATATCTGGTAATACCGTGACTTCTGGCCTTTCTCCCTCCATCCCTCCCTCCTTCCCTCACCTTTACTCTCTATCTCCCTTACCTCCACCCTCACGACAACCAGATCCACCTGTCCTTGCCTCCATCTCGCCTCTCCACATATCCTATTCCCCTGCCACTCTCCTCTCCCTTCTACAAGCTGCCCGCGCCTCCCTTCACCTGCTGCCTAACATATCAAGCACTACAGGTGAGGTAATTACAAACACAGCACAGGTGACGAGCAGTGGCTTGTAATGGTGAAGTGATCGGTCAACAACACTGTGTCCCTTCTCTTCTGCTTTCTCCTCTTCCTTCCTTCTGTCCCCTTTCTCTTCTGTTTTTTTCTTCTTCCTTCCTTCTTTCTCCTCTGTCTTCACCTTGTTTCTTTTTTTTCTGGTTTAGCATTATTTTCTCTTCTTCCTTCTCTTCTATTTTCATGTCCTGTTTCTTCTATTCTGCCTTCGTCTTTTCTTCTTCTGCCTCCTCCTTTGCCTCCGACTTCTAATCCTTCTTCTCTTCTTTTTCTTGCTTCCTTCTCATACTCTTGTTCCTTTTCATCATCTTTCTCTTCACCTTCTTCTTTTCCTCACTTACTCCTTATTATTATTCCTCCTCCTGCTCCTCCTCACCCTTCATCCAGACATCACTAACTATTTTGTGTCCCATAACTTAGACAAAGCAATGTATCTTACGAAAAGTATAGAGGAAAAAAGTAAGGAGGTACAAGTTTTCTGCTGTTTGCTCTTCCTGTGTCCTCCTCTTCCTCCTCCTCCTCCTCGCACTAGTATACCGCCTTCATTTCCTCGCGCCACCACCAGCACACACCGCCACAACCGCCATCACGACAGCTTTCTATTCCTCTTCAATTTCCTCCTTCCCTTCTTCTCTTTCTCCTCCTCCTGCTCCTCCTCCAGTGAAGGTTTGCGAGGCGGCTGTTCCTTATCACGGTATTGAGCTTCGAAGAGACACCCTCAGCCAGGCGAAGGAATAAAACAATGATGGGAAGGAAGGAAGGAAGGAAGGAAGGAAGGAAGGAAGGAAGGAAGGAAGGAAGGAAGGAAGGAAGGAAGGAAGGAAGGAAGGAAAGGAGGGAGGGAGGAAGGACAGCCAAGTCAATGCCTCCTCCAGCCTCCCTCTTACAAAAGCTGTTGTCGTCGTGCTCCTCCTCCTCCTCCTCCTCCTCCTCCTCACACGGCGCCAGCTTTGCATTAGAAATCGATGATCTTTTTCAACTCTATAAATAATTCTCAGGATAAAATGTATAGGGTCGTGCTGGTGCCCCCCCCCCCTCTCTCTCTCTCTCTCTCTCTCTCTCTCTCTCTCTCTCTCTCTCTCTCTCTCTCTCTCTCTCTCTCTCTCTCTCTCTCTCTCTCTCTCTCTCTCTCTCTCTCTCTCTCTCTCCCCGTTACTCTCGAAAACTTGGTTGGCCCTGACTCCTCCACCTCCACCTCCACCTCCACCTCCACTACCACCACCTCCACCATTACCACGCTCTTGAATCTTCCGAGTTTCCACCATCTGGCTACGACTACAGAGTCATTCTCATACTAAATTTATCTGTGCTGTATACCTCTCTCCTAACTCCTCTGACTATAAGAAATTCTTTGACTACTTAACTTCCAAAGTGGAGCACATTCTGACCCTCTTCCCTTTTGCAGAGATCTCCATTCTTGGAGACTTCAATGTTCACCACCAGCTTTGGCTTTCCTCTCCCTTCACTGACCATCCTGGTGAACTAGCCTACAACTTTGCTATCCTCCATGACCTAGAGCAATTGGTGCAACACCCTACTCGTATTCCTGACCGTCTTGGAGATACGCCCAACATTCTTGACCTTTTCCTGACCTCTAATCCTTCCGCTTATGCTGTCACCCTTTCTTCTCCGTTGGGCTCCTCCGATCACAATCTCATATCTTTATCTTGTCCTATCACTCCAATCCCTCCTCAGGATCCCCCTAAGCGAAGGTGCCTCTGGCGTTTTGCCTCTGCTAGTTGGGGGGACCTGAGGCGGTATTTGCTGATTTTCCTTGGAATGACTACTGCTTCCGTGTCAGAGACCCGTCTTTATGTGCTGAGCGCATAACAGAGGTGATAGTGTCTGGCATGGAGGCGTACATTCCTCACTCTTTCTCGTCCTAAACCTTCTAAACCTTGGTTTAACACAGCTTGTTCTCGTGCTATACATGATAGAGAGGTGGCCCACAAAAGGTACTTAAGCCTTCCTTCACCAGAATCTCATGCACTTTATATTTCTGCCCGGAACCATGCCAAGTCTGTTCTCCAACTAGCCAAAAACTCCTTCATTAACAGAAAATGTCAAAACCTTTCAAGATCTAACTCCCCTCGTGATTTCTGGCATCTAGCCAAAAATATCTCCAATAACTTTGCTTCTTCTTCTTTCCCTCCTCTACTTCAACCAGATGGCACCACTGCTATCACATCTATTTCTAAAGCTGAACTCTTTGCTCAAACCTTTGCTAAAAACTCTACCTTGGACGATTCTGGGCTTGTTCCTCCCTCTCCTCCACCCTCTGACTACTTCATGCCTCGTATTAAAATTCTTCGTAATGATGTTTTCCATGCCCTCGCTGTCCTAAACCCTCGGAAGGCTTATGGACCTGATGGGGTCCCTCCTATTGTTCTCCGAAACTGTGCCTCCGTGCTTGCACCTTGCCTAGTCAAACTCTTTCAGCTCTGTCTGTCAACATCTACCTTTCCTTCTTGCTGGAAGTTTGCCTACATTCAACCTGTTCCTAAAAAGGGTGACCGCTCTAATCCCTCAAACTACCGTCCTATTGCTTTAATTTCCTGCTTATCTAAAGTTTTTGAATCTATCCTCAACAGGAAGATTCTTAAACATCTATCACTTCACAACCTTCTATCTGATCGCCAGTATGGGTTCCGTCAAGGCCGCTCTACTGGTGATCTTCTGGCTTTCCTTACTGAGTCTTGGTCATCCTCTTTTAGAGACTTTGGTGAAACTTTAGCTGTTGCCTTGGACATATCAAAAGCCTTTGATAGAGTCTGGCACAAAGCTTTGATTTCCAAACTACCCTCCTACGGTTTCTATCCTTCTCTCTGTAACTTCATCTCAAGTTTCCTTTCTGACCGTTCTATTGCTGCTGTGGTAGACGGTCACTGTTCTTCTCCTAAATCTATTAACAGTGGTGTTCCTCAGGGTTCTGTCCTGTCACCCACTCTCTTCTTATTATTCATTAATGATCTTCTAAACCAAACTTCTTGTCCTATCCACTCCTATGCTGATGATACCACCCTGCACTTTTCCACGTCTTTTCATAGACGTCCAACCCTTCAGGAGGTAAACATATCACGCAGGAAGCCACAGAACGCCTGACTTCTGATCTTTCTAAAATTTCTGATTGGGGCAGAGCAAACTTGGTATTGTTCAATGCCTCAAAAACTCAATTCCTCCATCTATCAACTCGACACAATCTTCCAGACAACTATCCCCTCTTCTTCAATGACACTCAACTGTCCCCCTCTTCTACACTGAACATCCTCGGTCTGTCCTTTACTTATAATCTGAACTGGAAACTTCACATCTCATCTCTAGCTAAAACAGCTTCTATGAAGTTAGGTGTTCTGAGACGTCTCCGCCAGTTTTCTCACCCCCCAGCTGCTAACTCTGTACAAGGGCCTTATCCGTCCATGTATGGAGTATGCTTCACATGTCTGGGGGGTTCCACTCATACTGCTGTTCTAGACAGGGTGGAATCAAAAGCTTTTCGTCTCATCAACTCCTCTCCTCTAACTGACTGTCTTCAGCCTCTCTCTCACCGCCGCAATGTTGCATCTCTAGCTGTCTTCTACCGCTATTTTCATGGTAACTGCTCTTCTGATCTTGCTAACTGCATGCCTCCCCTCCTTCCGCGGCCTCGCTGCACAAGACTTTCTTCTTTCTCTCACTCCTATTCTGTCCACCTCTCTAACGCAAGAGTTAACCAGTATTCTCAATCATTCATCCCTTTCTCTGGTAAACTCTGGAACTCCTTGCCTGCTTCTGTATTTCCACCTTCCTATGACTTGAATTCCTTCAAGAGGGAGGTTTCAGGACACTTATCCACCAATTTTTGACCACTGCTTTGACCCTTTTAGGGACTGGCATTTCAGTGGGCATTTTTTTTTATTAGATTTTTGTTGCCCTTGGCCAGTATCCTTCCTACATAAAAAAAAAAAAAAAAAAAAAAAAAATTACCACTTCCAAAGAAATTTCTTACTTATAAAAACTTATAGGTATTGTTAATTCTAAATGTGAGCCCCCTCCCCCTTCCTCCCTCCCCAAGAGCATATGTGTATGAAAAATTAACGCAACTCTGCTGGGCCTTCATATAAATTCCATGCGTGAGGGGGAAGAAAGTCACAGTTTGGCAGGAAAGGGAAAGTTTTCATAATAAGTGACTTTTTCTTCTTTTTTTTTTTTAATGTATAAATGATGCGTGTTTTCCTTCCCTTCCCCCCTTCCAGTCTTATTACCGTCACGTCGCGTAAGACTTTAAAGAAAAATATCGAAAAGAAAGTCTTACCGTAAAAAAATGAATGAGAAAAGTCTTAATGAAATACGAATGCTAATGATAAAAAAAAGTCTCTGCGTCCGAGGAGCGAAACGTGAGAGAGAGAGAGAGAGAGAGAGAGAGAGAGAGAGAGAGAGAGAGAGAGAGAGAGAGAGAGAGAGAGAGAGAGAGAGAGAGAGAGAGAGAGAGAGAGGGAGGGAGAAGGGAAGGAAAGAAAGAATCAAGGAAGACATAAATAAGAAAACGAATGGAAGACGGAAGGAAGAGAGGAGGATGAGACTGTAACGTGTGTGTGTGTGTGTGTGTGTGTGTGTGTGTGTGTGTGTGTGTGTGTGTGTGTGTGTACCTGAACCGTACAACTACTACTACTACTACTACTACTACTACACACACACACACACACACACACACACACACACACACAGGTCAGGAAGGAGAAGGAAGACGTAGCAGGGAGGTCGAGAGTACGTGAGGGCAGAGGTTAGCCATTTGCCTCCTCCTCCTCCTCCTCCCCCTCCCTGCCTTACCCTTGCCCCACTCACCCTCCACCCTCACCCTCCACCCAACGAGCGGCGAAACAAAGCCCTCCCTGACCTCCCTCACCGCCCCGTGACTCCAGTGCTTAGCCGCTCCTTCTCTTTTACTGCATCGGGCGTGCAACAAAGCCACCGCAAGTCAGCATCTGAAGGGCAGGAGGAGGAGGAGGAGGAGGAGGAGGAGGAGGAGGAGGAGGAGGAGGAGGAGGAGGAGGAGGAGGAGAGCATGAACAAGAGGAACAAGATGATGAGGATTTGATTACGATGATTATGATATGATAATGATGATGAGAGGGAGGGAGGGCAAGAAGAGGCAAGTACAAGGAGGAGGAGGAGGAGGAGGAGGAGGAGGAGGAGGAGGAGGAGGAGGAGGAGGAGGAGGAGGAGGAGGAGGGAACACAGACTGCAAAAGAAAAAAAAAACGGAGAACACGTCTTTCCTGAGGAAGAAATTGTCTCCTGCAATCTTTCGCAGTCCTTTTTTTTTTCCTTTTTCCTTTCCTTTAATCTTCTTCGTTGTTTTTTTTTTCTTTTCCATCATGAACTTAAAACAACTTCTCTCACTCCTCCAGACTCCCATAACTCATCTTTCTATTTTGTCTCAAACTCCTCCTCCTATTCTGCCTTCGTCTTCTCTTCAGCCTTCCTCCTCTCCTTCTTCGCTCTTCGTCCTTCTTTGTGTCTTCTTTCTTATTTACCGCGCTACACCAAAAAATAAATAAATAAATAAAAACAATAATAAAAAGAAGCCATTAAATAATCATCAACTGCCTCTTCACCAATCTGACACCACCTCCTCCTCCTCCTCCTCCTCCTCCTCCTCCTGTAGTGACCTCTTTATCAATTTCCTAGCAGGTGTGATTGTGGCACTTCAACACAACACAACACAACACAACACAACACAACGCACCGCCACGAGACATCAAGAGGGACTTCACTATCACCATAAAAAGACACTGATAACACTAAAGATATGGCACCCTACCCCCCTTCCCCATCCCCATTCTCATTCCGACACAACTACACGTTATCAGAGAGGAGAAAGAGAGAAAGAGCATTAAAACTACCGAGTAAGTGATAATTTTCCAACTCCATTTCACTTTAAGACATTACTGACGAGTGAAAAAGAGGATAATGGCGGGCTATACAGGACTGAATTAGCAATGAGAAGTGGAAGGGGGTGGAAGGGTAAGCTGCGTGAATAACAAAAGAGATAATAGAGGGAAGTGAGACGGATTATATCATCTGGGGATCTGGAGAAAGAAAGAAAGAAAGAGAAAGAGAGATGGAAGGAGAAAGAGAGATGGAAGGAGACACGCATGACGCCCAATAGAAATCAACACAAAGGAACACAAAGGAAGAACATTCACTAACAGGCCTCTTAGCCATTTCAGCCATTGGGGAACTATTAAAAACTATCCTAAATAAGTTCAATAAGAAATAGTAAAGGCGAAAGACTGTACGGACTGATGGCGGGACAGTTAGATTAGTGAGGTGGTGGTGGTCGTGATAAGAGTGGTTGTGGTGAAGCTGGTAAGAGTGGTGCAGGTGGTGAGTGGGTGGGTTTGGGGTGAAGGGTGGGCGTGAAGGTAAAAGAAGGGTACGAGGGAGGGAGAGAATCAGACACCGCGATCCAGACGAGATAAGGACGTGTGCTGAGAGAGAGAGAGAGAGAGAGAGAGA
>NC_087151.1:27876020-27881020 GCF_035594125.1 Scylla paramamosain | reverse complement strand
GGAAAGAAAGAGAACTAGAGCAAGAGAGAAAGATAAAGGTAACATTAATAAAGTAGAAAAGCCCTCTCTCTCTCTCTCTCTCTCTCTCTCTCTCTCTCTCTCTCTCTCTCTCTCTCTCTCTCTCTCTCTCTCTCTCTCTCTCTCTGTCTCTGTCTCTCACTTTGTGCTGGTAGTGGCGGGGACAGTCTGTACTTTGAAAGGGAACGTGTGCTGCCCATTAAAAGTATTACTTCCCGACATCCCCTCCACCTCCACCACCACCACCATCTCCACCACCACCACCATCACCACCACTTGCAGTCCCACTCCTCTCTATTCACGCTCGACACTCTCTCTCTCTCTCTCCTAGCACAGTACAATGGTGAAGAGGTTTTGTAGAGTATTAATGCTAGTAGTAGGTCTCTCTCTCTCTCTCTCTCTCTCTCTCTCTCTCTCTCTCTCTCTCTCTCTCTCTCTCTCTCTCTCTATTCGAATTTTTCTTTCTCATTTTTTGTTTGTTTTCTTTCACGATTTTCTTTTTGTTTTTCTTTGTGTGATTCTTTTTTTCTGTTTTTTTGTTTGTTTCTTTTTTTCTTTTCGTTTTTTCTTTGTTTTTTCTCTTATTTTCCTGGTTCTCTTTTCGATTTTTTCCTTTTGTTCTTTTTTTTGTTTTCTTTGTTTTTTTCTTTATTAAATTTTCCTTGTTTTTTTTTCTTTCTTTCCCTGTTTCTTTTTTTCTTTTTCTTTTTCTTGTTACTGTTTTTTTCATTTATATTTTCTTCCCTCGCTAGTTACTGTGTTCCTTGTTCTATTTATTACGCTTCATTGTCTTCTTTCCTTTTTTTCTTTTTTTCCTTCGGATCTTTCTCTTCCTTCATCTATTTCCTTTTCTTCTTTTCCCAAACAGTCTTCTTATAATCTAATTTTCATCTTATCTTCTTACTTTCTTTGCTGGTTCCTTTTCACATCTTTCTTTCTCTGTCTTCTTTATCTTCTTCCTCGTCTTCCTCTTCCACGCTCTTCTTACCGTCTCCTTTCATCTTATCTTCTTATCTTCTTTGCTAGTTCCTTTCCACATCTTCCTCTCTTTGTCTTCTTCCTCTTCCTCTTCGACGCTCTTCTTCTCATCCTCTTTCATCTTAACTTTCTATTATACGGAGTTTCTCTTTCTTTTCTCCTCCTCCTTCTCCTTCTCCTCCTCGTCTTCCTCTTCCTCTTCCTCCTCCCCATCCTTCTGGACACTAATCGCCATAACAAGACCGAAGTGTTATGTCTCTCTCTCTCTCTCTCTCTCTCTCTCTCTCTCTCTCTCTCTCTCTCTCTCTCTCTCTCTCTCTCTCTCTCTCTCTCTCATGAATGAATGAATGACTACTACTGTTATTATTACTATGATTACTTCTTACTGAATGAATGGATTACAATTGTTATTATTATTACTACTATTACTACTTTTTTTGTTCATTACGTCCTGCTTTCACCTTTCTCTCTCTCTCTCTCTCTCTCTCTCTCTCTCTCTCTCTCTCTCTCTCTCTCTCTCTCTCTCTCTCTCTCTGGGGATGTTCGTGGAAATTGAGCTAATATCCGTTATAACCTCTCTCTCTCTCTCTCTCTCTCTCTCTCTCTCTCTCTCTCTCTCTCTCTCTCTCTCTCTCTCTCTCTCTCTCTCTCAGGGAAGGAAAGATAAATAAAAGTGACACGAATTCCAAACAAAATACATACAATGGCGTAAAAATAGAATAAAAATAAAATGAAGAAAAAGAAGAAAAAAAAGAAAAAGAAAAAAGAAAAGAAAAGTAAAGAAAAGACGAAGAAAAGGACAAATATTATACGATGACAATGATGAAATACAAAAGGATTGCCAACCACAAAAATAAAGAAAATAGTCACTAAAAAAAAAGAAAAATACTTGAAAACTTGACAAGAATAAAAATAACGGAAGACAGAGAGAGAGAGAGAGAGAGAGAGAGAGAGAGAGAGAGAGAGAGAGAGAGAGAGAGAGAGAGAGAGAGAGAATCAACAACATCTATCTTAGTTCATCAGAACGAAACAAACCTTAACTTCTGACCCTCTCTCTCTCTCTCTCTCTCTCTCTCTCTCTCTCTCTCTCGTTAGCATCAAGGATTTAACCCAATTAGCCTCTGCTGGAGTCCCTGAATGCATTAAGACCAAAGAGACAATAAAAAGCACTGTCATTACACCTGATGTCTTTCCTTATCTCCTCCTCCTCCTCCTCCTCCTCCTCCTCCTCCTCCTCCTGTTTTCTGCCTTATCATCACCTTCCTCTATTTCCTCTTTTCGTCAGAGCTTTTACATGAATGTTCTAATATCCTCGTCTTGTTATCCCTCTTTATGTTCCTATGTTTTCTTATTCATTTTTTCCTACTTACTTATCTTCATCGTTCTCCTTCTCCTCCTCCTCCTCCTCCTCCTCCTCCTCTACCAAACAGCCTTGCAAGGACCAAAAGGTTTGTTGCTGTTTGGCTTTCCTTTGTATTCCTTTGTATTCCTCCTCCCTCCTTCTTCCTTCTCCTTATCTTCCTCTGCCCCTCCTTTCTCAATACTTTTCCATTATCTTTCTCTTCTTTCATGCTTTCCTCCTTTTTTATCTTTTTTTTCTTTACGACCATTCATTCCCCTCCTCCTCCTCCTCATCCTCCTCCTCCTCATCCTCCTTCCTTCTACTCCCTCTGCCTTCCTCTTCCTCTTCGTCTTCCTCCACAGAAGCGAGAATATGATCTACTGGTTCTTCTTCGTGCGTGACACCTCCACCCTTAAAGGAGGAGGAGGAGGAGGAGGAGGAGGAGGAGGAATACAAAGGAATACAAAGGAAAGCCAAACAGCAACAGACCTTTTGGTCCTTGCAAGGCTGTTTGGTAACTACTTCTAACTAGCAACAGGGAAGAGAGACAGGACAGCATAGCAGAAGCCTCCTCCCCACCCACCACTCCCTCCAGCTTGCGCTGGCATGGAAATAGTTGGGAAAAGTACCATGCAGTATGGAAAAACTGACATGGAAATTTTCATGGGAAAGGATGAAAGGAAGTTCTACTATTCACCCTACGGTGAACTCTATACGCCTATCTGAAAGTTAATACAAGTTATATTAAAACTGGTGTCTGTAAAATAAGAGTTTATTAGTGAATTTAGTAATTATTCGGACAAGAAGAGAGCTTGTTGGGGATTTACTTTTAAATATTTGTCTATTTTATTTTTGAATGATTCAATAGTATTGCTGGAGGAGGAGGAGGAGGAGGAGGAGCAGGAGGAGGAGGAGGAGGAGGAGAAAAGATGATGATGATGATTATTGAATTTACAGCCATTGCATTTTTCCTCTTTCAATAACACTGATGCTTATAACTACGTACCTTTTGTATTTTTCAGTAGTTTAACAGCAAGAAATTATAACCAGGAGGAGGAGGAGGAGGAGGAGGAGGAGGAGGAGGAGGAGGAGGAGGAGGAGGAGGAGGAGGAGGAGGAGGAGGAGGAGGAGGAGGCAGTAAAAAGAAAACTGAATTACTGCTTTTTAATGTAAGAATTCTAACACAGATCAATAAAAAGAAAAAAAAAAAGAAAAAAAAAGGGGGGTCCAATACTGGTGCCACAAGTCCCCAAAGAATATACAAGTTCCAAAAAGGATTACCCAAAATTTTGAGTCTTGAAACCTCCCTTTTGAAACACTCCGAAGTTAAATATAGGTGGAAATACAGAAGCAGGCATGGTGTTCCGGAGTTTAACCAGTGAATTCATGAAGGAACTAAAAAAAGGTAACAAACAGAGAATGAGGAGGAGGAGGAGGAAAAAACCTTGCCACTTTCATTACCAGGTGAGTGACAAAGGTGATGAGTGTCGTGCGGGTAATATAAAGGTGATTACCTGACCAAGACAAAGCATCCCACACTCACCTGTCCTATTCTTCCCTCTCCCTCTCTCTCCTGCTTATTGCCTCTAATCATTTTTACATTGTTAATTTTAATCTGTTCTTTCCTTTCCTCTCCTCTCTCTCTCTCTCTCTCTCTCTCTCTCTCTCTCTCTCTCTCTCTCTCTCTCTCTCTCTCTCTCCTTGCTAATTCATTCAAGACTTTTGCTAATTCCTGTATCTTACCAGTATTAATCTCTCTCTCTCTCTCTCTCTCTCTCTCTCTCTCTCTCTCTCTCTCTCTCTCTCTCTCTCTCTCTCTCTCTCTCTCTCTCTTTCCTTTCTTTCACGTGTCTTTTACTTAATATTTTATCCAGCATCATTTCTAATTACGAATATTATGTTACCTCCTTCCTTCACTCTTCCTAATTATCCTCCTCCTCCTCCTTCTCCTCCTCCTTCTCCTCCTCCTCCTCCTCCTTCTCCTGCTGGTGTTGCTGCTTCCTTTCATCATAATCATATTTTCTTCTTTTATCCTCCTCCTCCTCCTCCTCCTCCTCCTCCTCCTCCACATAATCTTCCATCTTTTCTCCTTCCATTCTCCTCCTCCTCCTCCTCCGACTATCTTCTTAATTTTATTTCTACTTCTTCGCACATTCTCTTAATCCTCTTCCTCCTCCTCCTCCTCTCTTTATTCTCTTGCTCCCTCTTTATCCCGGGACAAAAGAATTACATATAAAAGAAGATTCCTCCTCCTTCATCGAGAGATTAATACAAGTATCCTCCTCCTCCTCCTCCTCCTCCTCCTCCTCCTCCTCCTCTTCATCATCATCATCTTCCTTCCCTTTCTCCTTGTCCTTCTCCTCCTCCTATTCTTCTTCCATTCTCGTCCTCCTCAAAGTTTTCTTCTAATCTCCTCTTCTTCCTCCTCCTCCTCCTCCTCCTCCTCCTTTTCCTCCTTCTCCTCCTCCTCCTCCTCCTTCTCCTCCTTTTCCAAGTCTCCACCACCTTCCTTTTCTTTTTCCTTCATTCTCCTCCACCTCCTGATATTCTTTCATTCTCTCTTCCAGGTGAAAATTATTGATCACTTATGCAATTCGAGAAGACACACGCAAAATATTCAACAGCTTATCCATGTTACTCTATTGCTCATAAGACACACACA
>NC_087151.1:27861020-27863520 GCF_035594125.1 Scylla paramamosain | reverse complement strand
AACCTCTGTACTCCTCCTCCACCTCCTCCACCTCCTCCTCTTGTTCCTCCTTGCCTCTCCATTCACCCTCCCGTGCAAGGAATAACCGTGAGTGAAGGTAGCAAGGTGAATAGGACACAGATGATGATGATGATGATGATGATGATGATGATGACGATGATGATGATGAGACAAATTCCAGAAAAGTTGAAGATGAACAGGAGAGAAAATGAACGTGGTGGTGACAGGCGACTGGGGAGGAAAATGAGTAATGTTGTATTTAAAGTCAAGAATGAATAGGAGTGAAGATGAACGGGTGAATAAGAGAACAGGACAGGAAAATGGTAAAAGGGGAGGAAAAGTGAGGTTTAGACAATGCTATAAGAATTTCTAGCCATGAAAATTAACAGTGCATATTAACTGATTGAGATAGATAGATAGATAAATAGAAAGATAGATAAACAGACAAGCAGGCAAACAGGCAGACAAATAGATTGATAGGCAGGCAGGCAGGCAGGCAGGCAGGTAAGCAGGCAGACAAACAGACAGACAGATAGGTAGACACATTATTGACACCACAACAACAGGATCATAATATACAGCCGCTTCTCAAGATCCTTAAATAAACAAATACATAAAATAAAAAAAAAGACTAAAAATTTTCCCAAACTAAGCTAAATCCAATTACTTACGAGTCAAGACGCTGAGGAAATGCAATTCAGGTGGGAAATTAAATCTGTACGAGGCGTGTGATGGACAAGTAGGTACGAGAGTGAAGAGTAAGAGAGAAAGAAAGAGAGGGAAAGGAAACGCACAGATGATGAGAAATTATAAACAAATCTACGGTATGAGTCAAGTTATTATTTCTTTCTTTGTCTTTTCTCCTTTCTTGTTTTCATTTCCCTTCTTCCCTTTCTTGTTTTTTTTTTCTCTTTATTTCTTGTTTTCTTTTCTCCTCATTTCTTGTTTTCCTTTTTCCCTATTTCGTTTTCCTTTCTCCTTCTTTCATTTTCCTTTCTCTCCTTTCTCCTTTCTTGTTTTCATTTCCCTTCTTCCCTTTCTTGTTTTCTTTTTCTCCTTATTTCTTGTTTTCTTTTCTCCTTACTTCTTGCTTTCCTTTTTCCTTATTTAATTTTCCTTTCTTCTTCTTCTTTCATTTTCCTTCCTCTATTTCTCGTTTTCCTTTATCCCTCGTTCTTCATCGCAGTTCTCCTTTCTTCTATAGCAGGAATATAGTGAGTGAGTGAGTGAGTGATTCAGTAAAGCACAAGAGTGAAAAGGTTAAGTTAGTGATGGGAAAATATATGAAGTAATGGGATAAGTAGATGTACAGTTAACTTAAGTATGGGAAGATGTGCGTGTAAATATGCGAGTGAATGAGAGAATGAATTATTATATAGGTAATTGGGGTGGAAAGTAGATAGTTCGATTGTGGATAGATAAATGGATAGAGTACAAATTAGGGATAGGAAGATGTATGTGGAGTTATGTGAATGAATGAAAGGAAAGAAAGAAAAAAAGAAAAAAAAAAGAAAAAGAAAGAATTAAGGATGTATGGATTGATAGAGTACAAGATAGGAATAGGAAGATGTGAATGAATGAATGAATGAATGAATGAATGAATGAAAAACAGAAAGGAGAAGAAAGAAATTAATAAAAAAAAGAACGAAAAGATGCAAATTACTAATGGCACAGAAAAAAAAAATTAATAGTAGATAAAAAAAAAAAACGACCAACTGACTGACTTCGGTTAATCAAAGTGAAGCATCACCAAGTAATACGAAAAACAATAACAACTCCAGTGAAATGACTAGGAGATCAAACGAGACATGCAGGAACCGACACACAACAGCAGATAAGAGGAGATTTCTACAGTAAGCTTGTGGGAGAGGACAGCAGAAGAGAGTGCGTTGGAAAACTATGAGACAAGTGGAACAGGAAGAAGGAAAGGGGAAGCTCTGGGAAAAAGGCAGGATCAGACTTAGAGATGGAAAGTACTCGTTGCTGTATGGAAAAGGACATAGAGGAGAGAGCTGAAATAGGGAAATGGGTCCAGGAGAAAGGGGAAGGGAAAGAGGAGAGAAAGAGGAGGGAGGGAAGGAGGTAGAAGGAGGAGGATGTGAATATGGGAGTTTATTGGACAGGTAGAAAAGGGAGGATTTCCAGACAGGTAGATAAAAAAATATATATTCGTGTGTGTGTGTGTGTGTGTGTGTGTGTGTGTGTGTGTGTGTGTGTGTGTGTGTGTGTGTGTGTGTGTGTGTGTGTGTGTGTGTGTGTGTAATGATTAGGAGAGAGAGAGAGAGAGAGAGAGAGAGAGAGAGAGAGAGAGAGAGAGAGAGAGAGAGAGAGAGAGAGAGAGAGAGAGAGAGAGAGAGAGAGAGAGAGAGAATTATTACAATTTTGGGAAGTAAATGAGCTAAAAGAGAAGAAAAGTAAGAGGAAGGAAGGAAGGAAGGAAGGAAGGAAGGAAGGAAGGAAACAGTGGGAGTGTGGAGAGAGAGAGAGAGAGAGAGAGAGA
>NC_087151.1:27853520-27856020 GCF_035594125.1 Scylla paramamosain | reverse complement strand
GAGACAGACAGACAGAGAGAGAGAGAGAGAGAGAGAGAGAGAGAGAGAGAGAGAGAGAGAGAGAGAGCACCCAGCAGAATGAGCAGCAGCAGGTGGCGAGCGGTACAGGTGACCTCCAGGCATCTTTTTTTCCCCCAATTATAAAATGCCGGCGGGCCTAGGTGAGTCCTCTCTCTCCTGTGCTGATTACAGGTGTACTGTCTCATGTCCCGCAGCCCCGATTCTCTACAGGTAAGGTGATAGAGGAGAGAGGGAAAGGAAGGGTTGATAGAGGGGAGGGACGGAGGGAGGGAAGGAGTGATAGAGGGAAGGGGGCAGGGAAGAAGGGATATATAAAGGGAAGGAGGGAAGAGAAGAGGAGATAGAGAGGAGGGAGGAGGAGAGAAGGGGTAATAGAGACGAGGGAGGCAGGGAAAGGGGCGATAGAGGGAGGAAGGGACAGGGAAGCAGGGGTGATAGTGAGGAAACTGGGAGGGAAAAAGGTGGTTTAAATTTAAGGTAATGAAAAAGGGCGAGGAAAAAAAAAAGAATGGTGTGGAGTGTGGGAGGTAGGGGAAGGAGAAATGGGGGAAAGAGAGTTTTAAGGGGGTGATGGGAGGAAGGGGTGAGAGGGGGTGCGGAGGGAGGAAATTTAGGGTAATGGAAAAAGTAGGAAAAAATAGATGTGTGGAGTGGAGTCTGGAAGGAGGTAAGAAGGGGGGGGAGAGAGAGAGAGAGAGAGAGAGAGAGAGAGAGAGAGAGAGAGAGAGAGAGAGAGAGAGAGAGAGAGAGAGAGAGAGAGAGAGAGAGAGAGAGAGAGTTTTGGGAGAAATGGAAAAGGTAGGGGAGGAATAACAGATAAATGTGGAATGGGAATGGGAGAGGATATAAGAAAGGAAAGAGAAAGGTAAGGAAAAGAGAGGAAGGGAAGAATATGGAGGGATGAAGTGGAATTGTGGAAGAAGGTAAGAAGGGAGAGGAAAAAGGAGAAGTTTTTTGGTAGCAATGGAAAAGGGAGGAAGGAAATATATAGAAGATGTGGAGTGGGTGTGCGGAAAAGGCAAGAAAGGAGGGGAAAAGGAAAAAAGGGAAAGAATTTTGGTACGAAGGGAGGGAAAAAGGGAAAGGAGAGGAGGATTCTTAGAGTAATGGTAGAAAATGAAAGGATGGAAAGGAGACAGAGAAACGGGATGAGGTAAGACAGGAAAAAGAGAGGAACAGGTGTAGAGGAAAAAAACAAAAAGGAGGTAATGGTTAGGAAAGAGAGAAACAAAAAGGATAAAAATTGTAAGGAATACGGAAGAATGGGGGAGAAATAAAGGATGGAGCAGGAGACATGAAAGTGAATGTAGAAATACTTAACATAAAATAAATCAAAGAAAGGAAGTGCAAGACAGAATCGGTGTAAGAAGAAAGAACATGGAAAATGAAAAAAAGATAAAATAAAAAAACACACAAAACTGGAAAAAGAAAAACATGAATAAACAAGAACAATAAACAAAAGAACGAAGAAAAGAAACACGAGGGAAGGAGGACTAGAGAATAAAGAAACAGAGATACTGAAGAGGAGGAGAAGAAGAAGGAGAAGCACACACAGAGATAGAGGAAAGACCAGTGAAGGAGAGGAAAGAGAGGGAGAGGAGTGGGTAAGAAGGAAAACAGGTGACTGCAAGGGTTGGGGCTCAGCCAGATGACCTTTCCAGCCCCGGCCCAAGCAGTCACGGGTCCCTCCCCCCACCTGTGCCCCTTCCCATCCCCCTTTCCCCCGACCAATCCTCCTCCTCTCTTACTTCTCTCCCACCTCTCCACCTTCATGCACGAGTCTCCTCCTCCTCCTCCTCCTTAGCTTTCTCCTCTCCTCCTTTCCACACCCTGAGGCATTTCTTTTCCTCCTCCAGTGCCTTCTTTTCCCTCCACCGCATACTTTAACTTTCCCTCCCTTTCTTCCAACCCTCCTCCACTTCTGTATACGACCTCAACACACACGCACCATCTCTCTCTCTCTCTCTCTCTCTCTCTCTCTCTCTCTCTCTCTCTCTCTCTCTCTCTCTCTCTCTCTCTCTCTCTCTCTCTCTCTCTCTCTCTCAACCACCCCACAATCACTTTAGCTCAGTCACGGTCCACACACACACACACACACACACACACACACACACACACACACACACACACACACACACACACACACACACACACACACGACCTTCCCCTTCACTCTCCTTCACGGTTCCTCCTCCTCCTCCTCCTCCTCCTCCTCCTCCTCCTCCTCCTTCCCTTCTAACACCCCCCATTCCCTCGGCAACACCATCACCTCCGTAGACGAAGATGTGATGCCGGAGGTGAAAGAAAAAATAATGGTGAAAACAGAGAAGAGGAGGAGGAGGAGGAGGAGGAGGAGGACGAGTAACAATCATTAATGTCACTAGATGAGGTAGAGGAGATAGACGAGAAGTTGAAGGAGGAGGAGGAGGAGGAGGAGGAGGAGGAGGAGAAAGGTGAATGTCCTCAGATAAATAACCTG
>NC_087151.1:27841020-27848520 GCF_035594125.1 Scylla paramamosain | reverse complement strand
CGCATGTTACAACAAACCTTAGATAAAGAAAGGGGTTGTTTTGAAAGGAGGGTCTAATATGTGGGCAGTACAGACGGAGTACTAAAAAGAGTGCATTATGTAACAGGGCCACAACACTGACCTCTGGTGCTGGTAGCGGCGTCTGCAATCCTCTGGAAGGCGTCGAGGAAGGAAGTAAGAGCCACAAGCATCGCCCTGTAGAAGAGAGAGAAAAATAATGTTAGTTTACACACTAGTACAATATATTAAATTACATAGATATATATACGAGGGGGTAAGACATAAGGGAAGCTGCAAGAAGCCATACAGGGATTGCCACGTGTAGCCCTGATGGCTTCTTGCAGCTTCCCTTATTTCTTGTTCTTATGAGACAACACAGGATTATGCAGGTCTTTATTTGTCTAACGCTTCAATGGGGGAGTCTCACTGGGGATACGTTGGAGATACAGATAACTTGCTTCATCTTGTCTTGTCTCACTACCACAGTCCACTCACTTGTCTAATCTGTACATACATACATAGATGGAGGTGAGGCAGGGCAGGATGAAGCAGATCTCTTTATTTGCCTAACTGGGGAAGATCTCTGTGGAAACGCCAGAGAGAAAGAAATCACCTGTTTCATCTTGTGTTTTCTCATCACCAGTCCAGTCACTTGTTTAATTTGTACAGGCATATATACGTATATAAATATTTGTATAGGTTGTTATGCGCGTTGCCACAGTTTATATATATGCATTCGTACATATATCGGCTGAAAAGTTATTGCTTAAAAAATGGAAACTAGCCCTGTAATGAAATGTAATTTGAAAGCTTTGCACTAAATGAATCATGAACACAGACGATTGATAAATAAATGTTTCAAATATTTTATCCATAATTGAATACTTTTCTCTAGCACATCTATACACACACACACACACACACACACACACACACACGAGAGAGAGAGAGAGAGAGAGAGAGAGAGAGAGAGAGAGAGAGAGAGAGAGAGAGAGAGAGAGAGAGAGAGAGACTCCTGGAACATATCAATTAGTTCTGTGTTATGTCAAAGTTATTTTCTCACTGAAGGACGAGACTAAATTTAATAAAAACTAAAAGAAAATAAGAGTTAATAATAATGACTCTCTCTCTCTCTCTCTCTCTCTCTCTCTCTCTCTCTCTCTCTCTCTCTCTCTCTCTCTCTCTCTCTCTCTCTCTCTCTCTCTCTCTCGGGTGTGCCTCAAACAGATTATCATCTCCATTTTTACACCTGGAATATCTGCTGCAATTACATGTTCTTTACCTCCCTTACTGTTCCTCACCTGTCTGTCTGTCTGTACCTCCTCTTCCTTTTTCGCTCCCTCCACTCACTCCCTCCACTTTTCTTCATCCTCTCCTATCTCTCTCTCTTTTTAACCTTTCTCCTTCCTTTTTTTTTCTTCTTTCCATTTCCTTTTTCCACTCCTCCTTCTCCTCCTTTTCTCTCTTTTTTCTTCTTCCTTTCCTCTCTTTTTCTTCATTATTTGTCCATTTCGTATATTCCCCGCTTTCTCTCTCTCTCTCTCTCTCTCTCTCTCTCTCTCTCTCTCTCTCTCTCTCTCTCTCTCTCTCTCTCTCTCTCTCTCTCTCTCTCTCTCTCTAGTCCTCCGCTCCTGCTCTCCCGTCCTCCTTTTCCGCCTTCTTCCCTTCCTTCATTTTTTTCTTTCTTTCTTCACTGTATTCTCGAGTTATTTCTTTTTTACAGTTATTCGTCCTTCTACTTTTCTACTTGGTTCATTTTCCTCATTTCCTCCACTCTACGCATTCTTCCTCCATTTTATTCTTCCGTTCCTTTTTTTTCTTATGTGTTTTGTCCTTCTACTCTTTTTTCTTTCCTATAAATCTTTATCTCCCTGTTTCTTCTTTCATTTATCTTTCTCCTCGTATTCTCAATGTTTTGCCCTCCGTTTATTTTATTTTCCTCCACTTCCTTCTTTTTTTTATATTTCCTGTTTCGTTTGGTCCTACTTCTCTTTCTCCTCTCCTTCATTTTCTTAGTTCCCTTCTTTCGCAACCGTATTCCTCACCTATCCTTTCTTTATCTTCCTTTCTTTCCATCTTTCCTGTATTTATTCGTCTTTTATTTTTCCCTCATCTTATTTCCTTCTTTTTTTTTGCAGCTGTATTCCTCATCTTTCCTTTCCTTATCTTCCTTCCTTTCCGTCTCTTTCGCATTTATCCTATTCTCTCTCTCTCTCTCTCTCTCTCTCTCTCTCTCTCTCTCTCTCTCTCTCTCTCTCTCTCTCTCTCTCTCTCTTATCCTAGTTCCTCTAGAGTCTCCCTTCCTCCTTCCCCTCCTTTCTCTAGGCTCCCATTCCTCCTTCCCCTCCCTCCTCCAGACTCCCCATTCCTCCTTCCCCTCCCTCCACTCCCTCAGACAAAACGGGGCGGCCTCCTGGTCTCATTGGCATGGCGGTGTCGAGGGCAGCAGCTTTGCGTCTTGCCTTCGTTAGTGGCCCTCTTCTCTCCGAATATCAAGTGAACATTTCCCCAGCCATCAGTTCCCGCGGCCGGCCCCACTTAGCTCACACCTCGAGGACGCCTTGCCAACACACGGACAGACAGACAGACAGACACAAGGGGCGATGGGGGGGAAGGATGTTCGTATTATGCATTTGTTCTCTGTACATTCAAGGTCTGTCATTTACCCAGGTACTGAACCGGACCGAATTCCTGAGTGTCTCTTTCTGTCTCTACTTCTATCTCTCCTTCCTTCGTTTCCTTGTTCTTACTACTTTTCCCCTTCTCTCTCGCTCTCTCTCTCTCTCTCTCTCTCTCTCTCTCTCTCTCTCTCTCTCTCTCTCTCTCTCTCTCTCTCTCTCTCTCTCTCTCTCTCTCTCCCCATTCCCTTCCTACCCCAGCTGGTATTCCCCAATTCTCCCCTTCCCTCCCCTCAACCCTTCCCTTCCTGCATACCTTCATCCCCCTGCACTCCTTCCCTGTCCTTCTCTTCCTCTTCTTCCCTTCCAGTCACGTCCACTCGTCTTCTTTCTTGTTATTCTCCATCCTACTTCTTCTTTTCTCCTTTCACACACTTTAATTCTTTCTAATTCTCTACTCTCTAATGTACTCTTCTTTATCACTACTTTTCATTCTTCCTTTTTTCTCTTGTTCTTACCTTCCTCCACTCATTTTCTCTCCTTTTCTCCTTTTTTTCCTTGTTTCCCTTTTGAGATCTTACATTTTTTTTACCTTTCCTTACCTCATTTTCTTTAACAATCCCATCCTTCTTTCCTGCTGTATTGTCTTCCGCTGTTATGTCCTCTCTTTTCCTCCTCCTTCTACTACTTCTCGTTTACTCACATTCTTCTTCAATAACCCCCTGTGCTTTTTTTTTTCTTTTGCTGTACTGTTCTATCTGTTCTATCTCTTCTTTCTTGCACTTGTCCTTTGTCCTGTTCTTTTCCTCAATAAACATCTTTTTGTTGTTGTTGTTGTTGTTGTTGTTGTTGTTGTTGTTGTTGTTGTTGTTGTTGCTGTTGTTGTTGTACTGTCCTACGCTTTCTTCTTTCTGTTTTTCCTTTGTCAACTTTTTTAGCATAATTCTCTTTTTGCATCCTTCTACTTTTCTTTCCTGTATCCCTTTTTTATTCAATAGTCTATTCTTCTCTATTTTTGTATTAACTTGTACTGTATAATCTTGTCTCTTTATCAGCTAATTTTGTATTAATTCCCTGTATCGTATTACCTCCTTATCAGTTAGTTTATATAAATTCCCAAGGAACCACGAGAGGAACTAAACGTCTATTGTCTTGTTATTCAGTGTAATCCTTTGTATAATTCCCTTTGTATAATTCTGGATCCCTTATTCGCACTAAATCTTCACATATTCACTCCAGTCCTTCACCTCGCCTCCCCTTGTGTCTCCTTCACCTTTCCTTCCCCTTGTTTCCCTCCCCTAGCGGCCGTGACAGACGCGATAACCTGTCCAAAAATGTCACCAGCGCAGCACTCAAGGATAACGGAGGTGGTGGTGGTGGTGGTGGTGGTGGTGGTGAGTCAAGGTGTGTGTGGGAATTTCAATATACGTATTATAACACCTTGACATGCAGCCTTGACGATGATGCTGCATTCATTTCTCTCTCTCTCTCTCTCTCTCTCTCTCTCTCTCTCTCTCTCTCTCTCTCTCTCTCTCTCTCTCTCTCTCTCTCTCTCTCTCTCTCTCTCTCTCTCTCTCTCTCACATGCATGTCACCTTGCGTTCAAACCTTCTCCCACAGAATTTCAATGCACTTCTCCCTTATACGGCGTAGACCTAAGGTTAGCACGCGCGCACACACACACACACACACACACACACACACACACACACACACACACACACAACTTCTATACGCAAGCAGTAAAAATAGGAACTAAAAATAGAAGAAAATACTTATACATTGAGTTTTTTTTTCTTTTCTCTTTTCTCGTTATTATTAAACTTATATTCCATATGTAGAAAGTTTACATACATTATAAACTTCCTTCTTTTCGCAAACACCATCATATCCACCCCATTTTGTACTGAAGTGTTAACCAAACAGCCTCAGGTTGGCGCGCGCTCACACACACACACACACACACACACACACACACACACACACACACACACACACACACACACACACCTGTATTCCTACACCACCGCACCTGTGCCCTCAACTCGTACCTTCATCTCACCTGAATTTACCTTCGATTAAGTAATATAGGTTTAATTATTACACACTATATTGTTACAGCTACCACCACCACCATCACCACCATCACCACCATCATAATTACAAGTATAAACACTATAATTTTCCTTAACATATTTATTATCACTTTCATCACCATCATAATCATCTCGTTCCTTACAAACATCTCCTCCTCCTCCTCCTCCTCCTCCTCCTCCTCCTCCTCCTCCTCCTCCTGTACAGAGTCAATGGCCAGATAATGGAAACCTGCCTTTTTTCTGATTATTTTTCTTACTCTCTCTAATTAATGGCAGAGCCCCGGCGCCTTCAATCCGCTGGGATGAGAGGCACGGCAGTAAGGGATCTCTCTCTCTCTCTCTCTCTCTCTCTCTCTCTCTCTCTCTCTCTCTCTCTCTCTCTCTCTCTCTCTCTCTCTCTCTGCTTCCTTCCCTCCTCTTCTCTTCATTCACACACACACACACACACACACACACACACACCATCTCATTGCTCATCCCATACCTCCTTGCTTACCTACCTGCATGCCATACGCACTCCGCCACCACCGCCACCACCACCACCACCTCAAATACAAAACTAATTAAGACACATGACATCTTTCATTTGCACGTGTACTCTGCTTGCCCATGTGTTTTGCTCCTCTTGTTTTATTTACTTATTTATTATTTATTTATTTATGTTATTTGAATCCATATTTGAATCAGTTTGTTTGAGCCATAACTCCTCGTATTCTAACTACACTACATTATTTTTTTTTCTAAGAGTAATACCATAATATTTATCAAATGAGCGCTAAATTGATGTTGTGATTAATAAGCTCTCTATCACTAACAATTATTCTACCATATATCTATGTAAATATCTGTCCATCGATTCAGCTAAGTCACTAACTCACTCAGTAATTAATTCCCTCATTCACTCACTAACTCACTAAATTCACAATGTAATTAACTGATCAACTAAAAAAAAAAGAACGTGCGAAATAACTCATTAACAAAATCATTCACCTATCTTTCTAACCAACCATATATTTATCTACCTATATTAATCACCACCTGAGTTTCCCTCCCTCATTAGCACTGCAGGTTAGGTCAGGTTAGGTCAGGTTTACATACAACACGCTCTTCGTCACCTAACCAGCAAGCTCCCGCGTTCCCAGATCACCCCTCACACACACAGCCACGTCTCAAGGGTTTTTTTTTCTATCTTTTCCCTTCCCATGGTTGGTGTTCCTGGCGGGTACTCAAGGTCTACTCAAGGTCACGTGAAACATAAATCCTAACGATAAAAATACAAGTCAAATGAATACCCGAAGACTGAGAGAAATACAATAGCCTCTCTGTCTGTCTCTCTTGGTAGCGGTAGTGGTGATGTGAAGGATGAGCAACTGTGGTTATATTTGAGGTGGTGGTGGTGGTGGCGGTGGTGGCGGTGGTGGCGGAGTGCGTATGGCATGCAGGTAGGTAAGCAAGGAGGTATGGGATGAGCAATGAGATGGTGTGTGTGTGTGTGTGTGTGTGTGTGTGTGTGTGTGTGTGTGTGTGTGTGTGTGTGTGTGTGTGTGTGTGTGTGAATGAAGAGAAGAGGAGGGAAGGAAGCAGAGAGAGAGAGAGAGAGAGAGAGAGAGAGAGAGAGAGAGAGAGAGAGAGAGAGAGAGAGAGAGAGAGAGAGAGAGAGAGAGAGAGAGAGAGAGAGAGAGAGAGACTAAACTATCCCCTTCTCCTCGTTAAAATACAGAAAACAACCCTGACCAGACAAGCAAAACCCTTCAAATTCACTACACACGACCTCAAAGATAACACCAAAAAAATATAAATCACCCAAGCCATCAATCAACCACCACCACCACCACCACCACCACCACCACCACACCCTACCATCCCTTCCCTCCCACCCCTATCCCCCCAGCAGCGCTACAACACAGCCTCCACAGCTTTCTCATCACTGACCTTGCCCGCCACACCCCTCCCGGCCGGCGCCAAGCCCAGCTCTCCCTCACTCAATCTCACACTCACACACCATTCATCGTGCGGGAGAGGAATACAAGCAATACAGGCCATTTAAGGCAGAAGGACGTCTTTGTGTGTATGTGTGTGTGTGTGTGTGTGTGTGTGTGTGTGTGTGTGTGTGTGTGTGTGTGTGTGTGTGTGTGTGTGTGTGTGTGTGTGTGTGTGTGTGTGTGTATAGAGAGAGAGAGAGAGAGAGAGAGAGAGAGAGAGAGAGAGAGAGAGAGAGAGAGAGAGAGAGAGAGAGAGAGAGAGAGAGAGAGAGAGAGAGAGAGAGAGAGAGAGAGAGAGATTGGAATAAAAAAATCATTAATGTAAACAAACACGCACACACATACACATGCACGCACGCACGCTCGCATGCACGCACGCACGCATGCAAGCAAACACACACACACACACACACACACACACACACACACAAGCAATAAAAAACAAACAAACAAACACACAGATTAAGAAACCGAAAGAGTGACTAAAGGAAAAAAATTATCTTTCATCTCAACACACACACACACACACACACACACACACACACACACACACACACACACAGGAGGACATCAGGTGACCGCCTTATCTCGCACCAGACGCCGCCGCTGTTTTATCACCTGAAATATATCTTAAAACCAACTAAATCCACTACACCTATAAGCATTAATCCTTTCCCCCCCTCTCTCTCTCTCTCTCTCTCTCTCTCTCTCTCTCTCTCTCTCTCTCTCTCTCTCTCTCTCTCTCTCTCTAGGGGTTAATGCGCCCTCACCTCACCGTCACCTCTTTAATTTAGTCTTAATGCTG
>NC_087151.1:27806020-27821020 GCF_035594125.1 Scylla paramamosain | reverse complement strand
TTCCCCTCTCCCTTACCCATTTCTACCTCTCCCTCAACCCTTTTCACTCTCACTTCTAACCCTCCCTCATTCCCTTCATCCCAGCAACTCTCTCTCTCTCTCTCTCTCTCTCTCTCTCTCTCTCTCTCTCTCTCTCTCTCTCTCTCTCTCTCTCTCTCTCTCTCTCTCTCTCCAAAAGGTAGGGCTTGCTGACGCGCTCTAATATGTGTGTGTGTGTGTGTGTGTGTGTGTGTGTGTGTGTGTGTGTGTGTGTGTGTGTGTGTGTGTGTGTGCGCGCGCGCGCGCGTTGGGAGAGGAACCGAGCAAGGGAGTGATGCATCCATCTCTCTCTCTCTCTCTCTCTCTCTCTCTCTCTCTCTCTCTCTCTCTCTCTCTCTCTCTCTCTCTCTCTGATTAATTGAATGTTGTCTCACTGGATTCGCGGAACACACACACACACACACACACACACACACACACACACACACACACACACACACACACACACACACACACACACACACACACACACAGAATCATTTCATTTAACACACATCATTACATTTACTTAAGCTGGAGACGAGTGAAAGAAAGAGAGAGAGAGAGAGAGAGAGAGAGAGAGAGAGAGAGAGAGAGAGAGAGAGAGAGAGAGAGAGAGAGAGAGAGAGAGAGGACGGGTTATCTAGCAAAGGGACGGAAAGTTTGTGGGGTGCTTGCTGGTGTGTGACGACGCCCACTCCTCCCACTCCCACTCCTCCTCCTCCTCCTCCTCGTCCTCCTCCTCCTCCTCCTCCTCCTCCACATTCGCCTCTTCCCGTTGGTGTGTATTTCCGTGGTGGTCCCTCCCGTAGCTGTGTACTGTGTAATAGGCGCAGTAATGGCCGCGCTGGACAATTAGCACCAGTCAGGCATTATTTTACTGCGCCACGAGTGTTTCATTACCAAGGGTTTCTTTTTCTGTAAGTCAAAATAACTCTTTCTTTTTTTCTATCTTTAGCTTGATCCTGTCCTTTACTTGGTCTCTCTCTCTCTCTCTCTCTCTCTCTCTCTCTCTCTCTCTCTCTCTCTCTCTCTCTCTCTCTCTCTCTCTCTCCAGTCCTATCTTTGTGTGCGTCGTGGTGTCTTTTGCACCTCGCCCCGCCACGTGGTCACGCCGCCTCTCGTGGGGCCTAACACGGCCGCAGCCTCTACCCAGCACGTCCAGCCCCGCTCCGCCCCGCCGCCCGATCCCTCCCGGCATACAATGACTGAACGTGACGGTTCGTGACACGGCGTGACCCCCGCCCCTCCATCCCCAGCGCCCCGCCTCACCAGACTGGTCTTTACCGGGACCAGATTGACCACACCACCCCCGCCATTCCTGGTCCGTCCACCTGCCGTACCACGCCCCGGGCCTAGCCGCACGCCGCCTTGCCCTCCCTCCCCTCCCCTGGACGTCCAGCACTGTGCCCTTTCACGTGAACCACTCAAGCGCAACATGTGATTTCCATGATTGCAATAATTATCGAACCTGACACACTAAATTACGTCAAATTCACGATCTCATCTCACTGATGACACCATCGCTCGCTTTTGCTCCAAGTGCTTGATTCATGAGTGAAAAAAAAAAAAAAAAAAAAAATATATATATATATATATATATATATATATATATATATATATATATATATATATATATATATATATATATATATATATATATATATATATATATATATATATATATATATATATATATATATATATATATATATATATATATATATATATATATCCGCAAAATGTGACTACACTTACGTGGCTTCAAACCGTGAGCTTCAAGCCCTGCACCTCAATGCCTCCTGGACTGTTACACTGTGTCTGTGCATCGATGCATTTTCATTTCGAAGCCAGCACTACACACACAGGCGGTGCATTACAAGGGCAATGTAGCACAATTCCCTCCCAGACAGACCGGTACTCGCTGCCCCGCCCGGCTGTGCTGCTGCTCAGGCGGAACAGAACAAGCAGACCCCGCGACCTGCCGACTCCGCCACCTGCTGAGACCGATGAGGCCCCGCCACGCCGACCTTCACGCCCTCCACAATGACCATGGCGGCCTGAGTCTAAACTCTCAGAAGGGAGGAGGCTCGCGATCACAGGGGACGACCAAGCACGGCGCTGTACCACATAGAGCCAGTGCGTCACAGAGCCGCGTTCAGGCTTCAGTGCCGCGCGTCAAGCTGTCTCGCGGTGCCGCCAACACTTGAGTCAGCACAGGGAACAGCGGGCAGTGCACAACGCGGGGACACTGCTCAGAACCTCCGCGTGGCAACACCAACCGAGTTAAGAGAATTGAGTGAGCCTCGTGTGTGTGTGTGTGTGTGTGTGTGTGTGTGTGTGTGTGTGTGTGTGTGTGTGTGTGTGTGTGTGTGTGCGCGCGCGCGCGCCTGTCCTGACTCTCAGCGTTCAGCAGCAACACTCACCCACGGAACTCTGGGAACGACACTGAGGCAAGAGGCACATCAAAGTCGAAAAAAGAACGATAAAAGAGACAAACAGCTGTAATCATAGCGCAATGAAGATTAAGAAGCAAAGATAACCCTCACGCCACGCCACCCCACGACAAGCCAAAGCAAGACCGTAAATAGAATGTAGGTCGTGTGTGTGGTGGGCAAAAAACAATGATGTGAGGGAAGGAAGAGTTGCTCCACTGGCCACGAGAGACGCCAGGCTGACTGTAGCAACCACCGAGACACAGGAACACGAGACGAGGCCAAGAGAGAGTTATATCCTGAAGGAGGCACCGGAGGACAAAGATTCATGTGGTACTCACTTGAGGGCGTGCTGTAGCTTGCTGGCCCGCGTCAGGAAGTCCTCCCACATGGGCCCGCTCCCCTGCAACACAAAGGTTAGGTTAGGTTGGGTGAGGTTAGCACAGGTAAATTGAAAGGTGAATCAGGGACAGTAAACACATAAGATTTGAGACACTCGGTAAGTACGTTAATTACGAAATAAACTAACAAAGGGAATGAAGACGGGAAAGAATGACACCACACACACACACACACACACACACACACACACACACACACACACACACACACACATGCCGAAGTGTTTAAAACGCACGTGATGGCGACAGAAAGAAAGAGAGAGTTAAAAGAGCATGATTCATCTACATTCAAATGTCAAGAACAAACCAAGGCACACACACAAACACACAGACAGACAGACACACAACTAGTTATATATATATACACACTCACACAAATGCATCTAAACACTAAACAAAGAAATGCAGAGTTTATACAGTTTATGCACGACACAAACACATTCACACTCATCTCGTATTCTTTTCTCACACACCAAAAACGTCATTCATATACACATACATACACACATACATACATACGCTCCATTAATTCATGCTTCCTTCAAACCACACCTCTTTTCCTTGTGCTACTTTTCACTAAACCTTCAAATATACTCCCCTACTTTTTATTTACAAGTGCACACCAACATCTGATCCCTCTTCCTCCTTCTCCCATAAATATTTCAATCCCCTTCTGTATGCTGCCTTTCCATACCACAGAGAAAAGAATGAATACCAAAGAGAAAAAAAAATATAAGGAAAGGATAAAATGTCACAGGAACAAAGACAATTAATAATGTAACAGAAAAATCTCAAAACAGCACATAATGTTTTTTTATGGTATCGATTAAGTTGGGCTGGGTTAGGTAAAGTTACGTTAAATTAGGCTGAGTTAGGTTAGGTTAGGTCAGCTTAAGTTAGGTAGGGTAAGGTAGGTCAGATTAGGTTAAGTGCCATATTTACTATTTTCTTCCTTTCTACATTCTATACATTGCCTATTACCTTCCTTGAATTAGGTTGGGCTGGGTTAGATTAGCTTACGTTAGGTTAGGTAAGGTTAGGTTAGGTTAGGTTAGGTTAGGTAAGGTAGGTCAGATTAGGTTAAGTGCCATATTTACTATTTTCTTCGTTTCTACATTCAATAAACTTCCTTTTACCTTCCCTCCCCTCTTCCATATATCTTACAACCCCCTCTACTTATCACACCAAAAGTTAAAATCCACCCACGTTTCTTTCAAGTATCAAAGCCTGCTACCACCTCTTACCTTCCTCCCTCCTCCCCCTTCCCTCTCACCAACACCTCCTACTGTAACACCCCTATCTTCTCTCCCCGGTTCCTTCCCTCTCACTAACACCTCAAATCCCTTTACGTTCTCTCCCTCTCCTCTCCCACCCTCCCTTTCACCAACACCTTCAAATCCCCTTATTTAGCTCACAACAGGTGCCTTTGGATCCCGCCGCTTTACATAACAAGCCACCTTCCGTCAGTAATTAAGACGTCACACCCCTCCAAGATTCAGGTGTACGCAGGTATGTAATGAAGGTAAGATTCAAGGTGATCAATACAACCTGACGCGGCCGATACACCTGTGCTATTGTTGCTACTACTACTGCTACTACTACTACTACTACTACTATTCGCCTGATTTCAGTTCTAGCTCACGTCTTATGGCTTTTATTGAGAGAGAGAGAGAGAGAGAGAGAGAGAGAGAGAGAGAGAGAGAGAGAGAGAGAGAGAGAAAAGTTGACGGTAAGACAATAGGGGAGAAAGGGAAGCTAAATAGCGCCTCGGAAACTCAATAGCGCGAGAGAAAAGGAAAAACCAATTTACTCGCGCTGCCTACGATATTTCACCTCTCTCTCTCTCTCTCTCTCTCTCTCTCTCTCTCTCTCTCTCTCTCTCTCTCTCTCTCTCTCTCTCACACATTCATTACGTGTCTTTCCTATAATAATTTAATTCCACTCATCATCTGAATCACGATATTTTTTTTCCCAAAATATTTCAAATCTTGAGCAACACAAGTCTTATTCTTAACATTCCTAGTTGTTACAAAGATGTCTTACACACCTACATGCGCTGAACCTTCTAGAATATAATGGTAAATAAATAAATAAATTACATGGAAACTCTTCTTTGTTTATATATTTTTTTGAAGTTTTATTTACTACTTACCTATTTATTCATTCATATATTTTAGTCATTAACAAATTTACCTAAATGAATTGATAAAATGAAAACTGTTCTTTGTGTGTGTTTTTTTTTCTCTCTCTCTATTTGAAGGTTTTATTTATCTTCCTATCTATCCACCTATTTATTTCAGCCAGTAACAAACTAACTTCACGCACACGTAAGCGAATTATGGTGAATCTGCCAATTATGGTGAATCTGAAGGATTATTTCTTACTCTTTAAACAGGTATTTCAATCCTGGTTCAATATATTCTGCCTCTCTTTCTCTTAGGCTACCAAACACACACACACACACACACACACACACACACACACACACACACACACACACACACAAGTGAAATATTCATCCCCCATGTTACGCTTTATTATTCATTATATTTATGTCCTTCCTCGAAACACACACACACACACACACACACACACACACACACATTCACCTAATGAACAATTCCCATCAGAGCTATAAAAATTTTTGTAAAAAGTACACTTGTATTTAATTTTACCATCACTACAACTTCAATTCCTCTCATCAAAACCTAACAGTACTTTTTTTTCTCCTTCTCTTGCAACGTATCAAGGAGAAGGAGGAGGAGGAGGAAGAGGAAAAAGACGAGAACAACAACAACAACAACAAATCAAAAAGATAAAAATAAAAAAAATATGACTAAAGCAAATGAAGAAGAAAAAAAGAAAAGAAGAAAGCTACGTACGTACATACACAAAAACGACCATAAAGTGAAGGCAATAACAAACACACACACACACACACACACACACACACACACACACACACACACACACACACACACACACAGTATTCTCCACCTCTCTCCTTTCTTCCTATCTTGAGAGCCATTCACTCCCCCACTATTATTTCCCTCTCTCCCCACCAAGGGCTCCCAGAGTGGCGTGCCCAGCCTTCAGTTGCCTATACTCTTAATGGGTACCGGGGGTGTAGTGAAGGGCGTGGTGGTGGTGGAAGGGGAGGAAGGGAAGGGAAGGTAAGGGAAGGAAGTGTGGAGAGGGGATGGAAGGGAGAGGGAAGGGGAGAGGAACGGAAGGAAGAGGGAGAGAGAGAGAGAGAGAGAGAGAGAGAGAGAGAGAGAGAGAGAGAGAGAGAGAGAGAGAGAGAGAGAGAGAGAGAGAGAGAGAGAGAGAGAGAGAGAGAAAACAATACCGACCACAATACCATAATAACCAAAGACAATACAACAACAACAACAACAACAACAACAACAACAACAACAACAACAACAACAACAACAACGAGACAATCCGGAAGTTAGTTACTAGCAAAACGACCCCACCCTTGCCTTGCTCTCCCCTCCCCCTCCCCCTCCCTCTCCTCCCCCTCCCCCCCACACACACACACATCCTTCCCATGAAAGTGAATGCAATTACGTCTCTTTTTACACAACTGCCTCTCTCTCTCTCTCTCTCTCTCTCTCTCTCTCTCTCTCTCTCTCTCTCTCTCTCTCTCTCTCTCTCTCTCTCTCTCCTCGTAAGGGGCCATGATATCAGTACTTTATCACGGTAACCTCGCCCTTAATGGAATCTGAAAGAGAGAGAGAGAGAGAGAGAGAGAGAGAGAGAGAGAGAGAGAGAGAGAGAGAGAGAGAGAGAGAGAGAGAGAGAGAGAGAGAGAGAATCATTACACGGTGGAAAAAAAAAGTAACTAATGAAAAAGATCAAAGTCACACAAACACACAGAAACACACACACACACACACACACACACACACACACACACACACAATAACAGTAATAATAATAATAATAATAATAATAATAATAATAATAATAATAATAACAACAACAACAACAACAATAAAACGCCGCCATTACGAGAGAGAGAGAGAGAGAGAGAGAGAGAGAGAGAGAGAGAGAGAGAGAGAGAGAGAGAGAGAGAGAGAGAGAGAGAGAGAGAGGTTACGGAGTGGGGAAAAGGAAGTTTGGGAAGGAAATCACAAGGGAAACTAAAACCTCACTTCTTGTCTCCCTTAATGGAGGAAAACACTCGAGGAAAAAGGAAAATTATAAAAAAAGAATAAGAAAAAAATAGATAGAAGGAAAGGAAAAAGAGGAAACAAAATGGGAGAATGGAAGTAAATGGAAGAGAAGGAAGAAGATAGGAAGAAAAAAAGGAGAGAAAGAGAGAGAAACTTGGCGTGAAAAAGGAATGAAGGATTGGTGGAAGAAAAGCCGCAGAAGAGAAACAAATATAACGGAATATGAAAGAAGGCCATGAGAAAAGAGGAAGTGGAGGAAAAGGAGACAAAAATATAGAAGAACAAAATAAGACAAAAGAAAAAGGAAGGGGATAAAAGAAGAAATGAAGAACAAAAAACAAAGATGGAGGGACGGGGGGCGGAAGGAGGGGAGGATTCTGAAGGAAGTGGAGGGAAGGAAGAAGTGGAGGGAAGGGTTAAGTGGAAGGATAAGCCCTCAAAAGGAAGCTAAATATAACTACATCCAAGCAGTGTGTGTGTGTGTGTGTGTGTGTGTGTGTGTGTGTGTGTGTGTGTGTGTGTGTGTAAGAGTGAACGCATACACGTTTACACAATAAGAGAGATTTACGTACATAAGACTTTTTTTTACTGACTGACTCTCTCTCTCTCTCTCTCTCTCTCTCTCTCTCTCTCTCTCTCTCTCTCTCTCTCTCTCTCTCTCTCTCTCTCTCTCTCAAGCTTGCTGAAAGGAACAAAAACATTAGAAAAACAAAGAACGAGAGGTAAGTTCATTTTAAAAGACACGAATAAGTTGATCCTAAAATTGTCTTAGGTAACTGGGACAGACTCAGTATATCAAGTTGTTAGTGCAGAGTGAATAGGAAGCTTTAGAGATTAGATAGAGTTATTGACAGGAAGGAAAGGGGGATATACAGTACATAGGTTTGATACAGGGACTGACTGACTGACTGACTGACTGACACGTGTACACCGACTTCTTGCAGCTTCCCTTATGTCATTATGTTCTCTCTCTCTCTCTCTCTCTCTCTCTCTCTCTCTCTCTCTCTCTCTCTCTCTCTCTCTCTCTCTCTCTCTCTCTCTCTAATCAACATAAGAGACTAGCTAACTAACCATAGCTACACCACCACCACCACCACCACCACCACCATTACCTTCACCATCACCACCACCCAACAACACCGTTAGGCCTACAACATCTATACCCTCCATACTAAAAGGGAGAAAATGCATTACCGAGGGGAGAGGGAAAGAAAGAGGGGAGAGAGAGAGAGAGGGGGAGAGGGGAAGGGTGTATGGGAGGGAACATATTGACAGACCTTCCCCCCTTCTTCGTGTTTTTTTTTTTACTCTCTCTCTCTCTCTCGCTCTCTCTCTCGCTCTCTCTCTCTCTCTCTCTCTCTCTCTCTCTCTGGTTGTCCTGTCCCCCTTTCATCATTACATTATTAATACCACTTCTAAGAGTAAACACGAGAGGTGGAGAAAAGGGAAAGGGGGAGGAGGAGGAGGAGGAGGAGGAGGAGGAGGAGGAAAAGAAAAAAACAAAGCGGAAATATGAAAACGACTAAAGCAAATGAAGAACAGGAACAAGATTAAAACAAGAACAAGAAAAGACCAAAACAACATGAAAAATGGAAAATATGAATACGAGTAAAACAGAAGAAGAAGAAGAAGAAGAAGAAGAAGAAGAAGAAGAAGAAGAAGAAGAAGAAGAAGAAGAAGAAGAAGAAGAAGAAGAAGAAGAAGAAGAAGAAGAAGAAGAAGAAGAAGAAGAAGAAGAAGAAGAAGAAGAAGAAGAAGAAGAAGAAGAAGAAGAAGAAGAAGAAGAAGAAGAAGAAGAAGAAGAAGAAGAAGAAGAAGAAGAAGAAGAAGAAGAAGAAGAAGAAGAAGAAGAAGAAGAAGAAGAAGAAGAAGAAGAAGAAGAAGAAGAAGAAGAAGAAGAAGAAGAAGAAGAAGAAGAAGAAGAAGAAGAAGAAGAAGAAGAAGAAGAAGAAGAAGAAGAAGAAGAAGAAGAAGAAGAAGAAGAAGAAGAAGAAGAAGAAGAAGAAGAAGAAGAAGAAGAAGAAGAAGAAGAAGAAGAAGAAGAAGAAGAAGAAGAAGAAGAAGAAGAAGAAGAAGAAGAAGAAGAAGAAGAAGAAGAAGAAGAAGAAGAAGAAGAAGAAGAAGAAGAAGAAGAAGAAGAAGAAGAAGAAGAAGAAGAAGAAGAAGAAGAAGAAGAAGAAGAAGAAGAAGAAGAAGAAGAAGAAGAAGAAGAAGAAGAAGAAGGAGGAGGAGGAGGAGGAAGAATCTACGCACACGTCGAATTTGCCTATCTAAACACACACACACACACACACACACACACACACACACACACACACAGGCGACGCGAGGGAAGCAACACGAGGGGGAAGGTCGTCGGGGGAGGAAGAGAGGGATGGGGGGAGGGGAGAAAGAGGGGAGACGAGTAGGTAATCACGCCAAGGGAGGGAAGGAGGGAGAGAGGGGGGAAGGGAGGGAGGGAGAGGGATGTACGTACGAGATGGAGAAGAAATGAGGAAAGGGAAAGTGATACTCTCTCTCTCTCTCTCTCTCTCTCTCTCTCTCTCTCTCTCTCTCTCTCTCTCTCTCTCTCTCTCTCTCTCTCTCTCTCTCTCTCTCTCTCTCTCTCATATGCTATTCTACATTGGCTGCGTATCTAGTAGTAGTAGTAGTAGTAGTAGTAGTAGTAGTAGTAGTAGTAGTAGTAGTAGTAGTAGTAGTAGTAGCAGTATTAGTAGTATAATTCCGAAGAGGACATCCAATCTTATAAATTTACATTCGTTAGAGAGGCCTGGAGATCTGATGATGGAGGCATTTAATTGGCATAAGGAATATAACGAGGGGGACGGAGACAACATCCTTAGGGTTAGCAATAATCAACAAGTAACGAGTTCAGGTTTGATGAAGTTAGATTTTGAAGGGAGGCAGGAAGAATTCGGTTGTAGTATAGAGCGGTTCAGACTTCAATATCAGGCTCGGTAATAGGTTGTCCGAGCTTAGAGAGGAGATTAAACAGCTTGATGAATAGGAATGATAGATGGAGATAGGTACGTACTGTGTTTGTTTTGTGCAGGGATTGTCAGGTGTGGGTTTTCTTTATGTTCTTCAGTTTGAGTAGTAGTAGTAGTAGTAGTAGTAGTAGTAGTAGTAGTAGTAGTAGTAGTAGTAGTAGTAGTAGTAGTAGTAATAGTAGTAGTAATAGTAACAATGAAAACAGCACCACCACCACCAGCAACAACAACAATTGATAATCCAAATCTGTCATACCTTCGTCCTTCATCTTTACCACTTCCACCACCACCACCACCACCACCACCGCCACCACCATCACCACCACCACCACCTAACCACTCACGCCCAAAAAATTAGCACGCTTCCGCATAATCCCACGGGTGGAGGAGGCTGACGAGGCCACCACCATCACCATCACGCACCACACACCACCATATCCTTCACCACCGCATCACCATCACTCGTGCCCTCGGCCTTATCAAATTCCTACCCATCACCACCACCGCACAACGCAATCTCCACCAGTTGCCATGTTAATCCCTTTCTCCTGCATCACCATCACCACCATATCTGTTTTCCCCGCATCACCACACTACACCATACCACACACTATCCTATATCACCATCCAGTCTCCCGTCCCTCCCCGATATTCTATAAAATAAAATAACTTCATAAAAGAATAAATATATATACCACACGAATTTGTATAAAAAAAAAAAAAATCATTAAATAAAAAAATAAATAAAAAGTCGCTGGAAAACTTGTCACAATTTCGGTTGGACTACTTACAAAAAAAAAAAGTACATACAGAATAAAAGTTTGTTATGGTACCACTTACTACGTTCGGTCACGCTAGGTTCGGTAAGCTTAAGCTGGGATTCTTTAGAGTTTCAAACATGTTATTAAATTCTCAGTAACGCAATGAATAACGTAATGGTGTACTGTATTTTATTAGCATGAAAGAGGTCCTATTTTTTTTTTCTTTTTTTTTTCATCTTATCGTGGCCCAAGAAACACCAAGAAGAGACGCAGCACGGAGGATGAAGAAGAATATGAGGCAAAAATGGAAAAAGGAAGAAATGAAGGAGAAACAACATTTCCCCGTACAGAAGAAGAATGCCATTTTCATTTTTCTATTCACCTGGTCATACATAACCCAAGGAAAAAAAAGATGAAGAAACACGAAGGAAAATGAAACAAAACGAGACAGCGATGGAAGAAGGAAATCATCTTCATTTTTCTATTCACCCAGTCATTACCTCAGGAAAAAAAAAAGAAATACGAAAGAAAAAGAAACAAAATGAGACAACAATGTAAAAAGGAAGAAATGACATAGGAGCAACATCTTCCCAACACTGCAAGCACCACCATCCCTGCACATCACCTTGACACCTGTCCTCCACAACTTACAACAGCCCTTTAACTTACAGGGAGCCTAAGCAAGCAGAGACTAAACCATCCTTCTTTGAGACATTAGGAACATTACAAGCAAACTCCTCCGGTCTCTCCAATTTACAAAAAAAGATAAGAAGTAAATAAATAAAAATGAAATTGAAGCCACAGACACAATTAACCGGACGGGCACACGCAGACAAGCCACGTGCAGACTAAGAGAGCGATGCAGTGATTCGTGTGAAGGAAGGCAAAGCGCTGCAGAGGTCACCAGATGGCGCTAAGTGTGACATCCTGCGTCCACCATTAGTGTCACAGAAGGGGTAAAGGAGGATGTTTGGATGGTGTGTGTGTGTGTGTGTGTGTGTGTGTGTGTGTGTGTGTGTGTGTGTGTGTGTGTGTGTGTGTGTGTGTGTGTGTGTGTGTTTTCTGAGACCATTTCGTAATAGTATATGGTGGTGGTAGTAGTAGTAGTAGTAGTAGTAGTAGTAGTAGTAGTAGTAGTAGTAGTAGTAGTAGTAGTAGTAGTAGTAGTAGTAGTAGTAGTAGTAGTAGTAGTAGTAGTAGCAGCAGCAGCAGCAGCAGCAGTAGTAGTACAAAAATAAATAGAAAAACGCGTGAAAAAAGTAATATCAAACGTAAAAAATAAATAAATAGATAAACAAATAGATAAATAAATATACAGCCAACACTAAGGACAGTTAACCCACAACGTAATGCTGCAGAATCGAATTAAACCCTTCTGTAGCAAGGCATCATTATTTGACAACTGCACACCAAATCCTGGGGGAAAAAATAATAATTACGCAACTTAACAACTTTGCAGAATCAATCAGACAGTCTATCGTGTTGCTATTGTCCGCAGTTGCCGCGCTACAACACATCATTCCTCGGGTTTAGCATTCCCGGCACGAGTGTTAGCCAAGCGCGTGAGTTTTGCATGGGCGTCCCGGATGAAGCAAGCAGACAGGGAGACAGGCAGACAGACAGGCAGGCAGGCAGACGAGGGTGGTGCAGGGCGGGGCAGCCTTCACACAACCCACCATTGTGTTCACCAGGCAAGCTCACCAGTATAGCTAGTTGAGTTTTATTTACTGTTGATTCTATTAAAGGAGGGTTTAAGAAAATAAGAAAATACGGGAAGCCACAAGAAGCCGTCTGGCCTACACGTGGCAGTCCGTGCACGAAGCATACCTACCGATTTCCACCTATCATCCTCATACATATATTTGTCTGATCTTTTTAAAGCTCACTAATGACTCAGCACTAACAATCTGATTACCGAGTCTATTCCATTCACCTAACCTTTTTGAGAACCACTTCCTTCCTATCTCTTTTAAATCTAACTTCCGGATATCCTCTGTCATCAAGGGAGTCAAGTAATTATCTGTAGTTATGTATCCACTACATTTATAGGTCTGTTTAACTCTTTAGACGAACAACAGGTGATGTTATGAAGTCTGCATACTGTCTGAGGTATAAACTGAATGGCGTGTTAACATTACAGTCAGCGGTAAAAAAAATGTCTGGCTAATTTTAGTCATAACGAGCTGTGATGTTTATTTGTCTTGTACTCTAATTATCTAAACATAAAGACAACCTTGATTAACTTAACAATTATTTTCGAGAAAGTTTGGTTAACACTGTTGAGTTTAAGCTTTGTTTATATTCAGCAAGTCCCAAGTTCATTAGTCTTGTTTACATTCAGATAATCGTTAAGTTTATCAGATCAGCAATGTTTGTATTCAGAAGCCGTACGTTTATGATAAGCTTTGTTTGTCCTTAGCACGTCTTAGGTTTATCTGATACGTATTGCTTGTCCTCACTAAGTCTAAGTTTATCTAACCACCAATGTTTGTATTCAATGAGTCGCAACCTTAGCAAATCAGCACCGTTTGTATTCATGAAGCTGTAAACACATGTGACCGGCATCGCATGGAGGAGTTACGTCTGCCTGGTCGCCACTACATGTTAGCTCGCCTCCACCTGATCGCCCTAACAATCATCGAAGTTTTAATTGGACAACACTACAATTCAAGCCAAGTTTATCATGACAAGTTTAACATCAACAACGAAGTTTACCTGATCAGCATTGCAGTATATTCAGTCGGTAGTGATATCACCTGGGTCCAGCATAATTACCTCCAGGTGCTTACAGGAGATTCATCATTATATCCTCTCTAAGCTGTCTGAATTCATTAATTATACTTTAATACACTAGTTTACGTGAGAAACTCTAGACAAATTCTCGAACAAAGTGTAATTTACGGCTATTATTGTTCATTTGGGAGGATATAAACGCCACGTAGCTGGTCTGATAATTGGTTCATATTCCCAAACACTGAAGCGTCTCATTACGTTTATTTCTTACTGTCTCTCATGAAAGTTGCATGAGGTTACCTGGAAAGTCTTCATGATTTCCCCCAATTATTTTTTTTCTTTTGTGTCTGTGTGTGTGTGACAGTTTAACAAAGATTCTGCATCATCAGTATGAAAAGAAACACCCTTGAGAACCAAACTAATCATCTCTGTGGCCACTGAAAATCGTCATAAAGAGAGAAAGAACATCGCGTTTCATACATAATACGGGCTAATAATGTGCTGTGTATAAATACATCGATCGTCCTAATGAGAGAACAGTCACATAATACCAGTTAATGTGCAGAGCGTATGTACAGCAGCATAGTGCGGGGGCTGGGCTACCTGGACAGCATTACATCAAGTGCATCCTGTATTTTGAAACTGCTTGGAAAAGGACTTGCTGTTTGTTTTTTTGTTTTGTTTTTTTCTTTGTTTTTTTCTTCAAAGGCCACAAAGAGAATTGGTAAGGTTTTCAATATATTTCAGAATATTTGTTAAGCATGCACTAGGCTCATGAAAACAGCCTTGAAAATCTGAAAATCATGTATCTGAACAGTTGAAAGTATCAGAGACAAGACCCCGTGACGACTTGAGAACACAGCCCATAATTTCAAACACCACAGAAAGAATTAGTCTGGTTCTCTCTCTCTCTCTCTCTCTCTCTCTCTCTCTCTCTCTCTCTCTCTCTCTCTCTCTCTCTCTCTCTCTCTCTCTCTCTTTTAATAACGTGCCTTATCTCTGTCAAACTGTAACTACTGTAGACTCATGAAAACACACTTGAAAACCACAATCATTACAATCATGAAAATACGCCTCAAAATCCCACAATCACGGCACTCATCATGGAACACTTGCAAAAACCCCCAATAACTTATTTCCACCAGAATTACTGAAAAGTCGACACAAGTCCAAATGTTTGAGAATGGTCCCAGTTTTTCAGGTGGTGCGTGTCTGGAGCTCAGTGGTGAGGCGGCCTGCTCCTCGCCTCGCCTGCCTACACACGCCCATTGTGACAGAAATCCTTCACTTAAAAAGACAGTCACGTTTTCTTACATGATTTAAGAATTTCCCGGGAAAAAAAAAAATATTGTAAGTCTTCGTGTGGTTTCTCTCTTTGTGACTGGGATTCCTAGAAAAGATTACCAGATTACTCATCCACACATTCTCTCTCTCTCTCTCTCTCTCTCTCTCTCTCTCTCTCTCTCTCTCTCTCTCTCTCT
>NC_087151.1:27796020-27801020 GCF_035594125.1 Scylla paramamosain | reverse complement strand
CCCACTAAGCCACTCCTGCCCACCCCAGCCGTCACTTCCACTCAGCATTTCCATTTCACGGCTCTTTTCTGCTTATGCTGTTGGTGTTTCTACTGAGAACTGATATTACTACCTACCAGCACACGTGTCTTCCCTTTTGTCATGATATACACATCCCACTGTTGTACTGGAGTTACTTCTACTACTACTACAACTATCAGCATCCTTCTCTTTTTTTCATATAGGTATACGAAAGCTAAACTATTACTATTACAATACTAATATCAGTATCTTTTTCTCTATCTTTCTATACGTGTACTGCAAGCTAACAACAACAACAGTTACTACTATTACTATCACTCTTTTACTAACTTCTCTTCCCCCCACCACTACACACGGTCACACCCCTCTGCTCATTCTTCACTGGTTACTGTCTGTCTTGCTGCGCGGGAAACCTTGTACAGCACCCTCCTCTGCGCACCTTATACGGGAACGCGCGCATTTAACTCACTTGTTCACATTAGTCAGGATTAAGTGTGAACAAGAGTGACGCCAACAATTTTAGGACATGATCTCTCTCTCAGCTTCAAGACACAAAGTGACGAGGATGACAAGAGAGAGAGAAAAGGGACAGAAACACGAGCCCTGCGGAACACCACCACCACTACAACCACCACCACAACACAGCTGGGCCACGCGGCGGAGTGACCGTTGAGAGACTACTGGAGGCAAGACGAGGGGATGTGAGAAGGGGAGGGAAAGGAATGACTATGAGAGACAAACTGAGGAAGCGAAGATGGAAGAGACGAATGATAAACTTGATGAACGTAAGATCGAGGGACGAAACGATAAAAAGAAATAAAGGAAGATGAGAGATCGGAGAAGGAAAAGGCTACAAGAAACAAACTGAGAGAAGAGAAGGACTATGAGAGGCAAAGATGGAAAGATGTATGATTGAAGGGAGAAAGGATGAAAGAAGAAGGAAGGAGGATGAGAGATCATAGTAGGAAAGGACCATAAGAGGCAAACGGAGAAGATGGAAAATGGACGAAGGATAAAATTGACGAGGATTGAAGGAGGAAAGAATAAAGAAAGGAAGGAAGGACTGTAGATGAAGGAAGGCTGACTGGGGAGACGAGAGCGAAGGGAGAGGAAGAAGGGGAGGGCCCGGAGATAATGCGGGGATGAAAAGATGACCGAGGGGAAAGGGGAACCATCTCTGTGAAGGATGTGATGAGAGGAAAGGATGTGAAATGCACGGCTTGGAGATGCTGACTACGCAGAGAGAGAGAGAGAGAGAGAGAGAGAGAGAGAGAGAGAGAGAGAGAGAGAGAGAGAGAGAGAGAGAGAGAGAGAGAGAGGAATTATGCTATCATTTACCCCTTTTTGTGTCTTGTCCGTGCGAGGTTTAACAATACTGCCCTTTACCCCAATATGGACACACACACAAAAAAAAAAAAAAAAAAAAAAAAAGCTGACAGAAATCAAAAGCTTATCTGTGTCCAGTCACCCACCACCGTATCACTCCTGCCGGGACCCACTTCCCTCTTCACACGCCAAGATGTCTAAAGTTACCCACACTTCCTATTTGATTAGTTGCCGTTGATAAGCAGTGTATGCGTGTTCTAATGTCTAAATAAAGCCATGAATGATCAATAATCTTCCTTTTCTTTTAATTATCATAAGGTTCTAAGATTCCACCTGCCCCTGGGATATTATAAAATGTTCCCCAGTAGTCTGGTGCTAATTATAACATACGTTCTTATATTGTTACCATTATCGCAGTGGCTGTGTGCTTATCTTATACACACGCCGAGATATGGCGCTCGTGGGATTTCAAAAATATTATCCACAGTTCTCATTTCTATTCCCATATGACAAGCTAAATACATAAAATTTCGCATTGAGCATATATACAACTTTGCCGCTTTTGAAATATTCTACTATGTGGTTATTTCTGAAAAAAAAAATTACAATGACAAGCTACAAAATTGCACATGCCAACGGGATTTGCAGTAAACAAGATCCACATACACACCTAAAGTCATGTATCTGGTGTATCTGAAGGGTTGAGAGAGTCCGCGTGATTGTAACCAGAGCCGCGACCTCACACTACGTCTGTCAGCCAGCCAATAAAACTCGAACCTTGACTCCGGGGGTAGCATTTCTAACACACACACACACACACACACACACACACACACACAATCCTATCAATCTTACCCCAAGGCTGTGAGGGTCATGGTATACGGAAGCGCACAAAACTAGGCCATAAATATAACATCAATCAGGGAGACCCATCAACCTTCATGAAACACGTCGAGTATAGAATTGTTTAGCACTCATTCAGAAACTTTTAAGAATGACTACTATTTACAGATTGTGAGTGGAGGCGAAAAGGTTTACCTGATTGATCCTTAACCTTTCATCCAACTTCAATACTTGACGTCATACATGCGTACTCAATACACCTCCAGGACAAAGAAGTGGGGGTTTTACGGCAGCGCAAGGAGTGAGGTAACTGGCGACCCAGCACAAAGAGGACGGACGGCAAGGCAAGACAGTGGGCGGACGTGACGCGGGGCGGCGGGCAGTAACGGGTCTCATTACGGAACAGCGGACGCCCTACCAAGAGACGTTTTCTCCAGATCCTACACACACACACACACACACACACACACACCAATAAATACAGCCCCATCTGTATAAATTATTCAAATTCCAGCGAAGTAGCTTCTTAAGTTAATTACAATTACGTTAGAATATAAGAGCTGGTGCAGTGCCCAGACATGATCCCTAGTCAGTGCAGTCACGTAAAAGATTAAGGCCAAACAGCCTTTTTCGCAACCTCATTACACAGCTGAATTGTCACTCAAGGCTATGAACGACGTGAGTGGTGCTTGCTTAATTAATGTACATACAGCCGTGTGTGTGTGTGTGTGTGTGTGTGTTACCTCAAGAATACAATGACGAACTTTGAAACTGTGGCATTATTTTCCTCCTAATCATGTTTCAACTATAACAACAAGCATTACCCTTAAGCACTGACGAGAAAAGCTACATACAATGAAAAATTAAACTTGTCAACCGGCAACTAACCAGGATACTACTGAACACCTCGACATCTGCGCTGACCTTGGTGTAATCGTATATTCAAGAGGTTTATATATTCTATTCGAGCCAATCAAGTGAAGCCTCAGTCAGATTAGCGGTGCCTGTGGACGGCAACACTGGAGGCCTTGAAACGCGCTCCTCCAAGTTAGCAACAGGAGACGGCCTAACTACGGTGTGTTATAAACTGGTATATAGTACCCCCAAAAAAACATCAAGTAGCCTCCCCCATTTCGATATCCCTGGGGAGAATGGGTGGGGCTGCCCGTGGATGGGATGCCTTGGGAGTCAGAAAGCCAACAAGGCTAGCTGACGAGCTTTGCAAAGTGCTAATGAGGTCTTCATTCACCAGCAACTCGTAAAATAGAACGCGCTAAGTGATAATCAATAACAACAAACTGTTTTCTTACACGTTATCAGCTACAATGGGAAGATGCTGGTAGTGGGAAGTTTGAAGTATTGACACAGTAGTAGTAGTAGTAGTAGTAGTAGTAGTAATAGTAGTAGTAATAGTAGTAGTAGTAGTGGTGGTGGTGGTAACGCCAGAAAACATAAATAACAAACCATTACACCTCGTTGACGTAAATTATCCAAACACTCCACATCCTCATCCACGTCTTGGCCTCCACTCAGCCCATCACATAAACTGTAAGCCTACACATCTGCAGCAACCATAACTTCCATCCTTCCATCAGGTTAGATATATTACTAATGAAAGGAACAGGAATTCCTACGAGAGAGAGAGAGAGAGAGAGAGAGAGAGAGAGAGAGAGAGAGAGAGAGAGAGAGAGAGAGAGAGAGAGAGAGAGAGAGAGAGAGCACAACAAATTCTGCAATAAAAGATCCAGTGTGACGGGAATAAAAACAAACAATACAACATCGATTAGAGTTGCTGTCGTCACGAGGGCCAGCAGGAGCGTGGCTGCCAGGTAGAAGAATTGGACACAGAACACCAGCACCTTTGTTCAGCCGCCTGACGTCTGAAGCAGAAAGACAACCGCGAAATGGCACTTGCCAGAGGCTCCTCCAACTAAGGAAGAAAAACGATCAGAAGCATGTCTGTGAGTCGCCAATAACTTGAAGCAGCAGCTGGCCGTGTTCGATCGATAATACTGTACGCCACGCCTCTGCCTCCCACACACACACACACACACCAGCATCGCGCCTCGTGTTATATTACAGTTAAGAGCAGACGTTGACGCTGATCCAAGATGTAGACAACGTTGTAGTTTGTCTGGATTACACCGACGTGCGATTCACCCTAACACGGCGGGATTACGGAAACGGCACTCAATTCCCAAAGCACACACATACACACACACACACACATTCAAAAGTAAGACTGCATCACTTAGCAACCGTATCCTTCATCCGTGGCAACAACATACTCAAGGCACACCACAGCGTCCTATGCCAAGCCTGTCACCAGGGTCCGAGGCACCATCACAACTGCTGCCGAGAAACGGGGGGAAAAAAATACCAAGGAGTCAGATCAATAACAAGCCCCATGACTCCCCTACACGAGACCCAGCAGCGCCCCACTCCCCAAGCCCAGCAACACTCACCCTCGGCAACCTCGGCCCCGCGGTGCAGGTGCCGAGGGAGGGATTCAAGAGCTGGGACAGGGTCGTCATGAAGGGGCGGGGGACGCAACTTTAGGCCTAAGGAAATGCTGCTTCGGTATCGACTTGCCAAGCCATCCCTGGCATGAAGTAACTGCCACTGACAGGGGTCTAAGCGTGGGCCAGCTGGTGGGTTGTCATTGTGCATGCGTGCGTGCGTCTGTCGTCACTCACCTTCATGTCATTGATAACCATTTGGAAGAGCCCAGCCAGCGCGGAGCAGTCCCGGTCCAGGGTGTCTATCACCTCCATGCTGATGTTCTTTCACTAAATCACTGCTTTACATTA
>NC_087151.1:27746020-27791020 GCF_035594125.1 Scylla paramamosain | reverse complement strand
ATAGTCAAATTTTGATCTGGATAAAATGTTTCTTTAAAAGTACAATTTTATGATAATTTCTCATCACTTCTGAAAAGACTGTGGGGCCAAGCACTATCATCATCAATGCTGTGCTAAAATAACCTACTATTCCTTGAAGGAGAGCTCTGCAGTTTTACTCTTTTGATGAAGCAGATTTTGTATTTCATATGAAAGGTATTAATAATAAATACTTTTAAGTCTAGAGTCACTAAAAAGCATAAATCTTTACATTAATAACCATTCTTTCATACTTCAGTGTACCTTTTATTCAGAAGAACATTTGGTATTATTCAGTGTTATTTTAGTTCTCACTGCAGCCTTTTTGTTTTACACAGAGAGAGAGCAATAAAAAGGTCTCTTACATCTCACAGATCAATAAATTATGCAGCCATCTCTCAATATTTTCAATGTCTCTTTTTTGCAGCAAGGCAAGAAAATCAGGTTCCCAAGACTGAATACTCATACATATGTCCTTGAATGTACTTAAGTAGACATGTCCAGGTACTTTCTAAATAATCTCTAAACAGGTTACTGACCTATGAAAACTCAATTCCTTGGATGTAAAATGTTTAGGTTTACCAAAAAATATAAAGCTTTAAACTTAATTCCAAATTAACCTTAAAAATACAACACTGAGACAATGTTTGAAGTGAGGCAAATTACAATGCAATTCAACAACTACAGGTCTTGCAAATGTCTTGATGGTATTTGGGGCTTGAAATCTCCATAATCTACTACATTACACATATAGATATCTCACACTATGAACAATGTGTTGAATTCTGTCCTCACCTGTTGATATTAAATATAATCCCTTGATGACAAATATATTACAAGACAAAATGTATTTTCAGTCCCATAATTGTGTTGATTCAGTGGCAAACTGCCATTTTTATTTTCAACCCCTAATAAGCTGCAACAAAGACTGTGCTCTCCTGTCCTGAAATATCTTTGAAACCAGCTACTGAATGGCTATTCAACCAGGTTTCTAGTTACACATCAGTATTTGCATTTTTTGTCTCTATACATTAATTTTTACTTTTTTCCTTAAAGGTCTGTTCCACAATTTCCTTTTCATACTGCAATAAGAATTCATGACAAAATTTGATGAATTCATATCCATGTCAGGCAAAGAACAACAACATTTGTCAACTATAATAAATACAGCTGCTTGTTTACAAAACCAGATCAACCTGCAAGGCCATTCAACTGTCAATATTGCAAAACCCTAAAATTTGTCACACGACCAAAGGCGTCTTCTATTTACCATGATGCATTTCAGATCACTGATCTGGCCACAGAGCCCATGCTCTATTTACATCTTGATCTGGACTTGCCTTGATCTGAGTGATCCAGATCATGATCTGGGTCCAGAGGTGGGGTTACAGCAGACGACACTTGTTGAAGCTGGTGGCAGCAGCCACATTAGTGACTGAGCAGCCTCTACTAAGAATTATTTAGGGGAATACACAGCAAGAAAATGGCTGATATGTCTGAGAAACAAAGTGAATGGTAATGAATTGTTGCAGAATGCTGCTGTGGGCACAGAATGTGAATAGTGGTGGTGACAGATGCCAGAAACAAGGGAGATATTACAAGCCACACCAAGCCATGGTTTAATGGCTTCTGATTATAATTACATGGCCATTACTGTCTCTACCAATGACTACATGATAAGGCAAACAAAGATAATACTTGTTCAGTCAAAAATAATACATCACTACTTTGCAAGTGCCTCAGTAATGGTGTCAATAGTGTCAGCACGCAGGCCAGGGTAGCCACACCTTACATTCGAATATTTTCTCATTTTACCATTCTGTACTTCACCATGGTGAGTACTTTCAGTATGTTGTGTGTGAAGAGAGCTTTGTGTGAAACTCTATTATACAATGTTAATGGCCAGGCATGGAACCCAATCTCATGCTGCCTGGGTAGGCATGTGGCTGGGACTCATTGGTGGCCTTCTCAGCCAAACTTCCTCAAGAAATGTACAGTAGGCTGTGGTCCTCGTTGACACTTCCTTAGAGCACAATGGTGAGCATCAACAGTTTGCCGCTTGTGGCAGCTGGGCAGCGACATGCTTGTGTTGCTATTGTTTTGATCAGTAATGGCCACAAGCGTTCTTTTTATCCCAAGTGAATTCTGATCAGACCCAGATCCAGATCAATGATCTAGAACTGATCAGTGTTGTAAATAGAAGACGCCTCAAATATGATTGATTTCAGATTAATAACTTTATCCCTATATAATACTATTTGCAGTTACTCAAAAACACTTCCATGTAAGGATTAAAATTCAGGATGATTTTGTTTGATTACAACAAAAGATGTTACACAAAACAAAAAGATGTTATAATCAGCTGTACTGAAGGATGTTATCAAACCTTTTGTCCTAACACTGCCAACCATGAAGGTATCCAGCTTATTCTAGAAATATCTAAAAGCCTATCAATAAATAAATAAAATTCTAATTATTCATATTTTCATAACTAGGATAGAGCTGCCTGTTATGATGAAATAAAAGAAATTAAATAAATAAAAAGTAAAAGCTATCCTTAGTTACTTCTATGCAATTCAATTCTGCTGTTACATATTAGTTTATTCTCTTAATGCTGTGAAAATTAATCATCATTCCCATACACAGCTAAACAGGAACACTTAACTGGTATTAAGATCGGCATTCTTGTACATTACTATAAGGAACACATACTTTCTGTGAATGTCACATGTATTTCACCTGTTGCTGCTGTGAGAAATGCATCTTTTAAGTTGCTTTTTAGGTTTAAAAAATTCTGGCAGAGCAAAAAAGAACAGTGGACTTACTGCATGGCATTAGCATGAGATGCCTATGGCACATATCACTGCTGGAATGTGGACCCAAATAATTTTCTTAAAGTAAGTTTTGATGGACAATAAATGTGTACCAGCCACAGTAAACATCAAATTAGTGACTAAGTATACTGCAGCTGCAGTAAATAAATAACAATTCTTAGGAAACAGTAAAAATTTAAAATATTTAGATATTTAAAGGTGAGCACTACCAAATATTACTTTAATATTTAAAATGACCCTCACAGATTATACAGAAACTTTTAAGTCAGTGTGCACAATGAAGGCAATTCCACAGATCAATAACATTTAAAATGAGCTTATAAGCCACAATATACAAACTTCATGTGCCAGGGAGAGAGAGAGAGAGAGAGAGAGAGAGAGAGAGAGAGAGAGAGAGAGAGAGAGAGAGAGAGAGAGAGAGAGAGAGAGAGAGAGAGAGAGAGAGAGAGAGAGAGAGAGAGAGAGAGAGAGAGAGAGAGAGAGAGAGAAGAGAGAAAAGAGAAAAAAAAAATCACTCTGACCTAATGTACAGGAAGGAGAATGAATGTGTTAGTGTCGATGGTCACGGGAGAGAGAGGTGGTTCGTAAACCCTCACTCTTCGTGAAATCTATTTGAGCATAACTGAGACGTTCATCTTCATCTTCTGCTACTGGCTCCTGAGTGGTCGTGCTTTGAGTAGGGGTCCCACTCGCAGCTCGATGGGCAGTTCGAGGAGAGGGCCTCACACCCACACTTTTAGTAGGACCAAGGTCCAATGACACATAATTAAGCCCACTGTCTTTACTACCACTACCAACAGCACTTAGAGACTGCTGACTGGATGCAGCAGGAGCAGTGGAATGCACTGTTGAATCTCCTGATGTTTCCTGAACTTTGTTTGCCCCACTGGATCCCCCTTCTCTTCGGGTCACACCCACATTAACCACAGTACACGTGGAAGATGCTGAAGAAAGACCCCCTTCACTTAAGGAGGACACTGAAGAAACAGAACCACCCAGGGTTGGTGATGTAGGTGGGGAATATGACACTGGTGAGGAACAAGCTGAGGCTGCCCTTTCACTGGTTCCTGCATTACTTGAACCAGCCCTGGGCTCTGACAGCTGCTTCTTGACACGCACCTCATTACTGACAGCACTTCCTTCTGGGGCCCCGGGACCACTGTGACTCCTACAACGTTCAGTTCCATTGTTTGATCCTGAGTTTAAATTAAGTCGTTCAAGGGTGGCTGTTAGAGTTGAATTTGGATGGTCACCAAGAAGACTTGGGGGAATGTCTGGCCTGTGGGTAACTGCTTGAGGAGAAAGTGGCTTTGGTGAAGCCTGTCCAGGAGTCATGAGCAAGTAGCCACTTTCTTCATTGCTACCGTCTGATTCTGATGCACAGCTTACACTTAACCTGTTACTATCCATTCCACTTTGTTGCCTAAAACCACTTGTTCCACTCTTTGGGGCAATCTCTTGATCATTTTTTTCTGTGTCATTGCACTTTCCTGTGGGAGATGCTTCACTAGCACTAGGAGGAGGAGGAGGAGGAGGAGGCTGAGAAGCCATGAGAGAAGTAGAAGCTTGAGCAGGTTCAGGATGCCCTCCAGGACACATGTTCATATATTCACGAGATTGATGCATGTCACTCTCTGAGGATTTGCTTGAGCCCAATGGAGATATATTCATATAATCTGATGATGCTGAGATATCAGATAATTTTCGTTGTCTGCTTTCTACTGTCAAATTCTTTTCACAAGAACCTGGTGCCAAATTTACATATGCCCCATGATCATTACTACTAGATGATGATGGTTGTATGACACTGGGCATATTCTGACCAGGTGATTCTGTGGTGGCAGCTGCCTGATTATCCTCCTTCACATCACCTTGAGGAGTTTCAAATATACCTGAAGACCTTTTAGAACCACTACTACTGCCATCCTTTTGCTTACTCATTGGTTCATTAATATTAGGAACTGTTTGTAAGGATGTAGTGATGCCTGAGCCATCACCTGATATGGCACTCTCCTCAGCCTCCCTGCTAGATTCTTTGATGCAACTAGTGCCAATGCCTGAACTAACACTGGAGGTCATTCCCCCTACATTTTCTTTACTTCCACTTTCTCTATGACTGTCTCTATCATCCCGATTTTTATTTCGAGTAAGACTCGAAAATGGACTAGGTGTTCCTCGGGTTGATTTTGGCAATGGGCTGCCAGTAGGAGAAAGAGGTGTCTTTGGAGGTGTGGTGCCCGAGGAATTTTTCCGCCCCCAAAGAGTGGAAAGTGATGACAATGGGCTTGTGCCTTTCTTAGTGATTTCATGTACTCCATCACTGTCGCCACTCTTGCCCATTACACTAATGGGCTCAGACTTCTTTTTCCTTGAACTATCCTTGAATGACTTTCTTTTCATATTTTTCTTATCTTTCTTTCTTTGCTTTTCTCCATCATAGGAATGAGAAGAAGCTTCAAGATTGTTAAGCAGGTCTATAGACATATAATCGTCCATGTGAGAATTGTGTTGGGAAGACAAGTTGGGATTTAGAGTGGACGAAATCTTTCTGACTCTAGTACCAGCGGAAGATGAGCTGTTTGAATTTGTGGAACACAGGGAAATTGGAGTGATTGGAAGTAGTCCCAATCCCTTTCCTTGACTCATATCTACATACTCCTCATGTGTCCCTGAAGACCAAGTTAATCTATCATTTCCTCCAGACATTTCTAAATATCTTTCTGGAAAGTGTCGATTCAAAGATTCTTTGCTACTCATGTCAACATACTCTGAGGTACAAAGAGACTGAGAAGGGATGGCAGGCTTCATAGGAAGGTAGCCATCAAGGGAATCTGAAGTCTTCCTAAGGGGGCTTGGATTAATTTCAACTTCACATAAACGATTCCTTTCTGAGAGGTCAATGCTCTTGTTAGACAACTCGCTTTCTGATTTTTTCTTGTCTCGTTTTATGGAATCAAACACGGATGATTTACCATTCCCTGAGGATTTAGAGTTGGAGCGATGCCTCTGACCAGTTAGAGTTCTCTTAATGCTTTCAAAGCTACTACTCTTCTTCTCCTTTTCAGCAGATATACTGTCACAGCTCTTGTTCTTGGTGAAGTCAAACTCCATGAGATCTTCATTACGTTCTTGACTTCGGGCTTGAAGAAAACCCCTGAAGAAAGTCCCAGGTGTCCCAGACCAGGAGTTGGATATTGGTGATGACCCTAATATTGGGGCACTGTAAGAAAAAATGCAGACATTAGTATTTTCTTCTTTTCAAAGATTGGGAAACTCATATTTAAAGTAAATAATACATAGTAAGCTAATAATATAATTTGTTAAATAATGCATAGCTAAGGAAATTGTTAAAAATATACTGAGACTTGATGCTTCACACTATATGTTTACAGAAAGCAGATTTAGTAAAACCAAGAAAAATTATCATTTTGATAAGTATTTTGAATTATGTCAAAAAATACTGCCGGAAATATATTTTCTTTCAATATATGCAGACATTGTGAATGCTGGAAAATGACATCTAAAATATTTACTCAAAAACTTACAAAAACATTAATAAACCAATCATGGGCATACTAAGAATCAAGATTATACTCACCTTCAATATTCTTAAATACCAATTAATATTATCTATACATTTTTTTTTTATTTATTTATTTATTTTTTTTTTTTTATACACAGTAAATGTCAATATTACCAGACATGAAATGCTGGTCATGTATCTAGGTGCATGAAATGAGCCATGCTATTAATCTGTCATGACCCATGCAGACAAAGGTCTTATCACAGCAGCAGGTAAAGTTTCATATCTCCAGTAGAGACATAGATCCTTGTATATATATATATATATATATATATATATATATATATATATATATATATATATATATATATATATATATATATATATATATATATATATATATAAAATGCATCAAAATACAACAAAGTTGATGTGCAAATATTTTGAAATAGATGCACAACTTACTAGCCCGTTCTTGCCATTGGGTACTGCTGAGTGCCCCCACCAGAAGCACACTTGTAAGCACTTCCCAGTACAATTTCAACAACAGCACATCATACCCATCCCACAGCAACAAACACAGATCCTCCTTAACCTGACACAGATGCTACCGTCTCGGTAAAACCCGAACTCTCTTTTGCAGTCACTATAGCCCTACCTTGTTGATTTGCTTTTAACTTGTTTTCCCTTCTCCTTAATAGAAGGAGAAAATTCGGTGATGGAAGCAGATGTGGCTCCTATTGTGCCACTTGTCACCTGGCCAGCTCTGCCACTCCCAAGCCTGAGGCTGACTCGTGACCCCACAGAGAAGGCTCGAACACGGGCAGGTTCGGCTGGGCTCACCTCCAGTCTAAAGCCGTTGTGGTTCCCACACACGAGGGATGGAGAAGGCAGGAAGGAGCAACAGGACCAGTGTTATTGTGGTTCTATTTTAGCAACACAAGGCAGGGGCACCACAGAACAGAGCAGAATGCCTTCCAACACCCACATTCACTACATTCTATAACACACACACACCACTTCCAACCTCTCTAGCTATGATACCTAAAAGGAACCAGTGGGGATCAGGGATGCACTTGCCTATTACTTCATACATGATTAAACATTTTTAAATAATCTCAGAACCTGGAGCACTGAAACTCTTATTCTTTATTTTTGAAGTGTGTTACAATTGCACATAGTTAATATCCCTCATTTTTATTGATACACATCAGTTATACTGACAATCTGATGAAGTTTGCAGAGAATGATTTTTTTCAAAGATAGTCATGAATCCATAAGTAAGCAAATATTGATCAGGTAACCATTTACTTGCATCTATCTTGATGATTTCCAGTCTTTCATGGGCTTAATATATCATATATGACTGCAACATTAGTTTGTCTATCAATGCAAAAGAAATTTAATGATCAAGCATAAGGAAATTAGTATTTTAATTATGATTCTTCAATAATTTCTTAAAATTTGGTGTTGACCATAAATCAGAATCCAAAACATACATAAATGGAAACACCTTATAAAATTAATTCCTTATTTCAACAATTTACAAAAAAACACAACTGTTTAGAAATAAAAAGAGCAGAAGTTAAGAACTATTAAGAAAAAAAAAATCAATCAATCAATCAATCAATCAATCAAATCAAATCAAATCAAAATTATGTTGCTTTGCCAAACTACTGCTCTACTCCTCAGTGGCTGGCAGCACAACTGCTCAACTGCTTACAAACTGAAAATGCGAACAAAAGTTTTATCTTTGCAAAATGGTTTATAATAAATTTAGAATGATTAACAAACTGATGCTACAAGGAAAAATCAAATTACTGGTATGGTGTATCTCTGACAGAATAAATGTTTGTGTACTCTTTTATTTTTTATTTATTTTTTTTTTCCAAAAAAAAAAAAAAAAAAAAATAAAAAAATAAAAAAATAAAAACTTGGGAGTTACTATATGAACACCTGTTGTTAACATTTACATTACAGGATATGTATACTTCAACAGATCTCAGTTTTGCTTAAAATTTTGTCCTCTTATCCCCACAGTAAAGTTGTGTTACTAATAAATCTTGCAATGTAAGACTTTATAGTATCAGTGGCTGATCAGCTTCTAGTTACAATGTAAACATGGAAATATCAACATAAAAGAGTTGAAATTTATTACTACTGTATCATGATACTTTCAGTTTCATGCTGTCAGTTTTTAAATTCCTGATTTCATGTTGATGGCTTGTCTTAGCTATCCCCTGTTTAAAGTGGGTCATCCAGATGTATTAATAGACATTTATTTTAGAGCACAATATCTCTAAGATTTAAATGTGTATGTCACCACAAGTTGACCATCACTAATCCAGCAATCACTAATCTGGTTCCATTACTAATCCAGCTGTACATGCACATTATACGTATGTGCTATATATATATATATATATATATATATATATATATATATATATATATATATATATATATATATATATATATATATATATATATATATATATATATATATATATATATATATATATGTACACATGTATTTATAATGCAAGTATGTTTGTGTACCGAATATCAGACAATATAAGATTTGTAAATTATGATAATCAAAATAATTTTAGAAGCATTAAAGATGAAGCTGTGACAACAGATACACAGGTATGTAAGTATACAATATTCTTGTAACTGACACAAGTTTCTGCTTCTTCTGTTCAGCATCTACAAATAATTTACATTCCCATAGTTTCTACATATCTACCTTTCTATATCAGATGCCTGCTCATAGGAACTCCTCCAAATGGAGGGAGAGAGAGAGAACCATCTTCATTTAGTATTACAGATAGTGCATGTATGAATTCTCTTCTTCCCCTTTCACACATTCTGGTGGTATATCCTATTTCACTGATGGTCCTCCTCTAGCACTCACCACATCTATCATACTCATGTGTATTCTCTTACAGCTCACTGAGGTTGTACCTCATACCCCTAAATTACTCATTTCATTGCATCACCTTTAAATTGACATAGGAAATCCATTATAAAACTTTTCTTGCTTTCAACACCCATTCTCCACACATCAAACACATCTCTTAAGTAATTCATTTAAAATGTTTAGTTCCTTGACCTTTGTCTTTTATTTCACTCTGGTCTTATATGAATATGTGACTGCTGATACAATTATTCTATTATGGTAACATTCTTTTTTATGCTTCCTGTGCTATCTTTCATCATCTTTGTCAAAAGATCCATCACTTTCCTCCTTTGCAAAGCTATTTTTAATTTTACCTTCCATCTTCACACATCAGCAAACAAATATATGCTTAATCTGAAGGTTTGAAAATTGTTTTTGAGTATTCATCTCTAAATGACCATGCGCTATATATAGAATCTCAACTGAATGCCACTATAGGAAACTAGATCAGATAAACAAAATCTGTATAATCAGGATTTACTCTCGCACATTTTTCATATAGGTATCTCCCAGACAAAAATTTAAGCCAGAAGTATCAACTAAACATGAGAATTGACACTAATCAAACACTATTGGTTAAATAGTCACTCAAAATGCCCAAAAACACACAGCTCTATCACAATAAACACTCAAAGTTTTTAGTGCTGCCTACATCCATCCTTACTTTGGCCATACATTACTACTTCTCAATTCTTTAATGCTGAATCAATCTTCCAATTTTATTTCAAGAACTTTGCAATTTGAATCTGATGATCATTCAAAGCATGTTTTTGTCTGTGATAAAAATTTTCATCAACCATCAATAAGTTATTGAATTAACACTCTTCACCCTCCCTCCCTCCCACCCTCCCTCCCCCGGCCTCAAGAGACTGTACATAGGAGCCACGTGCATTATGGGTGGGAAGGTGAAAAGCATTAGTCATTCAAAGTTAACAATGGTAATTTTTGTCCTAGAAGAAACTATGTTGATCATCCAAGTTTTGTGCATTATAATTGGGACACCCTGTATATCATGGTGTGGCACAAACCATTTCTTGTGACAAACCCAAACACATACTCTCTCTCTACACACACACACACACACACACACACACACACACACACACAATGAAGTGTCACCTAAAAAAAGAGTACTTCAAGAGAAAAGTACATAAGGAAATTGCAAAGAGTACAGGGAGCAGCAACCAAAGTGGGTAGGTAATTTGAGACCCTATCGTATGAAGAAACTATCTAGGCTACAGCCCACATCATCAGAAATGAGAAGGAAGTAATGAGATTTAATTGCAATCTTCAAGGTGATGAAGGGAGTGGAATGAACTAGATGGAGAGGACTTTTGTGTGTAGAACAAAAGGAACACAAGGGGTTATGGAAGAAAAATAAAGAAGACCACTTGTAGGAGTGACAATAAGAAGCACAGCTTTCTTCACAAAAACATAAAAGTCTGGAATAATCAGGATGAAAGAATAGTGTATCCAAGAAATGCTCATGCCTTTAAGGAAAAGTTGTATACAAGTAGATAAGATGACAGCACAGTAGGAGCATAACTTCTTTCACACATGTCACAGCTAAATGTAAATAAATAAATCACACACACACACACACACACACACACACACACACACACACACACACACACACACACACACACACACACAGTTAAGAGAGAGAGAGAGAAAGAGAGAGAGAGAGAGAGAGAGAGAGAGAGAGAGAGAGAGAGAGAGAGAGAGAGAGAGAAACTGAAATACATATATGGAAACAACTATAAAAGTGTAGCTCAGATGCTGTATCCTTCAGCTTGATAAACACACACACACACACACACACACACACACACACACACACACACACACACACACACACACACACACACAAAGGAAGGTAGGACTGTTAGCCTCCTGCTCCTGCCAGTCAGCTTACATCCCACATCTCTGTTGGGTGAGCATGACAAACTGAAGTTTCTCTTTCCAGCTGGTCCTTTCAGATTTATCCAGCCCCTTTTAGTCACCATTATGATGCAAATAGAACACAGTGGAAGAATTTTTACCATCTGGCCATAAGTGTGTGACCAGACCATCTGACCTATCACAAGGGGAATGGGTAACATGATTCTAAAAACCTGGTTCTAAATTTTCAATGCTGAATAACAGCAAACAATTATGAATACCTATTTTTTGTTTCTTCATGTCACTGATATTCAAATTGAAGTTTAATATATGTCAAGTTTTTTACTGTATTCAAAAGTTCATATAAGAGAAACAACTGCATGTGTAAAAAAAATTCAATAACTGGCGGTGTCTCAAAATGCCTCACTTCCTCATTTATGGCTTATTATTTTTGCATCTTCATTCTTATCATTCCCATTACCAAGTGATACCAAACAGTATTCTTTTTGCTTTAATTCTTGAGAATTTTTTGTTTTAATAGAATAATGATTATTTTCTAAGGCTTGGTGAATGAGTAAAAGGTTCAAAGCTGTACAATTTCAAACAAGGATGCAGTACAACCAACTCACTGCCAACACACAATATATTAACAGGAATCACATCTAATGCTGGGATCAGTTTGCCTCTAAGTCACACTGTAACATGGGGAACTGAAACCCTAAGGTGGGGATGGACTGCAACAAGCCACAGAGAAGTCTGTAATGTAGGGTAGGTTAACTCTAATGCTGGTAGTGGAAGCAGGCTGCTGCTGCCTCTGCCATCAGCAGTGATGCCAATTTAACAATTGACCTGTACTTGTGTGCTTGGCAACTGTGGAACTCTATCTCATGATCTGCTGCAGGGAGGGCACCCCAGCCTACATCAGAAGACTATTAGCATTTGCATTTAGTGATAAAAGCATAGCTTTGCACCCAAACAACACAGTGAGTGTGGAAACACCAACTGGGGGTAGAAATTAAGTATAGGTGTTATGAGCTGATATGAACAGTGAGCATTCATCAGCTGTTTGTGTAAACAATGGCTCAATGTGTTTTTTTTTAATGATTGTTGCTATACTGTACCAGTAATCCAAGGTTAGTATTATCATTTAATGGTATTCATGAGTATCCAAAACTGACAACTAAGTGATTTTGTCAGATATGAGTACATGAAATATATGTAGGCGATATGAGGTGATACATTTCTTTCAAGTAATCAACCACATACAGTATATATCAACTGTTACAAGTCCATGAGTGTCACGTGACAGCCACAAAAGCCTCTTGAACACAGATCAAGATGGCAAGATGAAGACCACCCTGCCATTGGTAAGGTAGCAAACTGATAGCCATTGAGGTCCACTTTATGAAACGTGTTCAGTAAAACTGATTAGAACAAAAATATTTATCATGATCATATAACTGTTACCTAGCTTATTTAATTACATGATCTCCATGGTCACTCTTGTCACAATCTATTTTCTTAATTTAAAACTTTTCTTGAAAAAAAAAAAGTCAAGGCAATCTAATAGGACATGAAAATTATGACTATAATTCATATATAAAAATTCCACTAGTTAAAAAGACCTAGAATACTAAGCATGCACTACAGTGTGTGTGTGTGTGTGTGTGTCAGTAAAAGGAATCTGGCAGTGATTCATTCATGTGTTTTGTGTACACACATGAGCCCTACTAAGGGAAACATATATCCTACAGCTTAGATAAGTTTGCAGTAAGATAATTAATGTATAAAGTTCTTAGGTAGCAATAACAAAACCTCAGTCATAGCATTCACTCATTCTCACATAAATATAGTAGATAAAATTGTATTTCTAGGGAAGCAAAATAATAATAACAATATAATGATTTTCTATGCTTATGAGGGAAATGGAACTTATCATTGGTTAAAATATTAATTTCTAATATAGATATACCATAAATCTAAACTACAGCTAATCAAAGTTCAATTATCATATCATATAATCAACATGTATTAACAAAATCTTTCATGCTACAGCCACACCCATAGAAAAAAAGAGGTTATGAGCTTCTACACACAAACACGCATACACACACACGCACACGCACACACACACACACACAAAAGGGGGAAAAAAAAAAAAAAAATGTTAGGATAGAACTACAATTGTAGCAAAATAAGTAAGTACAGGAAAACTTCATACTCAAAGAAAGAAAACAAATCCAAACTCCCCAAGTGTTCAACAAACAAAGGAGTGCTGGAAACTTAGAGAGTGAAAATAAAATCAAGATGAAATTCAAAGTGTACTTCAGAGACAGACAACCCAAGCCATAACACATGCAACAATATGAGAAGAAAATGAGATAAAACAAGAACTACAATAATTTTTATTAATGCCATATATTGAGTGCTTGAAGTAAAGGAGACCTGCGTTATATATTATATATCAAGCCTCTAATGCACCAGCTGGCTTCAAGAAAATTTCCAATGTTACCATTAAAAAACTGATATAAAGTAAAGTGCATGGCATCCTCAGTCATTACTGAGCTGGCCACTTCAAGACATAAATAAATAAATAAATAAATAAATAAAAGGGTAATTAAGGACGAGCGGATTCATGAGGCAATTAAGGACGAGTGGATTCATGAGACACAGTAAGATCTTTTATCAGGTTTTGTGCATATTCAAGAGGCAGCTGTCCTAATTTTTTTTTTTATGAAATTAAAGTTACTGCAAATGCCCAAAATTTTTCAATAAACAAAATACAAACTTTTAAGTTTATGAGAATGGGTGGTAGTAGTTTTTTTTTCTCTCTCTCTACAGGAACATCTCTGTTCTCCAAAGAATACACTGAAATCATCCAGATTGAGAAATAAACAAGTCATTAGCAATTTTACTGAAGAGAATGGTCTGTATTTCTACATATATAACCTGAATTTTTTTTTCTTCTGGAACTTGATGCATCAAGACAAACAAACAAAACAAATAAAATTCCTTCATTCCAACCTGTCTCCCTTATCATCATACTGACATTTTTTAAACTAAATTCACCCACCTCATCCTTAACCTATCTTTAACCTACACTTCATTCCCATACATTCTCCTTTTCAATTTCTTATCATACATACTTTTTATATCATCAAATCACCTCCAAATATTTTTCACTGGTCATTCCACTTGCCAAGTAGTATTTCTTCTAACCTGACAGCACACTCTGTATGTGACTTTTAAAGATAAGTATTATACTCCTTGTAGCATTCATCCTTATGCTTTCACAGCTTATATTCTATTAGTGAATATCATCAGCAACTTCATATTTCTCCATCTCTCAAAACAGCTTTCCAAAATATAACAAAGAAAAAATTACCTATACAATCTCCATGTCTTTTTAAACCTTACCTTGATTTCCTCCTACCAATTCTCCCTCATTCTTTTAATTATAAGTAAAACTGAAAGTGTTCCTTCCTAATACCTGGATTTCATTCCTGCCATGACTTCTCTTATTTTTATCTCACAAACTTACACCCAGTGTTTGCACCAAATAAAAAGACATCACTTACCCTAATATACTAAATATCATAATCTCTCATCAAAAAGTAAAGGCTATGAAAGACATGAAAGACTTGCAGTTAAATGCTACAAAACCAACACAGAATCTTCCAACTTTTTAGATTACACTTTTGCCATTTTGATTTTGTAAATTAGTGCAGTATTCAATGGTGTAGATGTCATGCAAGAGAGAGAGAGAGAGAGAGAGAGAGAGAGAGAGAGAGAGAGAGAGAGAGAGAGAGAGAGAGAGAGAGAGAGAGAGAGAGAGAGAGAGAGAGAGAGAGAGAGAGAGAGAGAGAGAGAGAGAGAGAGAGAGAATATAACACTCTAAAAGTGGGACAGAGTTACATCTCCCACCAAATGTAAAGAAAATAAGAGCCCCAGGAAGTAAGACACCACCCTATGGTTACAAAAAAATGGATGGCATGGCATGCACATCCCTCTAATCATGTATATGCTATTTCCACACACCTTGAAATTTAGGATATACTACCTCAGTCATACACCTGTGTGGTCAGTGAGGATCTGTGCTTTCTCCCATAGACTGGTAGAGGGTAAGAAGTGACAAAATGCTTATGGGTTTGAATATGAGTGTGAGCATGTGGTGGCTTGTCTTGGCTATCCACCTAAGATGGGAATACAATTTTAAATATAAATAAACAGAGATTTTCCACAAATAAGCTAATGCAGCATTCACATCCACTACCTCTATAATCTTGCTATAATCTTGCATTCTTCTAACCACCTTCCTTTTTTCTATGTCATTATGAGGGATCTGTGGCTAGCTTTTTTTTCTCTTTTCTTTCTTTTTTTACTGATTTCAAGTCTACCCATAGGACAAAACTATTCCTGAGTTTTACAACTAATAAAGAAAGCCATGGACTGTGTGATTCACTGTGATTACAGCTAGGGATTGACAACTTGCACTTTTTGATTTTCACCTACCAAGCAGCTGGTGGCCTAAGGTCTCCTGCCTAAAAAAACACTTCTTTGGACACACCCAGTACTCACAAAAGACCATAACTCAGACATTTTTTTTACCCCTGCCTTCCCTACTGTCCCTTACCCTTGTGGTTTCTGTGGCTGGCATAGAAGTGTTGGTGATGTTGATGATGGTGTATTGCATGAAAGACCAGAAAGTTCAAAAGAATCTTAATGAGTTCAGTGACTATGAACAGTTGCAATGCAAGAGAAGAGAACTGCTGAAGGGTATTATACAGGATGTATATGGTGATGGTGAGCTCTCAATAACCTGACAAACCACCAACACACAACTTCTTTACTTAGCAAACTTCATTTAGTGCATTCAACAAAGTATTTTCATAATACATATTATATAAGCTGCAACCACCCCTATACATGAGTGTTATATATCAAGTCAGATTCATGACTGAACCAAGTTCCTACTAGGTGTTCATTTACAGCATGGTAGATGGCATCCATCATCTCTGATGTATTTCGTCACATTAATATTCATATGGGCTATGAGAATTCTATAATGACTCTTAGTAAACACAACACACCAGGTGCTTGTGCTGTCCCTGAATGGATGAAAATATTATGAGGATGTGCTTGAGATGAACAGAAACAAGATGACACTTTGTGATGGAAATTGAGGCAAGCATGTGTTGTGGTAAACTTTGTTGGCACAATTAAATATGATACGAGTGGTTTGCAGCAGGTACAAAACCTTTTAGCAAACATGTGGGATCATTCTTTAAAGTATTCTTGTGCTATCACAGATTCATTCATGAGGTTTATTCATCATTGTAACAAAATTATTTTTCATATATAGTAATGGTGTAAATAATTTTATGTACAAGTAGATCCAATGCACTGGACAAGGGCATTTGCTTGTTGTGGCCATGTTTATATATGATACTGTATTTGACCTTTCAAAACATGCTTTTCATTAAACTTGCTTGAAAAATACCTGTGCATCCTGCAGGTGAATGTGGGCTCTTAGCTTTATGGATTAACAAGTAGAAGTCAGCCTCTTATATGAGGCATTTGGGAACGTTAAGAAATGTCAGCCTCATATGCAAAAGTTATATCAATATTTTTTTTACTTCAAGTAGATTCAATAGCATAATACATTCTATTTAGCTAATAACACAAAAACAGTATGCAAAAAAAAAAACATGTATGAGTATTTTACTTGATCATTAATAATAAAACGTGGCACATGGAAATGTTAACCACACAATTTTGGTCAAGGTAATGCACTAATTCTTATAACATTAACAGTATTTGCTTATTTATTCTGGCTGTGTGGCCCAGACCTATGTGGGTGTGTATGTTCTGTCATCACATTCAATGCATAATTCTGTGGTGCAGCAGTGTAGCACCATCACATCTAAAACTGTGTGTGTGTGTGTGTGTGTGTGTGTGTGTGTGTGTGTGTGTGTGTGTGTGTGTGTGTGTGTGTGTGTGTGTGTGTGTGTGTGTGTGTGTGTGTGTGTGTATTTTGTCCTAACATCTGGCAGTGCAGCAGTGAAGCACCATCACATCTAGAACTGTGTGTTTTTGTCTTCACATCTGACAGTGTGGCAGTGCAGCACCATCACATCTAAAATTGTGTGTGTGTGTGTGTGTGTGTGTGTGTGTGTGTGTGTGTGTGTGTGTGTGTGTGTGTGTGTGTGTGTGTGTGTGTGTGTGTGTGTGTGTGTGTGTGTGTGTGTGTGTGTTTTGTCCTTAAATACATAGTGATTTGGTAGTGCAGTGCCATCACATCTGCCACAGTAATGAGGCACCTCTCATTTGTTTGTTTTTCACAAGATGGCACAGTCGTTGGCCTTCCTCTCCCCATCTGTTGCATGTAAGCCAGCATGACTTGTGTTGTGGTTAAAAAGTGGTTTATCCACTTTAAGAACTTTTATGTTTAAGTATGTGAACTGTATACAGAAATGAGTGTAAGTATACAATACAGAGCACATATGTTTTAATTTTGCTATTTCTGATGCCAAAGGTAGGAATGCATGACCCATACACAACAAAAGCACAAAACTCAAGGTAATAATGCATGAAACTCGGGATGGTAAGAATTTAGGACTCTGTGCAAAACTTGAGGATCATGAAACTCAGATACTGTGAAACTCGTGGAGTAATATATATGTATGATATACATATGCACATATTTACTTACCTAAATTGAATGATCGACAATTTTGTTGTAGTTATGATAGCAAAAGTAAGATGTTACATGATTACATCGGAGGTATATTGACTTTCCTTCAAATTGTGGTTTCAAACAAATACCAAACCACCTGGCTAATAAGCAGTTTACATCTTATTGTTCACTGGACTGTGCCAGAAGTGGTTTGAGGCACATTAGAGAGCTCTTAGGATGTTTCTGGCCATGCCATGGTAGAACCAATGTCAGTAACAAGGATATTAAGAAAGATATTAAAAACTGCACAATTGTAAAATAATTACAGTAACCACAATGTCCATGAAATCATACTTTACATTTACACAATCTTTTTCAAGTGATGGTACATTGGAGATTTTTCAAATGTACATAAATTCAAGGACATGTGCCACTGGTCAAAGAATATCTCAAATTTTGGAAATTTGATGCGTTAATAAAATAATTTTTCCTATGTCAGATGAGCACTTTAGCCAAAAAATAAAAAGAAATCATACCATGGAAAGAAAACCCAAACTTACAACAGACAATCAGAAAGCAGAGCAAATCATTAAAGCACTAAAGACAAAATTACAAAATGGCAGTAACAAATAACCTTAAGTTGTGAATTGCCTTTTAGTCAACATTATTGGAAAAATAATAAAACAAACCCAAATTATGTTTTTACAGTTGTTATCAATTGTGTTTGAATCTAAGTATGCCATGTCATATTACTATAACAATGATATTCATTAATTCATTCATGAAAAGTTTTGCAAGGGTTTTACTAAACTATTTCACTAGTTCAGAACTGAGGAGTATATCTATGCAAGATGCATGTAAACAATCCTGAGAGAAACTACAAAACTATAATGATGTGAGGGGAAAAATTCCAATGAATTCAAGATTTTGGGCAGCAATTCAAATCTTAAAGCTACCAACACTTATCATCAGCTTGACTCCATTCTTTTGCAAGCACTTTGTAAAAGGATCAAGGCATAATCCAATCCAAGCAAAGCACAACCCTTCCATGCACATGTCTTACTTATTAATACTTAACCCATAGCTTTGAGTTGCCTCCCAGTGTGATGAAGGACAAATATGCCTACTCACCTATTTTTACGGCTTCGGTACTGCTCTGGTTTTGAACCAACAGAATTGGTCCTTATTGGTCTGTCTAATGAAGAATCATCATCCTCAGAACAACCATAATATGAGCCACTACCACTTTTCTCTACTATGAAGTCAGGAAAGCGGTGGTCGGAAGAAGGAGTGCCAGATGTGAATGAGCAGCTGCTGCCAGGGGACATCTCAGGGAAGGAATCATCTGCAAGATGAGAAAACAAAAGAATGAAGTGAAGATATGAGAGAAAGAGAGAGAGAGAGAGAGAGAGAGAGAGAGAGAGAGAGAGAGAGAGAGAGAGAGAGAGAGAGAGAGAGAGAGAGAGAGAGAGAGAGAGAGAGAGAGAGAGAACTTTATTAAAAGACATAAAAGGTGGCTGCATTGTAGGACTGGCAATGGTTGTGAGATCTACTACCAAGTCATAAAGGAAACTGGCTTTATAATTCTTTCCAATAATACTATAATGACAACAGTCTTCCCCAATCCTTTCAATTATTGATCATCTGGTCTGATTGGTTTGGGCCACACTCATGTCCACTATGAGTGTTTCAACAGATATTCAATCCAGTATATTTAACCTTAAGAATAATTGCTCAGTGCTTCTACAATGATTCAAATCTGATGATGATCCAATATTGTGATATGAGCAAACTGATTACTAATTACCCTCAACTCAGATGTACTAAGTAACATGCAACATAAAGGAGTAACATAACCTGCATACATCAACACAGGCTGCATTAGGAGTACCATAAGGCAGCACTTTGTGACATAACTTCATTGATAAAAATTACTTATCATACATGTTTTTTTTTTTTTTTTTTTTTTTTAGATGAAAGGAAAAAAAAATTGAACGAATGGCTCATAGCTATGCTTTAACTCTATAAAAGAGCTCATAACTATGAGTCATAAGTTCACTGCCAAACTGCTCCATAAGCAAAAATATACAAACCTTCAGAGGGACTGCATGGAATGGGTGTGGGAACAGCAGGTGTAGGTGTCATGTCAAGGTAAGCATCTGACCGATCTCTGGCACTGACATCCCCGTAGGTGAGTTCTCCACCATGACCCCGGGGCATCATAGGGAGGTAATTGTCTGTGTTTTCATCCACTAGACTGGGAATCCGTGAGTGACTTACTGAGTTCGGTGGAGAAGAAACCTGAAATTATGACTGAATTATCAGGCTATGCTACACAATAATGATAACAAAAAAAAAAAAAATAAATAAATAAATAAATAAATAAATAAATAAATAAAAAATAAAAAAATAAATAAAAAACTATTATATATATATATATATATATATATATATATATATATATATATATATATATATATATATATATATATATATATATATATATATATATATATATATATATATATATATATATATATATATAAAATTTTGAAAAATATAACTAAAGAAGAAATAACCTTTAAAACTCTCCAACAGCTGTACACTATGTCTTAAAAATACTCTCACAACTGACATATACTTCACACTCTTTAATATGCTTCTCTCTTTAATTCATGTATTGCACACTTCCACATGTTCCTTTTCTACCTTCCCTGCCACACTCCTCACTATTTTAGGGTATCCATACACACACCCACTAACAACTTCATCACCCCAATCCTTTATAGTCTACTCAACCAACATCTTTGAAGCTCTTCCTTTCACACATTCATCATCCTAAATCAAACAATAAAATGCAAGAAATAACCTTTACTGTCTCATCCCCTTTACCTGTAAATTCTGGAACTCTCAGCATGAATTTGCATTTCTCCCTTCCAATGAAAAAAATGAAAGATATCTCCAAACTTGAATTCTGTCCCCTTCCTTTTTTGGGGAGAGAAAATTTACTTTTTTTGTGTGTGTGTGTCACTGGTCTGCCTCCCATGGGCATAAGAAGAAAAAGAAGAGAAAGTTACCCTCACCTGACTAGATGAGTAGGATGGCCAGGTTGGATGAACATTTCCAGGAGAATTGAGTGGTGCCATGGACATATACCCAGAACTTTCAGGACCTGAACTTCCATCAGTTTGTGATTGTTGTCTGTCCATACACATATAATTATGATCTGATGACAGCCCATGTAGTCCGAGGTGCTTTCGCTCAGAGGGACTGGTCATTTCCAGATAGTTATCTTGGGGTGAATTTAAATTTGGACCTTCACTACCACACACACTCACAGGTGACACAAGACCTGCAGGATAAACAACATGGTGTTATATCACTCTTATAAGGAACCTAACTATGACAAATTCTACCAGAGTGAAAAAAATCTCATGGATTAAGAATGACAGTATGACTATGACTTGCAGAATCTAACCTTTGCTTAGTGAAGGCCCAATAATGCGGGAACTCATGATGGGGAGGGTGAAGGGTGGATGTGGGTGGGAATGAGGATGAAAACCAGAACCACTTTCCACACTCCCTCCCTTCATGGGCATATAGCTGTCCTCCTCAACACTACCTGTGAATGATAAAAAGGCAAATTAATATACAGAAAATAAAGAAAGGAACATCAGTAATTACAACATACCTCACTGGGATTACTAAAGGTTTCTGAGAGGGTTATAAAAGATATGTAATAAATGTAAAGCTACAATGTTTAATATAAAAACCAAAAGTCACATTTCTACTCACAAAGGCCCTCTCTGTTAGTGTCAAAGGCGAGTCCAGTTGGCAGACCATCCAGGTCATCCACAGAAGGATTAGACTCCACGGACTCACTTGAACCCGGACTGAAATATCAACCACCAGTTTATGAGCAGGACGCCAAGTGTACTATAGGAAAGTCTTGTGAGACAATACTTCCCAAACTTTATCTACAATAAATTTTTATCATTAATCATTTAAGTTTAGATTATCCTTTAACAGTAATATTAACATTCTATTTTTACTTAGATGAATGTGCACTCTAAATTAGGCAATACCTCAAGTTTCATTTAAATAAGTAATTATTTTGAAATTAGAAATATCTTATTTTAGTTATATCCCTTTAAGGATTATCTTACCCTGGTGTGTGTGTGTGTGTGTGTGTGTGTGTGTGTGTGTGTATACAAACACACACACACACACACAATAGGTAGGTAGATAGATAGAGATTAGTTTATAATTATTTACAATCACAACAAAATGTTAGCAAAATCAGTAGTACAGTTGCTGTTATAATAGGTGATACCTACACATACACAAACTCATGGATTAAACTAATACACAAGTCAAGGAAATTACTGAAAAAAAAAAAAAAAAAACATCCATTAGGGTAAAGATAAACATGCTACATCAAAAAACAGAATTAGAGCTTTCCAGATATATATGTTGTGCTAATGCATTTATGGTAGTAATGCTTCTTTGTTAATGATTAACAATGAACAAGATGAATCAAGGGGCTATCATACACCAACAAGATAAACTATTCCTTTACATAATAAATTACTAAAAATATTCTATTCAATTTGATTGCTCACCAGCTTTTCTTGTGTGTGTGTGTGTGTGTGTGTGTGTGTGTGTGTGTGTGTGTGTGTGTGTGTGTGTGTGTGTGTGTGTGTGTGTGTGTGTGTGTGTGTGTGTGTGTGTGTGTGTGTGTGTGATTGAGTGTGTGTGTGTGTGTGTTAAAGAATTTTCTAGATAATTTTCCATTTAATCATTGCAGTTTTACAATTTAATGTATGTGGCTCTGAGATGATGTCACAACCCATTTTCTCAGCTGAGCAGCCCCATGGCAATGAAAGGTTTTCCTGATAAAAAAAAAATCAATAATAAAAAAACAATATTAATAATAATAAGGTGACACAAGTGACACCTAAAAGAACTTTTAAATTTAGTGTCCACTGGTAAGATCACCTGTCAGTGTTAGTAAAGTAACACTGACTCGCACATGGTCTTTGCCCCACCTTGCTACTCTTGAAATAATGTGTGCATATATTCTCCCTCAAAAATCAGAGATAATCAAATGAGACACCATCCAAGGAATGATAACAACTATTAATAGTTGTGGTTAGGAGAAGATCTTTAATTTCAGTCAGCCAAAATTCATATGCACTTCATCTCATCACACATGGAGTGGGTACAGCTACTGAGATGTGAATATGCATATACTGTTTTACCTCACAATGTGGAACAGTCTTCATGCCCAGTTTCAAGCAATGACTTCCTCTGAATATCTATCTACAAGGATATTCTCGATGTGCATTTTCTTTTAAGTTTAGCATGAACAAAGCCATTTCATAAATTTTACATCAAATCTGATCTTCACATAAAGAATCCTACATCAATGGAAAAATGTTTCAAGTCCCAAACATGTGGGAATTTTCTGCCACAAAGCAATCACTATGCTTAGTTGTAATGGGATGAGTAATTTTTTGTATTATTTTTGTAGGTGTGATATGTTGATTATAGTCTGCATTAGGATACATTCATGCTGCAATCAAATTAAAGGGAGTGATATATTTCTATCATATTAATTACGGCATTACCAAAACCACCAATGAGCCATCACACTGTGACATCATGACCAAAACATGTATGCACCAGATGCCATCCTAGTAAGGGAGAACTTACCAGCCATTCCTGCACGTGTCAAGATCAAAGCCTCTCCTAACCAGTAAAGCCAGCTCCCAGAAGCAAAACCATAAGTGTTCAATTATTAGTACTTGTATAACTGGATAATGTGTTTAAACTGCTGAGCATGTCTGTCAAATATCACACTCCCAAGCTGGACACCATAAAAGCTCCCTGCAACAGCCTGCAACCTATGAGGGTGATTCAACCTACTGCCACTATTGTCTGCTCCATCAAAGCCCCTCACCCTAGTGTAGGGATAAAATCAAGCAGAAGTGTTGTGTATGTGAGAACTTAAGTAAAATTATTCCTATTTAAATACATTCTACAGGACATTCTATCTTTTAGTAAATAAATAATAAAAAAAGGGTATTTTGAAACTATAATAATCACTAAAATTTACGCAAAAACTAAATAAATCTACATAAGTTTTATGAGTCCAGTACATTCTATGATCTACTTGTCCTGCATTTAATATTTTCTCTGCAGAGACTTCCCATCATGTCTAAGTGATTAAAAGTGTCTCTGCTATTCATCCACTACTATTATTATACTTCAAAGCAAGGAAGTTTGTACACTGTGGCATGCATTTACTATGTACTACTACAGGACTACAACAACAGAATTAAGAAGCAGGGATTAATTAAAAGTTCTAAACAGAAAACATATAAAGCTTTGAAGCACAGCATGAACACAAGTATAGGCAGCATCAGCCATAATTGGTGTCCAGAGAACGACCCAGCCAGCATAGGCCAGCTATTTTTACAAGCAAGCTGCATTTAATAACCATGTATTACTAATGTACTATGTATATGACCTTACTAGGTTAACTGGGAGCTACACACACAATACGATTCCCTTAAAAGAGGAAAATTTGTTATAGCACAAATGATGAAATTTGAAAGATCACTATCTAAGACAAATATCAACTGGTTAGTACAGCCCTAAACACACAAAATTTCTTAACTTTTAATTGTACACTACAAAAGAAATTCTGGTAGGAAAATAACTTATTAGTTTTTTGTAAGGTATTTTCTTTTCATCCCACTAGGGCTGAAAATCATTAGCACAAATTTTCACAAAGAAGGAATGAAAACTCTAATGCTGGAATGTATAATATTAAGGTTGTGGTTGGGTCGCTCAAAGGCCACGCGCAAATACCTGAACAAGAAAGAGGAAAAGGGCGGGGAATATGATGATGACAGGGAGGGAGAGTACATTGACTGAGGCCGCGTGATGTGTGCACACAGGGAGCCATCCGGCTGGTGGGTACAGATGTGTGTCTGAAGCTTGTTAGGAGCATTCTGGACTGAACCCTCGCTGCTGGTGCGGCTGCGAGATGGCATGCTACCACAGCGTTCCCGTGTGCAGGATCCACCACCTGAAAAAAACATACAGATGTATAAATATGTATATGGTTATATGAGAAGGGCAATGAGAATGGAAGTAAATGAAAAGCACTTTGGAATATAAAGTTTGTCCTAAACCCCATACATAGATACAGGTGAGATCTAGATGAGAGATACAAGTCAAGGATCTCAAGGTAGGTCATACATATGACTTGTCTCTACATATATCTGTGACAGCTGTGACATGAGTGGAAATTTGGTTCATGAGATTACTTCCGAGAACTTGTGAACATAATAATCAAAGAAAACTTGGAAAAATCTAGTTGTTGTCTTGTGGGGATGGTGAAATGCATAATAACATCATCCTGAGATGACTTGGGTACTTAAAAAGAAAGGATGTGTGATGAGAGTGGACTTAACTAGAAACAATGAAATGCATAAAAAAGTGTAACAGGGAACTTTAACTGTAGCTACTCCTTGAAGTCATTCTCAGAGGAAATATCTAGATAAACTCATCTAAATTAAAATAACAAATCTTCTTCATAAAGAATTGAATTTACTTATACTGAACAGGCATAGATTGTGTACTACAATAGTACAAATAGCTTGGATTTAAGAAAACGTTATTCTCCTTCACTCACCACCACCATCAAAGGAACGATTATTTGACATTGACTTAGTACGTTCCCTGGAAACTGGGTCTTCATTAATGTTGTTACAAGGATCTTCCATTGCCCTGAAAAGAAAGTCATACATTAAGGTGGAGATTTTAAATTCAAAGTAATCAAAATTCATTGTGGTTCCCTAATACATTGCAAAATAACTACATTAAGCTTACTTAATTAAATAAAAATCCAGTAAAAATAAATGTACATGTATCTGATATTACATGGTAAGCTGAAAACTTAGGTGAAAAAAATCTTACTTCTTTATGATGCTATGCATGTTCTCTGCTATAACAGCATCTTCAGTGAGCATCCATATGTCCCCCGCTCCGGTGACAGCTGACCGCCCAAGGCCCAAGAAGAAGAATGATCCCGTGTGGCCACATCGCCGGATGCTATTCAGCTAAAGCCAAATAAATTTTAAAGAATTAAATTCCATGTACCTAATTAGGAAGAAAAACAGATCCTTGATTATGCTTTTGCACTTACAACACTTACTGCAAACACTGGTGATTTTTTTAAAGTTTTAATTTTGTGATAAGAATTTCTTTATGTAAGTACATTGTCACATTAGCTAATGACTCAAGTTATGTTACTGAAACTACTAAGTCATAGAAGGACTTGGTGTCATTAACTTACCGGAAATTCAATCTTCTTCTGACAGTCTCCCACTCGCACAAGTGCAATAGACTTGTAAGTGAGACAGAAGTGATGTTTTCCTGTTAGACCCTTGCTGCTCCCAAGGCTTCGTTGCTGCACAGCAACTAGCCATACATGCTCTGACGAGAGATGGACAATGATAACCACAAGGTCATCACACATCACTGAATAACATATCTATCTCATGGATGACTCAAACAAGACATTTAGAGAAATTAATTTTTAATCCAATCAAATGCACATAAACTGAATTCAAACATCTTTATGAAATGACAAATTGAATATAAGTTACTTTGCCTTATAATGGAAACATGTTAAAATTTCATTTCAGCATTAGTGCTTATTATGAAACCTTAAAGCACTGTACAGTCACAATGATGTAATACTTACCATACATTTTTCTAGACTGGCCTTCAGTGCCACTCACAGTTTGACGCACATGGTGTTTGAGAAAATCCAACCACTCATTCATTTCTGACTCAGACTCTGCAGCCACACTCAGAGAGTCATGGTTTGTGTACAGAGCGATGACATGGCTGTGCTTTGGATCCTCCTTACGGTTGATACTGAGACATGTACTAAGAATGATTGGTCTGAAAAAAATAAAGGGGTTTACAAATTTCTGATTGCTTGTCACCTGCCAGTAACTTAAACTTTGAAGTTTCTATATTTTCAATCATGCTAAGTCTAAATGATCAAAAGTGGTAACTGCAGTCCTCTTTCTCATTATCACTGAATCTGATGACAGCATTTGAATACAACAAGCAAACTCAATTTTACAAAGTAGTAGAAGACTCAAGGATGTAACTACTATTACTGGTTATCACATAGTCATAATACTCTTCACACAACAGTAGTTCTAATATTCTTGCGAAGGTAAACTTATACAAGAACACCCCAGTGAGCAGCGGCAAATGATTAATCCTATCATTCATCATTGCTTACTTTTTTGGTAGAGTGCCTGATATGAACTTCTTCTCATTGTCGTAATACTCAAGGCGAGCTGGGTGATTGGGTCCACTGTCCCGACGGAGGACAAAAAACTTCTTTTTCATAGTCTGTGGAGAAAAAGAAGCAAAATTTAGGAAAGTTTTCACAAACCATGATATTCATTAAAATAAGTTATAGGCTTTGATTATAAGAAATAATCTCTGATGTGCTAAATACACAACATTACATTAAAACATGAAAAGTAACCTGGACTTTCATTACATTGAAAAAATTATATATGGGAAAAAAAAAGATAATACTTGCACAATTCTTATTCCAAACTTCTAATTTAACAATGAACATTAAGCATTAATTAATTAATTAAGTATAATATAGTAACAGTATGATACCAAACACAAAGTAAGCCTCCTTGCCAATAACATTTGATCAAAGTTGCATATTCACAAAATCCTATGCTGATGTTTATCTGTGGCATTGTTCTATTTCACTGTTAATCCTTATTTGGACTTTTAACAAGATATATTTAATTCTTTTATAATATATATATATATATATATATATATATATATATATATATATATATATATATATATATATATATATATATATATATATATATATATATATATATATATATATATATATATATATATATATATTACACACACACACACACACACACACACACACACACACACACACACACACACTTGTAAAATAAGGATCAGTAATTAATTAAAATTTTACCTCTACGGAGCTTGATACTATTCGCCGTGGTCGTCGTCAGAATCACTGCCAGCCACACTATCCTAAATACAGCGTCCTACCTGTCATTCTTCTAAACTTACACAGTAATACTAAGGTAACTTAAATGTCTTCAATGATTAAGTAATTTCTCGCACAACAAAAACTTATCAGATAAGTTATCACTCCAAGTGGATGCCACAGTTTTCTAGTTGTTTCACACACGCGTTACACTGAATATCTTGTTAGGATGGAACATACTACATTTAATACTGTCCCGGGAAAATCATATACTTATCTTTATTTCTGGAAGCAACCACGGATAGTGTCATTTCTATGTAAGAAAGCTTCATACACTATGAAATTAACTTTTTTTTTTTTTCTAGGCAACACTTGATGCTTGAAGGCTCCTACCAATGGCGTAATGGACACACCACTGCATGTTATGGTACTGTATCGCTCATAACTGAAGGGGAGATATGAATGAATGGAGGGATGTATTTTCACATTTTCCGTCCATCAACTGGATTAGCTCTGAGACCTCGAGATAGTGAGAGCAACAGATCACACTGTTCAGCCGCGGGTTACATCCCTGACGCCCACCACGCAATACACTATCCTCATTTACGTTTATTACATTAAGCTATACCATCAATGGTTTCCTCTCCATTGCAGTTTTGGCGATGTTTCCTAATTCTGAGGTCCCTTCTCGTTATATGACAGTAACATATTTAAGGAAGAGCGAAACATATTTCCGAATTGATGATGATAATGATGACGATGATGATGGTTATTATTGTTGTTGTTATCGTCATATGTATCACTCTTGCAAATATTACTGAAGTCTTGTGTTAGCCACGGACAATTTGGCCTGTATTCCCTTATGCTGCACCTATTGTCCATGTCGAGAGGAACAAGTAAAAGACGGACTGAGTGATGACCTCACAACTCGACAGGAGGGCAAGGTCAGCAATACTTCCCTCCTACATGTACGCGGAGCAAAAGGCTAACCAACAGTTTTATCCTCAGTACATCTACCTTTTGTGTATTTTATAACAGGAAAGGGTCAAGCTCATAACGTCCCCCCTTGCGTTTCAAATTATTATTTTTTTACTTATTTATTTATTATGTGTGCATGGTTTCTTTCTTCCATCCTCTCCGTAAGTGACAGACGTTTGTTTGAACTTGAAGGTGACATCTTCAAGCAAAGCCGGTGCTGCATGTATGAACTGCCGCATACGGAAAGTTTGCACGGTATTCACATCAGTACCTCGTTTATCAAGTATATACTTTTATTTCATTTAATACATAGGCATAGAGCAGTGCTTTGATAATCATCACATCTAACAAGGCCAATGATCAGTAGAAATATAAACATAATACAAGAGCATTATCATAGCGAAAAACATGTAATTATTGATTGGCATAATGACGTTATAATATATTGTAGGTATAGTTATAAAGCAGCCGAACGTAAACTTCTATTCAAGATCACAAAGAAAGGGTTAATTAAGTAAACACCGAATACGAAGTATGTCAAGGAATGAAATAATGGACGGGGAATGGAAGGCAACAGTTCCAACGATAATTACGGCGTGAGAAAAAATAGCAAGGCTGAATATGCGTTCTATGGAATTACTTCTCTTCCTCCTCTTTTTATTACTATTATTATTATTATTATTATTATTATTATTATTATTATTATTATTTTAGAGCAATTTATCACTATTTCTTTTGTATATATTCCCATTGATCTTCCTCGTCTTTCTAACATTTATTTCGTCCTTTGGCAAATTATCAACATTAATTCCCTAGCCCCAGTCTCTCTCTCTCTCTCTCTCTCTCTCTCTCTCTCTCTCTCTCTCTCTCTCTCTCTCTCTCTCTCTCTCTCTCTCTCTCTCAGTATTTCTGGATCGACATTTTCGAGGTGCACACTTTTTCGTGCTAAGTGAAACCTTACAATCAAATTATATATCTGAGCAAACACACAAAGTTTTAGATATCTGAGAATCAATAAATAGTTATATAAATAGTCGGGACATCCTCCTTCGCCTTAGAAGTTGACTAAAATCTTGAATTCTGTTATTCAAGACACTATTGGTGCGATCAGAAGCTATGCCATTTTACGAAAGACGTAAACTCGAGAGTATGTGAAAGTAGTGGTCAAACATTATTATTATGCTTCTCTTAAGTTTGTACAGAGGTATAGTTGTGCATGTACTAAGTATGTGGTATGTACTGAAGTACGTAGTGTGTCCCTGTGTACGTGTGTGTGGGTCTCGTGGAAGGCGGGAGTAAACACGCCGTGGCTGCCAGGTGCACGATACTATTCACGGCGCCGCCACAACAGATCAATGTTACTGACCCACAAACACAACTACGCAACGTGTATTCCCCCTCTGTCCCCCATCGAACCCTGCCAGACGCAGCATTTTGGCTGGGAAAGCTACACACGTGCATGTATCAAATTATACGCAAAGAATGCAAGCGTTTGTTCCTAACAATGATATAATCTTATGTAATTACTAATAAAGTAGGTAAAACTATCCGCTAATGTCTTGATTTAACGAGAATAGATTGTTAAAGTGGGAGATACACCATCCCAGTGATGTCCTTACATGGGAATAACATAGGCTCACCCAACATAGGTTGTCTCGTCCTACACACAAGGAACATAACAGACGATAAAATGAAAGCGATACAAGGAAGATTGAAACGATCGCCACCAGACGGAAGTTAGAATTGGGGGGGATGAAGCCGAGGGTCGCCTCAGACACGGTAGGCTGCTGTTACATCACCACCACCTCTACTGCCTCCCGCCACAACTGCGCACCACGTCTATATACGGTGACACTTCCATTCAGCTGGTTGTTACGGCCTGGCTTATTGTATTCATTCTTATATGGAGAAAAGTATTCATATCAAGTGCCAAAAGATTAATACATAAAAGCGAAGCTCTCCTACCACGGTTATCCGATAACTTGGCTTGACTGGCCATTTTGTCGCGCGCCCGACGTGGGGCAACGTGGCTGAGGTTGGGACAGGAGCGGCTCCGGGCTGAAAATCACACTCTTTGAGTATCTTGCAAAACGCGGCATATTATTCCTCACGTACACAAATACCTTATCCCAAAGAGAGAGAGAGAGAGAGAGAGAGAGAGAGAGAGAGAGAGAGAGAGAGAGAGAGAGAGAGAGAGAGAGAGAGAGAGAGAGCTTTGAACTTTTCACGTCTGGTGGAAACGTCATCAACACGGCGCAGCCGGGGGAACGTACGCAAGAGGAAGCAAGTTTCATAAAACCGGAAAGTAAAAGTTAACACGTCAAATCACGTCATAAATTTAAATAAATAAATAAATAAATAAATAAATGAACAAGAAGAGAAAATAAATACTACAATGTACATCCACGGTAAACAATAAGATTGAAAAATAAATTAATTAATAAATGAGGAGAATAATGACAGCAAGATGAGGTGGCATTGTAAGAAACACACACAAGACGGCAGTGGCAAGAAAGAAGGAGCCGCTAGCAGGAAGGAAGGAAGGCGGAGTACAGTAAGGGTGTAGGATGTCAGGGTGCCTCCCTTGACTGGCCAAGCGGGTCACTCCACCCAGTCACCGCCCTCACCCGCCCACCACACCACTACTACTCCACACTCACGCCAACACCCACCACCAGGATGAATGGAGACGGTTCATTCATGGAGCTGTGTGAGGAAGGGGAAGGGAGGAGGAGGAAGGGGTGTTGAAGTAAGTGTGGCAGGAAGGAAGGGGTAGGGAGGGAAAGGTTAACAGCAACGACAACACAGTATCAAATCTGTCACCAATAGAAGCAACAGTCTGAAGTTATGACAGCAGTCCAGCTTGTCCCTATAAGAAAGTGCTACATGTTGCTACACTCCTCTCACCCGTGAAGCCCCACCGAGCGTCAACACCGACCCCAACAGTGAAAAAAAACAACTAATGCTATTGCTGATGACTACACGATCGCAAGCATGGAAAAAAAAATCACTTGTGCTAGCAAATTTACAGAGAGAGAGAGAGAGAGAGAGAGAGAGAGAGAGAGAGAGAGAGAGAGAGAGAGAGAGAGAGAGAGAGAGAGAGAGAGAGAGAAAGCATAATTAATTATGCTCATGTTGCATTTGATGTAAATTAGTCTAAAATATGTTCCATTTTAAGCTCATAACCGCTCCCTATCACACACACACACACACACACACACACACACACACACACACACACACACACACACACACAAAGCAAGCGTTGCACAAACACAATAGTCAGTTGTCAAAAAGGAAACTGCGCACACCTAACTATAGCACATGATATTCAACGTGCCTTGGGATTGGCTGCCTACCACCACCACAGTTTCCACTATCAATACCACCTCAACCCTACGAACTACTCGTAACTACACCATCAGGATTGAAAAAAAAATAAATAAATAAAAAATAAATAAATAAATAAATAAATAAATAAATAATAATAATAATAATAATAATAATAATAATAATAATAATAATAATAAGGATCACCTGAAGATCCGCCACCCCAGCCGCACTCGGGATGGCAGATCTTCAGGTGAGACAATCTGGGGTGGCGGATCTTCATGTGATCCCATACTTTTAATGAAGTAAACTTTTTTCTGCATTTTTTATATCCACTCAGTTTTTTAAAGTGTTCATGTTGTTAGGTTAGGTTAGGTTAGGTTAGGCTAACCTAACCTAACCAAGTGAGAGAGTCTGGGGTGGCGGATCTTCAGGTGAGACAATCTGGGGTGGCGGATCTTCAGGTGATCCCTGTGGGGTGGCGGATCTTCAGGTGATCCAATAATAATAATAAAATTAATTAATTAATTAATTAATTAATTAATTTAATCAAATTAAACAATAAAGCGAAGACATGCGAATCAACACCGCATTCAAGCATCACCAAATCTTTCACATAAATACCCAACTCACATTAATTGTTATATTAATAACAGTACCGATACCATCTCTCAACGGAGCTACATGGTCTTAAAATTACCATCAACATACCAATAACGATGATCTCTGGATGAAATAGTGGCGATAATTTCATAGTTCACCCTTCAGTCTTGCACGATTATAAAGTTAGTATACTGATATCCTTTAGGGTTCAAGATTATCTTCAAAAGCCCGTAGGAATGATTAATCGGATTCTTACATGTGTTTTCCCGTTGATGACGCAGAATCCTTGTTGAACTGTCACCAGAATCATGGAATTATCCTTGAACATCCGAACATTTTGTTTTACTGGTCTGTTCAAATGTGGTCGAGTGAGGGCGCTGAAACGTTTGAGTACAGCCGAAGCAGCAACACTGTACTCTGACAAATAAAACCCATAGCTAATCAGCAACACAACACTATGCCAACCCTCTCTCTCTCTCTCTCTCTCTCTCTCTCTCTCTCTCTCTCTCTCTCTCTCTCTCTCTCTCTCTCTCTCTCTCTCATAAAAAACAATATCACAATGCCCACTACCAGCAGCGCCTTGCTCCTCATTCCACTATCGCTATTATCACCACCACCAAAACCACCACCTCGATCACCTCGTTGCCGCGCCACAACTCTCACCCTCCTATGTCGCCGTCTCCGCCACCAGCACAGCCGCCGCCACGCTGTGCAAGCCTGATATTTACGACGTGTAAACAAGGAGAGAAGAAAGAGAGAGGAAGAGAAAAAAAAAATCAAATACAAACAAAAGATAAATCAGATTGTATTCCCTAATCTTGTAAACATTCTCAACATATTTGCCGGACCATTTTCTTGTAACGGTACAGAACCGGTCCAAGGCATCCTCCTCCCTCGTACTAGCCACCACGCAATCTTCCTCCACTCCCATTGTCCTCTTCCTCCCCCCTCCCTCTACTCCTCCTTGGGTCCGCCGTCGCCGCCACCACCTGTCACTCCGAACTCCGTCTATGCCCCCACCAGATGCCCCCAGCAGCCTCACTCCGATGTTTCCTGCACTGCAACCCAGGGGCGGCAAGGCGGCAGGGGGTACATGGCGCTGGCTGCTGAAGGCGGAGTGGAATGTTAACAGTCTGGCTGTCGGGAGGACGTTGCCAGCTTTCAGCGACTCCAGACGCATTCCCGCGGAGGTCTCAACATTCTGTTCGATTCGTCACGCTCGATACGGAGACGGCGGCAACCTCGTGGTGCGAACTGCCGCTGCAAGTCATCAAAATAACGTAAAAAAAAAATACTAATAGAAATACTGATCGTATCCGTGGCAATAAAAAGTATGAGAAGCATAAAAGAAGCCCTCACGTGTTCCACGTTTCTTGATTTCTATTTGTTCATCAGTAGCTTCAAAAGATCGCACATAAGACGGAAAACGTTACAAGGAAAAATTAAATTAGCCTTTGAGACCGGATGAAATTACGATATCGTAAATAAGTATGTAACGAAATCATGTTGTTTCGTAATAAACGCCCACGAACAGGAGCATTAGAGAGAGAGAGAGAGAGAGAGAGAGAGAGAGAGAGAGAGAGAGAGAGAGAGAGAGAGAGAGAGAGAGAGAGAGAGAGAGAGAGAGAGAGAGAGAGAGAGAGAATCGTCCACGTGTCGAGTGAAGGAAAAGAGTGGCAAAAAAAGGGGCAACGAAATGAAAAAAATAAATAAATGAAAACAAAAAAACAAAACAAAAAAGTATAAAAACAACACTTCCCTTACACGGTCACGAGCGAAAAAAAAAAAAAATACCACACACACACACACACACACACACACACACACACACACACACACACACACATAGCTATTGGTATTTTTCCCTTTCCTTGCTTTCCTCTTCACCTTCAACATCTTAGCATTCCTTCACTCTTTCCTTCGCGTCGCCTCCTTCCCTCCACAACCCTCCATGACTAGCAAGAGGAAGGTGGGAAGCGGTGATGGCGATGAAGGAGGGGGCGAGGAGCGGAGGGCGAGGGGAGTTAACCTTCCTTTGGGGGACAGTGTGTGTGTGTGTGTGTGTAGAAGGGGGAGAGGCAAGCACTTGGCTGGTCGTGTGCGGACCGTCCTTTAAAGCTGCGCAGACACACACACACACACACACACACACACACACACACACACACACACACACACACACACACACGAACTGAAAGAAAGAAGGAAAGAAAGACTAACGCAACGAACGAGGAAGACGAAGCAATAAAACAAGCAAATTACATTATTAACATGAAGAAAAAGAACAGATTTTAAAGCTGAAAACACACACACACACACACACACACACACACACACACACACACACACACACACACACACACACACACACACACACACACACACACACACACACACATACACGCACGCACGCACGCACGCACGCACGCACGCACGCACGCGTTGATAATGATAATAAAAATGATAAGAGCTAAACATTATGATGGAATACAGAGTTTGATGTATCTGTTGACGCAATTTTCAGTTAAGAATGAGATAAAAACTGTTTAAGTTCAGTTAATCTTATAAGGGGGAGAGAGAGAGAGAGAGAGAGAGAGAGAGAGAGAGAGAGAGAGAGAGAGAGAGAGAGAGAGAGAGAGAGAGAGAGAGAGAGAGAGAGAGAGAGACGCTGCGCCATTGAATATATAAGCATCAGATAGAACTGATAAAGGTAAAAAAAAAAATCCAAAATTAATTAGGAAGATTGCTGACAGGAATAATAAAAAAATAAAGATAGATAAGAATCAGGAATAAATTAAAACGACAAAGCTTGATTGAATACTGTAGTGTGAGTAAAAGTAATAGAAGGAACATTTGAAAACAAGATGCCGAGGGATTTTAAAGAGGAAGAAAATATGACAAGCACAGACGAATAAAAGGAACATTCTAAGGTTCAAATATGATGCACGATAACAAGAATGACCAACGTACTGATAAGGATAGAAGTTAAAGAAGGAAAACTTGGAGGTATTAAAAGAAGACCTTGGAGAAGCGAGACGGAAAAATAAGGATAAGATTTAAGATTACATATTTTTTGCTACACAATAATGGAACTAAACATTAAGAAATACTAAACAAAAGAGACAAGTAAATGACGAAATAGAAAACTAGAAAGATAGAAAATTAAAAGTGATGATAAAAATACTGTTTGCATAATTAAAAGGTCTTTGTTTAGAAATTCATGGAGTTTAAAGATACAGGATAAGAAAACTTCACTATAATTTGTCTCAAGTGAACAAAGTCAAATACGAAGACTGTATAACAAATCATGATAAAAAGACTGACGGCAAAACAAAGGAATTATTATACTAACTAGTAAATAAAATGCAAATATAGATACACTTAAACTTCAGTCACTAAAAGTACTAATGGTACCTATATTACTTCAAATCAGGACATCGGATATTGACATTAGAAAAAAAAATAAATAAATAAATAAATAAATAAATAAATAAATAAATAAATAAATAAAGATCTATCAGAAAAAAACAAATAAGAACATTAATACCATTTTAAGTATTCACTCGTTTGTCCATCAATCTGACAGTCTGACCTTGAACTCTGTAAGAAAGAAGGAAAGAAAGAAAGAAAAAGAAAAAAAAAACTGACGAACGAACGAAACATTTATATTTATTAATTTATTATCACTATTGTTTTTATTATTATTAAAAGGTTATCATGGTATTAAAAGGGTAAAATGGTATCATGGCCTCGTGCCATGATACCATTGATTCGATCTGAAGGCGGATCAGGATGTGCATGCAAATCCATTTTCATATACTCGAGTATAAAGAAAAAAATAATAGATGATAAAATAGCATTAAGAGACGGGAAACAGCGAGCCTGGCTCAATCCGGTAAAAACGTAATGCGATAAGAACAATCAGATAAGAACACGCACACAATAAAAAGGGGAAAGATAGAAAATGAGAGAGAGAGAGAGAGAGAGAGAGAGAGAGAGAGAGAGAGAGAGAGAGAGAGAGAGAGAGAGAGAGAGAGAGAGAGAGAGAGAGAGAGAGAGAGAGAGAACTCCATAGCAGAATAACACTAAACAACCGACTAATTAAAAATTCTTAGTCAACCCGGATTCAGAGAAGGCGTGGAGTACACCAGTGAACGTCCTACTACTGCTACGGGGCAGGAAGGGAGAGAGGGAGAGAGGAACCCACCACGCCGTCCCAATGTGGTCCTAAACTAACACTCAACAAAACAGTATGGAGTAGAATAGGAAGAATGTGAATAAACTACATGGGAAATATGGAAGAAAGGGAGGGAGGAATGAACACACACACACACACACACACACACACACACACACACACACACACACACACACACACACACACACAGCCGCATACATACACGCACGCACAATATCATGGTTCTCGTGACGGCAACACCGGAGCCAAGGTCGCGATGGACCAGTCAGCAATTGAGAGCAACGTCCCCACAACCTTCATGATCCACACCACGCCTCCAAACATGAGTACACACACACACACACACACACACACACACACACACACACACACACACACACACACACAGGGCAAAGACTTGAATAACACGCTACGTTACTACTACTACTACTACTACTACTACTACTACTACTACTACTACTACTACTACTGATGCTGATACTGGTACAACACCAACATCCATTACTACTACTAGTACTACAAAAACCAAGCAGCCTGAAGCAGCCCCCGACTGACTCCTGTTAAGCAGGGAGGAGAGGAGAGGAAAGAAGACGAGGAGAGGGGAGGGGGATGAGAACAATGTGGACCCCGGCAAGCACAACCAATCACAAAACCGAAGTCTTGGCACATGCGCTGGGATACTCTCCTCCCCACACACACACACACACACACACACACGGATATTAACGCACAGCCATTTACATACGAATTGCTGACTGGAGGCACGGCTGGAACCTCCCTCCACCTCCACTATCGCCACCACCACCGCCACCAATTCCGCCGCCGCCGCCGCCGCCGCCAGCTCCTGGGTGTGCGGGGCGAAGCAAGGCCAGAGCGGGCGGGGCGCGGGGACGAGCCGGGTGTGGTTACATACGCGAGCGAGCAACACTGCCACCTCCTGCAGAACTGGGCCGTCTCTGCCCCTTCTTCTGGCACTGGTCTCTGTCACACCACCACCACTACCACTCCCTCCCCTTACTGCTGCCTCCACTACCTCCTCCTCCTCCACCTCCTCTGCATCTTCTCGCCACTCCGGCCTTCTCTTCCTCCTCTGCATGTTCTCACCGTCCATCTCTTCCTTCTCTGCATCTTTTCTTCGTCCTCCTCTTCCTCCTTCACTCCCTCTGACCACGCCATGTCTGTTTACCCTTTACTCTTCAGCCAAGAACACTTGATTATTCAAAATATCTCACATGAAAAAGTGTTCCTGGTACTACACTGTAATATTACTATCACACCGTTACTCTGATTAAAGTTCAATGTTCGTCTTCCCCTTCCTACTACATCTTTTCTTCCTCCTGCCCAAGCACACGTCTGCATCATTCCTTATTTTCCTCTCTTCTCTCGTCATTTTCCTCCTCCACCCCAGCTCCGTCATACACAACCAGTCAACCACCACCACCACCACCACGAGCACTGCATTCCACTCCTCTACTCGGTATTTTCACCTCGACACATCCCTTTCCTTTACCATCATCAACACCACCACAACCTTGTCCCTTCCTCCGGTCATGCACTGTTATCACCTGCGTGGTCTTCCCCGAATTTCCACGATAACAACAGTTTCTCGTTCCCCTCCCTTACTATCTATCCCTCCCACACATCACAGCAACCCTCTTTCTATCATTCATCAGGGAATCTCTCTCTCTCTCTCTCTCTCTCTCTCTCTCTCTCTCTCTCTCTCTCTCTCTCTCTCTCTCTCTCTCTCTCCCTGTTGTTGCGACTCTTCCTCCTCTTGACACCACAGCCGCCGCCGCCGCCACCGCCCAGTTCACAAGACGCGCTTCAGACAGCCGCCGCCACTAGAGGAGGAGGAGGAGGAGGAGAGGTAAAGGCAGGCACGGGAAGGGGACGGGAAGGGAGGTACTGACGCGACGGGGGCCGAGTAGTGGTGGTGGTGGTGGTGGTGGTAGTGGAGGAGGAGGAAGCTGGCCTGCCTCCTTGCCTGCTTACAATACAGGCATATTTTCTCCAGAAATGGCCTTCTTTCATTCTTATTACTTTCTCCCCGCTCTCTCTCTCTCTCTCTCTCTCTCTCTCTCTCTCTCTCTCTCTCTCTCTCTCTCTCTCTCTCTAACAATTACCACTCAGGGCGCCAGAATCAACCGTCACCTTCCCGCAATCCAATTTTAGCCTCGGGACTGAGTGCTCGTGCCTGTCCCTGCAGCAGCCGCCGGCCCGACTCCCCCACCCCATCCACCACCCCAACCCACTCAACACTACTCCCCCTATCCATCCCCCACCACCACCTCCCCCAATATGTCAACCGTCCTAGCCACCCTCCATCCCTTTCTCTTACCTCTCTCTCTCTCTCTCTCTCTCTCTCTCTCTCTCTCTCTCTCTCTCTCTCTCTGCCGCCCTAATGTGGCACCCGTTCTCCTCTTTCCTCTCTCCTACCGATCCACTACCGTCACGTCCCCCTCCACTACACCCATTGTGCCGCCGCCGCCGCCTCCTCCTCCTGCTGCTGCTGCTACTCCTCCTTCACACCACAATCCTCTCACACCCATCTGTCGCCCCATCCTCAGCTGACTCCTTTCGACATCCACGAGAATTCAGAGCAAGCCACCCACCCACCCTTGTCACGTCCCCTTGGAAGCTTCATGAGGTTAAAAAGAAGTGGTAAAACTGCAGGCAGCCTACCCACCCACCCACCTACGAACGCACGTACGTAGGTAGGTAAAGAATCTGTCCGTTCAGTCAGTGAGTTGAATTCCACCAAGTACTTTGAATCTCTCTCTCTCTCTCTCTCTCTCTCTCTCTCTCTCTCTCTCTCTCTCTCTCTCTCTCTCTCTTACAGTGACAAGAAGAAGAGGAAGATACAAATAGCAGGGAGGAGAGAATGACGATGAAAAGTAAAGGTAATGCAAGAAGAGATATGTATGAGGAAGGGAGGAAAGAAGGAAGGTAAAAGGATGACAAGACAATGGAAGACAGAATGAAAGGAATGAATGAATGAAGAACATGGGAAAGTAAAGAGATGAGAGGAAAAAAAGAAGGAAGAATATTAAAGAGGAGAAAAACGTGTATGAATAACGAGCGAGAGAGAGAGAGAGAGAGAGAGAGAGAGAGAGAGAGAGAGAGAGAGAGAGAGAGAGAGAGAGAGAGAGAGAGAGAGAGAGAGAGAGAGAGAGAGAGAGAGAGAGAGAGAGAGAAAATATAAAAGCAAGTCAAGAACAAAAATAAAAAGCGAAAACAAAAAGTGATAAACGAAAAAAAAAATAGATGGAATGAACAAAAACCAAAAGAATGGAAGGAAATATAAAAAAAAATACACACACACAAGAACGCGGTAGAAAGAAGGAAGAAACATCATAATACGGTGAAGTAATCAAGGACAAGGGCTTCCAAACGTACTGAGACTGAAGGAGGGAGAGGGAAGACAGACAGACAGATAGACAGATGAAAGAATGTTGCAAAGGACATATACAACTGGAGAGAGAGAGAGAGAGAGAGAGAGAGAGAGAGAGAGAGAGAGAGAGAGAGAGAGAGAGAGAGAGAGAGAGAGAGAGAGAGAGAGAGAGAGAGAGAGAGGGGGGGGGAATGGAGATTGAAGCAGCGTGTTTTAAGAGGTAGCACGGGACGAGAGACGGGAGACGGAGAGAGGGATGGCGTGAAGGACACTGATGGGGAGAAGAGATGGGAGGCGGAAGACTTGTCAATGTGGTGTGAATGACGCAGTGAACACAAAGGTACACAAAGGAAAATCACGCAGCAGCAGATTTGTTGGTCCTTAAGATATGGTTCGTGATGTGGTGAGAGAGAGAGAGAGAGAGAGAGAGAGAGAGAGAGAGAGAGAGAGAGAGAGAGAGAGAGAGAGAGAGAGAGAGAGAGAGAGAGAGAGAGAGAGGAGAAATATGAAAGACGTAGATGCAGACACAGACACAGAGAGAGGGAAGGAGTGAAGGAGGGAGGGGCCAGCACCAATAAGTCTTCAATCGGCCATCAGCAGAGGCAAGGAAGTATCCACTTAGTTACGTCATCAGCCACCACAGGCCCGCCCCTACTGTCCCCCTCTCACTCACTCACTCACTCACACACACACACACACACACACCACGCTACGATGCGGTGTAGTAAACGTAACACTTTATCGAGATGGAACCACGATCACCTTTAAGTCGCATGATGCACTACTAACACGCTCTCTCTCTCTCTCTCTCTCTCTCTCTCTCTCTCTCTCTCTCTCTCTCTCTCTCTCTCTCTCTCTCTCTCTCTCTCTCTCTCTCAAAGGGACTGGATTACAAAGATATGATTTCTGCGTAATATCATGTGAGTATATATATATATATATATATATATATATATATATATATATATATATATATATATATACGAGGTGTGTCATTAAAGTTCCAGGACTGGTGTCCTAAAAGATGAATTTCAAACCCAAGCCACAAACCACCATATTTCCCCTTCAAAGTAATCCTTCTGGAGTATACAACTGCGCTCCCAACCCTCTACAGTCACTAATCTTTTTCTTACGTGCTTTTAAAATCATGTCCTCTGTTGCAGGTCGTTTAACAATGAGCGCTGAACAGCGAACAAACTTGAAGTTTTTGGTGCAGTTGGGGAAAACGCCGTCAGAAGCACTGGGTATGCTGCAAAAAGTGTACGGGGATGAGACAATGTCACGCTCACGTGTTTTTGAGTGGTGCAAGAGGTTCAAAGAGGGCCGGGAGGACGTGGAAGATGACCCCAGGAGTGGAAGACCCTCAACGAGCAGGAATGAGGCCAATGTTGAGCGTGTCAAGCAGATGGTGCGTGACGATCGTCGGTTGACTGTTCGAAAGATCGCAGATGAGCTTGGCATGAACCACAACAGCGTGTGGAAGATTATCACTGAAGATCTGGGCATGCGGAAAGTCTGTGCGAAGATGGTGCCGAGACTCCTGAACGATGACCAGAAGGGACGACGCATGCAGGTGTGTCAGGACATCCTCGAGCGTCTGGAAACTGAACCAGACTTGCTCAGGAGAGTCATCACCGGCGATGAGTCCTGGGTATTTGAGTACGACCCGGAGACCAAACGCCAGAGCCTTCAATGGAAGAGTCCGGCGTCGCCACGGCCGAAGAAAGCAAGGCAGTCCAGGTCCAGCTTCAAGGTCATGTTGATCGCTTTCTTCGATGTGAGGGGCATCGTCCACTGCGAGTTCTTGCCACAGGGCCAGACAGTCAACCAACATGTGTACAAAGAAGTACTGCGGCGTCTGCTTCGTGCAGTGCGCGAGAAGAGGCGGGAGTTGTGGCAGGGCAACTCGTGGCTGCTTCACCACGACAATGCGCCTGCTCACAATGCCCTGAGCATCAGAGAGTTCTTGGCCAAGAAGAACATCGCCGTGCTGGAGCAACCGCCCTACTCACCTGACCTCGCTCCGTGCGACTTCTTCCTCTTCCCCAAGCTCAAGGAGGTCATGAAGGGGACCCGTTTTGATGATGCGGACGACATCAAAAAGGCCGTGACGACGGAGCTGAGGAGCATCCCGCAAGAATCCTTCCAGCAGTGCATGCAAGCCTGGCAGAGAAGGATGGACAAGTGCATGCGGTGCCAGGGGGATTACTTCGAAGGAGATAACCTATAGTTTGTAGCCTGGATGTGAAATAAAACTTGTGTGGCACCAGTCCTGGAACTTTAATGACACACCTCGTATATATATATATATATATATATATATATATATATATATATATATATATATATATATATATATATATATATATATATATATATATATCAAGTTTCTGGTGGTGGTGTTTGTGGTGGTAGAAGTGGTAGGAGGCGGAGGAGGATGAGAATGGATGAGGAGGAGATTGCAATGGTAGAAATAGTAGCAACAGTAATGTCACAATAATAGTAATGGTATTGGTGGTTGTGGTGGTAGGGGTGATGATAGTAATAGTAATAGTAGTAGTAGTAGTAGTAGTAGTAGTAGTAGTAGTAGTAGTAGTAGTAGTAGTAGTAGTAGTAGTAGTAGTAGTAGCAATAGAAAAAGACCTGTACACTTCGTACATACACATACCACAGCCTATCAGAACCTCTCATCAGGGCGGCAAGATACATCAATTATTCTGTTGATTCCCGTCCCCTTCACCCTCACCCTCTCCCTCAGCCCCTCGCCGCCCCTCGCGCCTGGCCACACCATACAGCGGTAACTGCGTGGCACGGCCTGGAAGCAACGCGTCGCCCACGTCACCACCCCGCCGCCGCACGTCACAGCACACCGCCACACCGCCCCACGAGGCCACGACATAATGGGGCTTCATGAATGTGACCTTAAGAAGACCACGTGGTGTGTACAAAGGGGAGCGACCTTGCAGCGGGAATCGAACTGCTACCTCCCAGTCTCCCCACCACCAGGCCTCCCCACGGATCTGCCCTCCCAGGCTCCCTCCAATGGCGCAGCTCCTTCCTTGCACCACTCCGCCACGCGCGCCCTCAACTGATCTCTCTCTCTCTCTCTCTCTCTCTCTCTCTCTCTCTCTCTCTCTCTCTCTCTCTCTCTCTCTCTCTCTCTCTCTCTCTCTCTCTCTCTCTCTCTCTCTGCAAGTCCTTATCTGTTTGTCCATCTGTATGTCGATTTCTATTTATACATATGTATACTATACACGTGTGTGTGTGTGTGTGTGTGTGTGTGTGTGTGTGTGTGTGTGTGACGGTATCATCATCACTACCACCACCACCGTCGCCATACTATAGCTCCACAGCAAGCCTACCATAACCTTCCCCACCACAAAATCTCTGTATCTACGGTAGGTTTTTATCTGCTTTGTCTTCCTTTACCACGCTTAAGTTGCCATTTTCTCACTCTCACCATCTATTACTATGTTCGCTTACGTGTTCGTGTACATTTCTCTTAACTGCAGTGAAGACTAAGGAATTTTTAGCTTTGTTCTGCTCAGTAATCCACGCTGCTCTCTTCTTATCCCTCTACTCCACGGTGCTCTCTTCTTATCCCTCTACGGTATGTCTGGCACTAATCTCTCCAGTCTCCTAAAGTTTTCATTTCGTGAGCTTCCTAAGACACCAGAATTACAGTCCATAGCAGGAACTTACTAATACTGTAAGTTCATTTTACATAAACGCTTTCCTTTCCACGAACACTCCACCTCATCATTATTCTTCTGGTTCACCGTACCACACACGTAAATACATTCGTGAACGCTCCATCTACTTTGATTTTACACCTCATCCTCTACTTTGAATCTACTCTACGCTGCTTTCTTTTCCCTCCATGTGTAGCACGAACATCCCCATCCTCCTCAGGTTTTCACTTCAAGAGCTTCCTAAGACTAGGACTACGATGCACAATAGGAAATGACAATGGGTGATAACTTTACATACGAGTACATGCTTTCCTTTCCACGATCACTGCTGCCTTCCATTACCCTCTTCATTCACCGTCCTGCATATGTAGATACTAAATACATTTCAATGACGTTCCATTCTCTTGACACTTCTTTTCTGTCACACTTCATCTCTACTTTGGTCTTGTGGTCTTGTATGTAATTGTTGGTTATCATCTCTGCTTTATTCATCGTCAAACTTAGATCTAACTTGTGTGAACTGTGCACTGAATGTGTGGGTGGGTGGGTGGGGGGAGTGTATATAAAAAAAAGTACAAAAAAAATAATCAAATATTTGAGCTAATCAGAATGTATGTGATGCGCTTAAATGTGTATATTTGTGATGACACTAAAAATACGTTCTTGTAGCCGCACAAGTCCTTTGAGGTACATGCTTGTTTAAATGTGTGTGTGTGTGTGTGTGTGTGACCGTGGATTCACTTATCAGAACCATATCAAAAGCAACAGTAAGATTCTCTCACTATCCTCCACTGCTTTCAATCCCT
>NC_087151.1:27728520-27738520 GCF_035594125.1 Scylla paramamosain | reverse complement strand
GGAGGAGGAAGGAAAGATAAGTTGTCAGAAAAACTGCTAAAAATTGTGCGGTTTTTTATTTTAATAATATGGATGGAAGGAAGGAAGGAAGGAAGGAACTAGGGAAGAAAAGAAGTAAAGAAAAAATAAGTAATGAAAAAAAAACAAAGAAAGGAAGGAAAGAAATCAACAAGGAAGGAAATTAAGAAGGAAAAAAGAAATATGGAAGGAAGGAGACTAACTTGGATAAAAAAAAAAACAAGCATACGGTTGTCGGGGAAACTGCTAAAATCCTGCAAGTTTCTTTTTTCCCTTTTTCCCCTTTTTTCTCACGTGTCCACAGGTATTATAATGTGATGCGATAACCAGGTGGAGGGAAGGGGGAGGTGGGTAAAGAAGGAGGCTACCAAGTTACACAATCTGCGGAAAATGAACTTATATATGAAAAGCTACGAGTGTATTCACCTTTGGCTCTTAAATAACACACGTTTTCACTACCAACAGGAAGAGTAAGAAGAAAAGACCCGCAAGAATAAGAAGAAAATGATGAAGAATAGGAGAGCCAAGAACAAGAATAAGAATAGGAAAACCCAAAATAATAATAGCAATAAAAAAAACGAGAACAAGAACCACAAAAAAAGGAAGAAAATGTTGAAGTATAGCAACAACAACAACAACAACAACAACAACAACAACAACAATAACAAACATATACATATTTCAGCAATATTACCATTAGTTGTATAATTTTTCACCTCTTATATGTTTACTGTATTCATTAGTACTATCTATATCTGCATCTTTTATTTTCATATTTATTCACAAATCTCTTCCATCAAACTTACTCTCATTGATTCATCTATCAAATTTATTCAATCACTTGTATTTTACTGTTCTTCAGTTCTTTTCCCACCATCAACTGCTTATCACTTCTTGAACACTGCATGGCGTTTACCATACACCGTCCCCTGCCTCTCGTAGCGCACACACACACACACACACACACACTAACCTCTATAACAGACGGTAAACTAACGTGATGGTCAAGACAGCGGATGAATTATACACACACACACACACACACACACACACAGAAGGGCAAGGACAAGACTGCTGTCCTTTCACTATCAAACTCAATAATAATAACAATAATAATAAAAATAATAATAATAATAATAATAATAATAATAATAATAATAATAATAATAATAATAATAATAACAACAGACACACTCACCCAACCAGGAACCACCGCCAGCCCCTGCAGACACCAAAGGCTTACCTGAAAAAGACAGACAGCCGTTAACAATTACTGACTGAAAGGACGGTGTACTGTGATAAAGCGCGGGTGGGGAGAGGAATTGAAAGGGGGAGGGAAGAGGAGGAGGAGGAGGAGGAGGAGGAGGAGGAGGAGGAGGAGGAGGAGGAGGAGGAGGAGGAGGAGGAGGAGGAGGAGGAGGAGGAGAAAAAAGAAAAAGAAAAAGAAAAAAAGAAAAAGAAAGAAAGAAAGAAAGGGAAGAATGAAAGACAGAAAGACAAACTGACATATAAATAGAAGAAAAAAAACAATAAGTGATAAATGAATAGAAAGAAAAGAAAGTGAAGAAACCAAGAATGAACAAGAGAGAGAACAGAAAGAAAAAGAAGAAGAAGAAGAAGCAGAAGTAATAACAACAGTATCAGGATGTGGCGTATAGAGAAGAGCAATATATTTCTAAACACGCCCAGGAGGTGGTGTGAGTTAGCCCAGCACTGCCAGACGAGACAGCACCCCAGGCAGGCAGACAGGCAGACACACAAGCAAGCAAGCAGGTACTGTTCTGCGCGGACCCTCCACTGTAACGCTTCCCACGCCACTTCTCTCTACTCCCAAACGCATTACCTTCCCACCCTTGCTAGAGAGAGAGAGAGAGAGAGAGAGAGAGAGAGAGAGAGAGAGAGAAAAGGAGGATATAATAGTAAAGCAAACGCACCTTTAATTAACGTACTCCATGCATGCGTAGTAGTATTCTCTCTCTCTCTCTCTCTCTCTCTCTCTCTCTCTCTCTCTCTCTCTCTCTCTCTCTCTCTCTCTCTCTCTACTACCTCAAACTCCCATAATGTCAAAATCTTAAGCCATCAAGAAACTATTATTGCTACTACTACTATTACTACTACAACCACTACTACTACCATTACTATTGCTACTACCACCACCGCCACTACTACGACTACTAAAACTTCATACGCATGTATCTTCCTCTTCCTCCTCCTCCTCCTCCTCCTCCTCCCCTTCCCCACCTCCTCCTCCTCCTCCTCCTCCTCCCCCTTCTATTATCAACCAGAGACGAGTGACTGCAGTTTCGTGGAATGAATAAGGAGAGAGAGAGAGAGAGAGAGAGAGAGAGAGAGAGAGAGAGAGAGAGAGAGAGAGAGAGAGAGAGAGAGAGAGAGAGAGAGAGAGAGAGAGAGAGAGAGAGAGAGAGAGAGAGAGAGAGAGAGAGAGAGAGAGTTTGGAGGTAGGAAGGAATGCACTGAGGGAGAATGGGACTGTGTGATCCTGGGAAGAAGTGAAGAGGAAAACAAAGCAAGGGTGACTGTAGTAGTGAGAGGTAGTGAGAGAAAGTGTAGTGTTGCAGGAGGGAGCTTGGGGGAGGAAAATGAGAGGGAGAGGTGGGGAGAGGGGGCGTGAGAAGAGGTAGGTGCTGGAGGAGTGTAATGTGTTGAGGTGTTATTGATTAAAGGTTCAAAAGGATAGCTGCAGTTCTGCCAATCTTAAACCACACCAGTGTCACCTCAATACCTTGCCCTGTTTTTGTCCTGTGTCTGACCCTTCATTTTTTATTTTTTTATTAGGTAACTTCATTTTGTTTCCTATTCCCTTTTCTTCCTTTCTTTTTTTCCTTTATTTCTCTTCCTATTCTCTTTTTCTTTCTTTCCTGTTTTCCCTTCTTCATTTTCTTTATCCTTTTCCTCATTTTTCCTTTCCTCTTCAGCTTTCATTTCACTTAATTTCCTCTTTTTTCTTCTAACATTCCTTCCTTTTTTTCTTTTCTCTTTTCCTTTCACGTTCCTTCACTTCTTCATTTTGCCTTCCCTCTTTCTCTTTCACTTTCTTTTTTTTAGCGTTCCTTCATTTCTCTTTCCTTTTTCCACCTTTATCCTTTCTCCTTTCCCTTTCACTTTCCTTCCTTCCTTTCCTTCTTTCATTCCTTTACCCTTTCGTTTTTTTCCTACGTTCACTAAGTTTTGAATTTCCTTACTTCCTCTGTACTTAAATCGATCTCCCCACCTATTTTTTTTACTCTTCTCTTCTCTTTCCTCCTCCTCCTCCTCCTCCACCTTTCTACTTTCCCATGACTCAACGTACCTCCTTCCTCTCTACTTAAACCTACCTTCTCTCTCTCTCTCTCTCTCTCTCTCTCTCTCTCTCTCTCTCTCTCTCTCTCTCTCTCTCTCTCTCTCTACGTTCTTCTTTCCTCTCTACTCAAAGCAACCTCCCAATCCTTTCCTTCCTCCTCTTCTTCTTCCTTCTTTCCCTCAGCGTGCCTTCCAATCCTCCTCCTCCTCCTCCTCCTCCTCCTACTCCTGCTCTCAAACTATTTCCCACCACAGTGTTTCCTTCTCCTCCTCCTCCTCCTCCTCCTCCTCCTCCTCCTCACACCAGCCATACTCCTACACCCCACTAAACAGGAGAGAAAAAAACAAAAATAAGCATCACCCCTTTCTTTCACACACCCTATCCACCTCTCTCTCTCTCTCTCTCTCTCTCTCTCTCTCTCTCTCTCTCTCTCTCTCTCTCTCTCTCTCGAAGGGTGAAAGGGGGCGTGACTAACTCAGTGCTTGAAGGTGCGTTGGCGGCGCGCCGGAGTCATGGGGGGGAAGGAGGTAAGGGGGGAGGGGAGGGGAGGTGGCCGAGGAAGAAGAGTTGGGAAGGAGGAGAGGAGGGGGAAGGAGGTGGGAAGAGAGGAGGGGAGGAGAGAAGAGGTGCGGCGTTGCATGGGAGGAGGAGGAGGAGGAAGGTGGTCGGTCGCGTGGATACATGAGTGTGCATGAGAGGTTTATGGAGGAGGAGGAGGAGGAGGAGGAGGAGGAGGAGGAGGAGGAGGAGGAGGAGGAGGAGGAGGAGGAGGAGGAGGAGGAGGAGGAGGAGGAGGAGGGGGGAAGACAGCAGCGTAATCTCACCTTACACACACACACACACACACACACACACACACACACACACACACACACACACACACACACACACACACACACAGGGGAAATGATTAGCTTGGTGGAACACATCGATACTTCATGAGAGAGAGAGAGAGAGAGAGAGAGAGAGAGAGAGAGAGAGAGAGAGAGAGAGAGAGAGAGAGAGAGAGAGAGAGAGAGAGAGAGAGAGAGAGAGAGAGAGAGAGAGAGAGAGAGAGAGAGAGAGGAAAACAGCTCTAAAACTTCAGAAGGGGGAAGGAAAAGAAGGGAGAGGGAGGGAAGGGAAGGAGAGGGTAAAGTGATATATATATTTCCTCCTCCTCCTCCTCTTCCTCCTCTTCCTGCGTATTTCTTCCTTCTTCCTTACCTAGCCTTTCCTCACTCTCAACCGCCCTTCCTCTTATTACTCCTCCTCCTCCTCCTCTTCCTGCGTACTTCTTCCTTTCCCTGACTTTCTTCCTGCTCCTCCTCCTCCTCCCACGCTTCTTCTTCTTCTTCTTCTTCTTTTACCATTTCGCTTTTTTTTTCTTTCATCCTTGTAATTTCTGATACGTTAAGTCTGCAATCAACGTAAATCCGTTTTTTCCCTTTTTTTAAGAGAGAGAGAGAGAGAGAGAGAGAGAGAGAGAGAGAGAGAGAGAGAGAGAGAGAGAGAGAGAGAGAGAGAGAGAGAGAGAGAGAGAGAGAGAGAGAGAGAGAGATAGTAGTAGTAGTAGTAGTAGTAGTAGTAGTAGTAGTAGTAGTAGTAGTAGTAGTAGTAGTAGTAGTAGTAGTAGTAGTTAAATGAAACACGCACCTTGCCCAACCAACTTCCTCTCTCTCTCTCTCTCTCTCTCTCTCTCTCTCTCTCTCTCTCTCTCTCTCTCTCTCTCTCTCTCTGCACTATGCACCGTGCCATGCCTCCCCTACTCCCCCTCTACACACTTTCCTCCCGCTGAGTGCAGTGGCGGCGGAGGGAGAGAGGGAGGGAGGGAGGGAGGGAAAGAGGAAGGAAAGGTCAGGGGTCGAGTCAGGCGTGATCGACGTACGATTCCCGCCATCAACGCTCGCTCTCTCTCTCTCTCTCTCTCTCTCTCTCTCTCTCTCTCTCTCTCTCTCTCTCTCTCTCTCTCTCTCTCTCTCTCTCTGGAGGTGTGGAAGCGTGTGTGTGTGTGTGTGTGTGTGTGTGTGTGTGTGTGTGTGTGTGTGTGTGTGTGTGTGTGTGTGTGTGTGTGTGTGTGTGTGTACAAATGCAGCTAAACATGTGTGTGTGTGTGTGTGTGTGTGTGTGTGTAGGGAGACATGCAGCTGGGCCTTTTAACACTAACAAATCCCACCCTCCTTCCCGCCCACACACACACACACACACACACACACACATGTATTTCCACCCTCTCCACCACTATCACCACTCATGTGTCACACGGCTAACTCCTCCTCCTTCTCCTCCTCCTCCTCTTGCTCCTCCCTGCTCCTCCACCTCGAGGCGCCACGCCCAAACGTCATCAGTGAGGTGTGAAGGTGGACAGGGAGACAGGCGGGCCCTTGGGATGTAGCGGGGACCCTCCTCCGTGACAGCTGGTCCGAGGGGTGTGTGTGTGTGTGTGTGTGTGTGTGTGTGTGTGTGTGTGTGTGTGTGTGTGTGTGTGTGTGTGTAAAGCCACTGCAACGCGTCTCACTGCAAGCAAAACCTGTCTAAAATACCACTGAGGAGGAGGAGGGGGAGGGGGAGGGGGGAGAAGGAGGAGGAGGGGGAGGAGGACCACAACTACCACGATGACACATTATATATGGTGATGTTGTTATTGCTTGCGTCACTTAAGAATACCGTGACTTGTGTGGGTGATGGTGATGGTGGTGGTGGTGGTGATGGTGATGGTGGTGATAGTGATGATGATAACAGTGACGGCAGTAGGAGAGGAAGCGGTGGTGATGTTAGTGGTGATGGTCATACTGAAACTGGCGAGAATAAATAATAATTAATAAAAATTAAGGTAATAACGGCACTTGCAAAACAGTAAAAATGAAAATGAAGTGATGATGATGATGATGATGATGATGTGCGTGACGGTGAAGCTGGTGGTGACGGTGACTTTTGTGATGGGCAGAGAAAACAAACGAATGAATATGTCGGTAAAAAGGAGGAGGAGGAGGAGGAGGAGGAGGAGGAGGAGGAGGAGGAGGAGGAGGAGGAGGAGGAGGAGGAGGAGGAAAAGGCGGCAAAAGAAGAAGGTAGATAGAGGGTGGGAGTAAACAGGAAGAGGAAAAAGGTAAGAGAATGTGAGAGAGAGAGAGAGAGAGAGAGAGAGAGAGAGAGAGAGAGAGAGAGAGAGAGAGAGAGAGAGAGAGAGAGAGAGAGAGAGAGAGAGAGAGAGAATTAATAAGACTGTCTTGGCTTTACAAGGATGACAAGACCAACATTATTTATTACAACAATCACGGTCATGTCAAGGATTAAGGTTAAGGAGGAGGAGGAGGAGGAGGAGGAGGAGGAGGAGGAGGAGGAGGAGGAGGAGAGAAAGAAAGAAGTGAAAGGGAGAAAGTGAAAGAACAATAGGATTCAGAATAAAGTAAACACTGCATGAGAGAGAGAGAGAGAGAGAGAGAGAGAGAGAGAGAGAGAGAGAGAGAGAGAGAGAGAGAGAGAGAGAGAGAGAGAGAGAGAGAGAGAGAGAGAGAGTGTCAAAAACAAACCTCTCCCTTCCCTTTGAAAAGACCTCGTGGCGACCAACCCCAATCTTCCCCCTTTCTCCCCCTCACCTCTGAGGAGGAGGAGGAAGAGGAGGAGGAGGAGGAGGAGGAGGAGGAGGAGGAGGAGGGTCTAGCCGATTACCGCTTCTCAGAACCTCCCCACCCACACCTCAAAGTCCAAAACTACAACACTGTAAACAACCACGACCTTCCCCTCACCTCCTCCTCTCTCCATCCCTCTTCTCTCCCTTGCCCCGCCTCCCCCCGCCCGTCCCCCAATACCAAGAGGCTTCTCGGTAAACACTTTTAGTCACCCTCAACATCACCATCACTGCAGCTGTGTTGTTACTGTTGTCGATCACCATTACTAGTGACCCCTGTTGTTTACTACTACTACTACTACTACTACTACTACTACTACTACTACTACTACTAATGCTGCTGCTACTATTATTACTGCTACATGCAACGAATAATTGCAACACGTCCAGTGCATGACAGAACAGTGTGTGTGTGTGTGTGTGTGTGTGTGTGTGTGTGTGTGTGTGTGTGTGTGTGTGTGTGTGTGTGTGTGTGTGTGTGTGTGTGTGTGTGTGTGTGTGTGTGTGAAGGGTAATATATATAGATAGATAGATAGATAGATATTTTATGTAGAGGAAGGTATGATAAAAAATAAATTAAAATAAAATAAATAAATAAATAAATAAATAAATAAATAAATAAATAACATAGAGAACACGATGGGAAAGAATGAAACGAATTCCAGGTATATTGATGACCGGGTGTAAGGTGTATGGGAACTGTCTATGTATAGGTATGTGCCAGTAAGGTATACATGGCAGGGTACGTGTGATATAAGGGAAGTTATGTGATATATGGGAAGTTATAATACAAAATAAACAGAACAAGGAAGGAATGTGAGCTGTCTGAAAAGAATCGTTATACTGGATGAATATTGAAAAGTACGAAGGTAGAAGGAAAAGAGAAAAAATTTTGAAACTGCTAGGAAAAACGAAGAAAAAAAGGAAGGTTGAACAAATAAAGGTTGAACAATTTCTTTTCTGTTTGTTCTTTAGATGCATGTATGCGTGTAGCGTGTATGAGGTGTATACTGTAGCAGGTGAGTGATGTATGGGAAGGTATAATACGAAAGTCCGTGATTCCAGTAGTTAACTCCAGATGACGTGACGTATAGGTGTGAGGAGGTACATGGCTGGTGGATAGTGTGTGTGTGTGTGTGTGTGTGTGTGTGTGTGTGTGTGTGTGTGTGTGTGTGTGTGTGTGTGTGTGTGTGTGTGTGTGTGTGTGTGTGTGTGTGTGTGTGTGTGTGTGTGTGTGTGTGTGTGTGTGTGTAGCACGTGGGTAATGTATAAGGTACAATATATCCATAGATCGCAGGTGAGGTGAATGAAAGGTGACTGTGTGTTAATATGTATATGTATGTATGTATGTATATAGTGTGTATGGGTTGTATAAAGTACGTGGGTAATATACGTAGGGTTACAATACATATTTACCGTGCATGAGTCCATCAGGTGATATGAGGAGAGGTTGGGAGGTGTACAAGTGTGTGTGGCCGGAATAGGGTGTACGTGAGTGACACGGGAAGGTATGCTCACCAACCCAAGCGGCAGGGAGGGACACGGCGCCACATAGACAGTCACACAGGCGTGGTGGGCCCCAACTATATATTTATAGTATACACTCGCCGTGTCACCGACCCCGACTCCGTGCTGCATAGGAGTATCTCTCTCTCTCTCTCTCTCTCTCTCTCTCTCTCTCTCTCTCTCTCTCTCTCTCTCTCTCTCTCTCGGGCTGTCTGGCTGGCTGGTCTGGCCTAACTCGCTGGCTGTCTCCTTCATTGCCTTTACTTTACAGACCCAGACGGTATTTGCAGGTATCATTTCACCATCGTTTCTGTGTTTTTGTCTCTCTCTCTCTCTCTCTCTCTCTCTCTCTCTCTCTCTCTCTCTCTCTCTCTCTCTCTCTCTCTCTCTCTCTCTAGCACACATGTCACGACCATTATTAATATCTTTGCGTCCACATCGAATCACACCGTAATGTTCTCTCTCTCTCTCTCTCTCTCTCTCTCTCTCTCTCTCTCTCTCTCTCTCTCTCTCTCTCTGACACCACCACCACCAGCCCCTCCTTGCGCCCCTTAAACGCCTCCGAAACCCCCAACGTGGCCTCCCCATACACACCACGAGGCAGGGCAGGGCAGGGCATTCTCTCTCTCTCTCTCTCTCTCTCTCTCTCTCTCTCTCTCTCTCTCTCTCTCTCTCTCTCTCTCTCTCACTCTGAAAAAATTACTAGGAAAAAATAAGAGACTGTCATTAAGAGAGAGAGAGAGAGAGAGAGAGAGAGAGAGAGAGAGAGAGAGAGAGAGAGAGAGAGAGAGAGAGAGAGAGAGAGAGAGAGAGAGAGAGAGAGAGAGAGAGTTGCAACATCTACAAATCATGCCCTGTAATGTTGTCTAAATGAATCTACAAGAAATTAAGGGCATTGACAAGTTAAACCAGCCAAGCCAGTGAACCCAACCAGACCCAACCAAGTCAGCCTAACCTAACCCAACCAAGCCACCAAACTTAACCTAACCAAGCCAACAAACCTAACCCAACCCAAGCCAGCAAACTTAACCTAACCAAGCCAACAAACCTAACCCAACCCAAGCCAGCCAGCAAACTTAACCTAACCAAAGCCCAACCAAGCCAGTAAATCCTACCAAACCCAACCATTCAACCAAATTAACCAAGCCAGCCAAGCCAGTTAAGCCACATCACGCTACGCCACCACCAACAACACAGGTCGCCGCGCCAATGTTTCCGCGGCTGCCTTGTGTGCTGTGCGTATGTGACTACAAAACACACACACACACACACACACACACACACACACACACACACACACACACACACACACACACACACGCACGCACGCACACACACACACACACTGGCTGGCCTCGTGGTGGTGGTGGTGGTGGTTTATTTTTGAGCTGGTTTGTTGTGGTACCCGACACCACTGCCAGATAAATACGCCTCATTAACGCGTCGAGAGATCATGCACATTACCGCATGACGAGGAGGAGGAGGAGGAGGAGGAGGAGGAGGAGGAGGAGGAGGAGGAGGAGGAGGAGAACAACAACAACAACAACAACAACAATAATCAACAA
>NC_087151.1:27711020-27723520 GCF_035594125.1 Scylla paramamosain | reverse complement strand
ACTATCCACTACTCGTGTTGTTGTTTGGTTATGCTATGTAATTCTATATAATCTCTCTCTCTCTCTCTCTCTCTCTCTCTCTCTCTCTCTCTCTCTCTCTCTCTCTCTCTCTCTCTCTCTCTCACACACACACACACACACACACACTTCCTAAACTCCTCCTTCCCTTAATGATCGACTAATTAATAAATCTATAAGGAGGAAGACCCAGCTAATCTTATAATAACCGTGCGCGGCGGAAATGAATGGATGAATAAACGATACGGGTGGTGGGATGGGGCACGGCGGGGCTGGCCAGTGCTGTGCTGTGCTGTGCTGCGGGGGAGGCGAGGCGAGGCAGCAGCTGTCCGGTGTTTATCCCTCCAGATACGGTATTACTGGGTCTTCCCGAATCTACATAACCAACTCCCGCCGCCTCCCTCCAGCCTCCCGCCGCCGCCGCCACCAGCGCTACCGTCCCGTTCAGACATTAGGTGCGAAGGACGCGTACTACTGGTGGTGGTGGTGGTTGGTGGTGGTGGTGGTGGTGGTGACTAGGAATGTGTGTTTTACAAAGGGAAGGTGGGTAAATATGTGGATGGTTACGTAATGCACAAAAAAGGATGGGGATGTGTTAGTTTGAGAGGAAAAAATAGGTAGATGTGAAGAGTTAAGCGATGTGAAGGGAAGATTGGAGGAATTTTGGTTAGAGGAGGAAGGAAAAAAAAAAGAAAACAAGAAACAAAAAACAAACAAACAAAAGGTAAGTTTAAGGTTAGTTGTGTGTGATGTTAAACGGAGAATGGGTGTTTGTTATAGAAAGAAAAAAATAATAATAAAACACGTAGATAATTATATACGAAGACAGTTGTAGAGACATTAACTTACGACAACAACAACAACAACAACAACAACAACAACAACAACAACAACAACAACAACAATAATAATAATAATAATAATGAGAAAAGATAGTGAACAAATAAAATATGTAGATTGCAATAACAAATGATAATGCTAACAACAACAACAACAACAACAACAACAACAACAACAACAACAACAACAACAACAACAACAACAACAACAACAACAACAACAACAACAACAACAACAACAACAACAACAACAACAACAACAACAACAACTACTACTACTACTACTACTACTACTACTACTACTACTACTACTACTACTACTACTACTACTACTACTACTACCACTACCACTACCACCACCATCACCACCACCACCACCACCACCACCACCACCACCACCACCACAACAACAACAACAACTACTGCAATAAAATAACTGGTACCAGAGAGTTGAAGGAATACAGTAATAACAGCGATGACGATAGTGACACTTCTAATGATGATGATGATGATGATGATGATGATGATGATGATGATGATGATGATGATGATGGCGATGAAGGTTATGCAAGAATACACCTCATGGACAAACAAGGTGTATAAAGCACAGAATATGACACCAATTAAACACATACAGGGATGATACGCACAAACTTGAGATGACGTAAGAGCGAGAACACTGCAGGAGGAGGAGGAGGAGGAGGAGGAGGAGGAGGAGGAGGAGGAGGAGAAGGAGACAGGACACTACTGGCCCACTTTTGACCCTTCTTCCTCTCCATTCCTCTCCTCCTCCTCTTCCTCCTTCTCCCAAGCGTCCTCTAATCGTACAGTACCTTCATCCTCTCCTCCTCCTCCTCCTCCTCCTCCTCCTCCACTCATCTACATCCATATCTACCTATCTCCTCCTCCTCCTCCTCCTCCTCCTCACTTTCTCTCCTTCCCCATGTTATTTTAGTATTATCTCTTGAGCCGCTGCAGGATAATCATTGATCTCTCTCTCTCTCTCTCTCTCTCTCTCTCTCTCTCTCTCTCTCTCTCTCTCTCTCTCTCTCTCTCTCTCTCTCTCTCTCTTACGCTACCACCGTGACTAAAGCTGCCCGTTGTCTCGCTCGGCCACTTCAATAAAGGTGCGTGTGTGTACCTCTCTCTCTCTCTCTCTCTCTCTCTCTCTCTCTCTCTCTCTCTCTCTCTCTCTCTCTCTCTCTCTCACCTTTTACTCTGAAGTTCATTCTTTATTCCCCAACTCTCTCTCTCTCTCTCTCTCTCTCTCTCTCTCTCTCTCTCTCTCTCTCTCTCTCTCTCTCTCTCTCTCTCTCTCTCTCACATACAACGTAGTTTCCTTTTTTCATTTCCTTTTTTTTCAGGGGTATGTAGAGTTATTTTCAATACGATATCGGTATTTGTGTGTGTGTGTGTGTGTGTGTGTGTGTGTGTGTGTGTGTGTGTGTGTGTGTGTGTGTGTGTGTGTGTGTGTGTGTGTGTGTGTGTGTTTTGCTTCCAAGCTTGCCGGTCAATGACATTCTTACTTTTTTTTTCCCTCTCTTTTTCAAACATCACGAGCATGTTTGCAAAATTTCCAAAAGGTAAAACCAGAAAATAAACACGATAAACTGTATACACAAACATGAAAGACACGTGAATATATGTATGTAGCTCTAGGGTAAGTATTTCTGTATGTTTCAGCGTACATCGGGGGAGGTAGATGAAATGAGTGTGAATCTGAGCAATATGTACAAGAATTCTCATCTCGAGTGCACCTTTAACAAGCTGTCGTAAAAGTCATTTGGAACTTTCATGCGGTTTTCGTAGTTGTCGTGAGAGGCTGATGATTATTCGCTACTGGGTATAACAAGGCTGACATGTAAACAAAATCCTCAGGGTCAGGAATCAGGATGGGGACATGAAATAGGTAGATAAAGTTTGATAAGGTTAAATTTAAAAGAGGTAGTAAAAAAAAAGTGGGTTATCGTTTTATAAAGTTAGGTTTAAAAAAAGGTACAGGTATAAACTCGTTCTCAGTGTTGCAGATGAATGGAATACACTTAGTAATCAGGTTGTATATGCCGCAGCGCCAATAGGGAGCCTTAAAAAGATTAGACAAATTTACGGATAGGGATGATAATGGAAATAAGTTGTTGGTTTTATGCAAGGGCAGCCACGTACAGGACTGGTGGCTTCCCGCAGCTTCTCTTTTTTTTCTTATGTTCGAAGTACAAGAAACAAACATAAGGATCCACGCGGGTAATCATCCCTGCGGCCTTTATAGTAATCCTAGTGAGAGAAATATAAATATGCCTTTCAGAGTGAGGTCTTTGATTGATACAGATTATCTCACACGTTGGTGGTCACACATTACAGGTAAACACAGGATAGGTGAGTGGTGACTTATAACGCCATACGCAACTAACACTTTATTATTATTATTATTATTGTTGTTGTTGTTGTTGTTGTTGTTGTTGTTGTTGTTGTTATTATTATTATCATATAGTAAAAGATTTATTTGTTTAACTTTCAGGAAATTAAAGGAAATGGAGCAATGAATAAAATATACATCTGTCCATTTAACACACACACACACACACACACACACACAGCTGCACTTAATTAACCGCACAGTATTATAGTTGTTATTATTATTATTATTATTATTATTATTATTATTATTATTATTATTATTACTATCATTATTATTATTATGTAAAGAGGTATCTCTCTCTCTCTCTCTCTCTCTCTCTCTCTCTCTCTCTCTCTCTCTCTCTCACAACACGTTTCAATCCTTCTTCACTCCCTCCTACATTCTCTCTCTCTCTCTCTCTCTCTCTCTCTCTCTCTCTCTCTCTCTCTCTCTCTCTCTCTCTCTCAGTCGTCTTCCTTCCTCGAGGTGGACGCGCCATGAATCCCAATGCATCACCATGAACCTTCGCCCCCCCTCCCCTCCTCTCCTCAGCCTATTCTTCCTTCCCTACCTGCGTTATTCAGTTTGTTTTACTATTAAAGTTTGAACGTGCAGTACAGTTCTCGTAGGGAAGGGGTGAGGAGGGCGGAGAGTAAGGAGAAGGGAAGGTCTGAATGGTAGGTGGGAATGAAGGAAGAGAAGGGAGGAAGTGAGGAAGGGAGAGATGGAGAGATGGATGGATGGGAGAAGGGAAGAGTGGGAAGGAAGACAGGTGAGAAAGAGAGGAAAGGAAAATATGATGGGAAGAGAAAGGGAAGGAAATGGAAGGGAATGGAATGAAGAAGGAAAGAAGGAAGGAAGGAAGGAAAGAAGGAAAGAAGGAATGCATGAAGGAATGAAAAGGATAAGAAAAAGGTACCCAATAAAACAAATAAATAAAAATCGGTGAAGGAAAGGAAAAAAAATAACAAAAGAATGAAAACAAAAAGGAAGGAAAGATAAGAAAGAAAAAGTGTACGAAAAATAAACAGGAAAGACAGACACCACGCAATAAATAAATTGAATAAAGGATGAGAGAGAGAGAGAGAGAGAGAGAGAGAGAGAGAGAGAGAGAGAGAGAGAGAGAGAGAGAGAGAGAGAGAGAGAGAGAGAGAGAGAGAGAGAGGAAAAACGTGGAAAGAAAGAAGGGAAAGCGTAAACGAGTAGAAACAAGGAAAAGAAGGAAAGAAAGGAAACAAGAAACAAGCGAAAGTCTAGAAGGAAACGAAAATAAAGATAATAAGGATACATTGAGAGGGAGGGAAGGAACGAACAAACAAACAAACAAACAAACAAACAAACAAGGCGAGGGAGGGAGGGAGGGAGGGCGGCAAGAAAAGACGGAACATAAAGGAAGGAAGAAAAGAAGGAACACGAAGGAAAATAAATGGAACCAATGAAGAAAGAAAGGAACAAACGAACAAACGAACGAACGAACGAGGGACGGAAGGAAGGAAGGAAAGAACACTAAAGAGAAATGAAATGTGAAGCAAATGAAGGAAGAAAAGAATAAAGCATGGAACGAACGAACGAACGAACGAAACAAGAAAGAAAGACGCAGAGGAGGAGGAGGAGGAGGAGGAGGAGGAGGAGGAGGAGGAGGAGGAGGAGGGGGCACACACATACAACATACCTACAGCAAAAGCACTTCCTCCTGCTCTGTTTCATTGCTGGCAGGGATCATCGCCCCAGCCTCTCCTGCACCCCCTCCTCTCATCCTGCCCCCCCCAACGCCCCACTCTGCTTTGTCGCCCCTCTTCCTCCAGCAGCGGCGGCGGCGGCGGCGGCGTGTAGTTCATCACAAATGCGGTAATGGTCTTTCTATTCACACACACACACACACACACACACACACACACACACACACACACACACACACACACACACACAAACAAGTCAGTGCTGTTCTTCTACTGTACGTCCTCTTTCACATTATCTTCCACACACATTCTCTCTCTCTCTCTCTCTCTCTCTCTCTCTCTCTCTCTCTCTCTCTCTCTCTCTCTCTCTCTCTCTCCACCTCCATCTACATTCTATTTACTTCTTATGTCACCTCTTCCATCCCTTTGTCTTCCTGTTCTTCAATGAGTTTTCTCCCTCTTATTTTCACAGGCTCCTCCTCCTCCTCCTCCTCCTCCTCTTCCTCCTCCTCCTCCTCCTCCTCCTCCTCCTCCTCCTCCTCCTCTTCCTCCTCCTCCTCCTCCTCCTCCTCCACCGCCACCGCCACCCGCACAATACTCCCTCACATGATGCGTATCAGAAAACGAGAGAGAGAGAGAGAGAGAGAGAGAGAGAGAGAGAGAGAGAGAGAGAGAGAGAGAGAGAGAGAGAGAGAGAGAGAGAGAGAGAATGTTATCATGTACGCCCCTCCTCTTCCCCCCCACTCTCTCTCTCTCTCTCTCTCTCTCTCTCTCTCTCTCTCTCTCTCTCTCTCTCTCTCTCTCTCTCTCTCTCTCTCACGCTTACCTTTTATCAGTCTAGGAATATTAACGGCGTATGCAACACACACTTAATTTCTCAGCACGCACATACACACACACCCTGAGACGCACCCCTCTCCTCCTCCTCCTCCTCCTCCTCCTCCTCCTCCTCCTCCTCCTCCTCCCTCTCCCTCCCTTGCTTCCTTCGCAGCCCTCCGTGCCTGCCCTAACACTGCGCACCACGGCCTAGTCCCTCTCGGCAAGCACAACCCACCAGTCATGCTCTCTGTTACCCAAGCAAACCTCTATGCGTCTTAACATGCTCGATTCTCAATGCATAACTCACCCACCCCGACCACCCACTCCCTGTAGTGTTGTGCATGTTGACTTACCCTTGTTCCTGCCTTAGTCCTATGTTGACATGCCCCTGTTAATTCCAGCCTATCTCAGTCTGTCCTTGTGTATCTTAACCTATTCATGTTCCTATCTCGGTCTTTCACAGCCTCAGAGTAACTCATCGCGATTTCGACTATTCACTCTATATAGTCTTGTGTATGTTGACCTGCCCTTGATAATTCCAGCTTATCTCAGCCTATCCCAGTGTGTTTTAATCTATCAGTGTATCTAATCTATCCCAGTATATTCCATTCTAGCTCTGCGTGTTCCGCCACTGAGGTCTATTCCAGCCCAGACCCATTGACCCCCAACCCAGCCCAGCCTGCTTTACTTCTCTCTGAACCAGCCCACCACAGCCTACTGCAATCTTATCTAACCGACTTTTACCCAGCCGTCTTCAGGTTAACCCAGTACATCACAGTCTAACAGCTACAGCTTAACCCAGTCCAGCCAAGCCTGTTTCAATCCTGTCTAGCCATGTCTACAACCCCATAGCTCGGTCCAGTCCAGTTTACAAAACCTTAACATTGCCTTAGCTGGCTTACATCACTTTAACCCAGCCCAACTAGCCTACAGCAGCTTAATCCAGCCCAATCCAGTCAATTCCATCCCAGCCAGCATTCCATCAAAGCCCATTCCAGCCTAATACACTGCCCATATAAGCCCACCGCAGCCCAGCCCAACTTACTACGTCTTAACCCAGCCCAATCTACTGCACCCCAGCCCAGCCCAGAATACTGCGCCATAACCAAGCCCGGGCCAGCCCATTGCAGCCCAGCCCAGCCCATCCCTGCCCTGGTCGCCTGAGTGGTTCCTTGCGCTAAACACCAACTGCTCCATCAGTCCCGCCTCTCCATTGGCCGGCGACCAAATGCGTGGCTCCGAAAACCCACCAATGGCGGCGCCCGGCGTTACACATGATGGTCGCCGCTTTCTGGCTGGCTGGGCGAGGCGGGACGGCGCGGGGAAGGGAGGAGTAGTGGCGGGGCGGGAGGGGAAGGAAGAACACAAGAGCACAAGAAAAGCAGAGAAAACCAGAGAAGTGTGGGAAAAGGAAAATGCGTGGAAAGACAGGGAGAGAGGGTGAGGGAGAGGAGCGAGATGTGAGCGGGCCATGAGGGCTGCGAGGGAGAGGAGAGAGAGGGAGCCAAGCCAGCCAGCCAGCCAGCCAGCCAGCCCCGCCAGCCAGCCAGCAGCGACCTTGCGAACCGAGCATGACGCAACATCCATGATTTGTGCTTTTGTTTATGTACACACATGCCGACGGCCCGCGAGGTAAACACTGGGGCGGCCCAGCTCCCTGCCAGCCACGGCCTCTCTTCGTGCCCTATGCCTGCCCTACCCACTCACTGACTGACTAAACATGCTTCTATCACTGACTGACTGACTGACTGACCTGACTGTCTGAGTGACTGACTAAGTGATTGTTAACCATGCTTCTAGCCAACCACTGACTAACTAACTTAACTGACTGGCTTGCTGACTGTTATCTATGCTTCCATCACCGACTGGTTGACTGATTGACAGTTAAGCATACTTCTTACCTATCGACAGCCTGCTTAACTGACTGACTGTTAGCCACGGTTCTACCAGCGACTGACTGACTAATACTTACAACTCTTCCAAGTGATTGATAACTATTAACAGATCGACTGACTGACTTAACATATACTACCTGACAATGGTTGAGTATAAACTCTACTGACTAATCAATTAACTGACTGACTCACTGCTAACTTTCCCACTACGGACTGACAAGCTGAGTGGCTGACTAAGCTAAATCACCTGCTTGCTTGCTTCCTTGCCTGTCTGTATGGTTGGCTAACTGACTTACTGACTGAACACCACTGCCAAAACTTAAAGGTATTCCTGTACATACATTCACAAACAACCCTCTCTCTCTCTCTCTCTCTCTCTCTCTCTCTCTCTCTCTCTCTCTCTCTCTCTCTCTCTCTCTCTCTCTCTCTCTGCAGCCCCACAATTTGCTCTTCCCGTGACAAGCCGACGCCGGGAGTGAGAATGAGGGGGAGTGAGGGAGGAGAGCCTATACACAGCCTGATTACAGCCACACTCCGCTATTGAGGTGCTGGTGTGCGTGGGTGGCAGGAAAGGACTGGCTCACTTGACTCGGGTGAATGCTCCTCTACCACACCCTCACCCACCCACTACACACACACACACACACACACACACACACACACACACACACACACACACACACACACATGCAGACTACGTAACACTTCAGAACAAGAAGGAAGCACTAATTCATGTTCTGTTTTTAAAGATCTAAACTAAATTAATCATACCTAATTTCAACGTAACATGACAACGCAATCTTATTTAGCTCGGACCTAATCAAATGTGACTACACTCAAGCATACTTAACTTAACGTAAGCCTCACCTAACCTGCCTTAACCTAAATCTAACGTAACCTGACTCAACCCAATCACACTTAACATAAACAGAACTTCACCTACTTAACACAATCATACCTCTAACTCAATCCAAACTTAAATGAACCCAATCATACGTAACTTTAACTTAAACTCACCTAACTCGAACTAAAGATATCAGTGACATACGGACTTAATCAAATGTAGCTTAACCAAAATAACCACTTCTATTCACTCACCTCACCTCGTCACAGCCATCCATCCTTTCTCTCACTGTAGCTCTCTCCCCCACTCGACCTCTCACCAACACCACCAACCTCCGCCTTAACGTTTGGCAGTCAGGCACGAAAATAAGGAAGGGGGCAGATAAAGAGAGAGAATAAAAAGGGGCCCCATGATAATATGACTGTCAATATCACGAACGCCACGTGGAGACCTTGAAAAGTTCATACCCTAAAAAGAAAATGAATAAATAGTAAATAAAAAAAGCATCTCGTGGTTTTGTCACAGAGAATGAGTTCACCAACCTGCCTTTTTTTTTTTTTTTTTTTTATTTAGTATTCTTATTATATTCCCAGATCTGGTTTGTAATGTTTTGACGTCATTTATTGGCATTCATGTATGTGTGTGTGTGTGTGTGTGTGTGTGTGTGTGTGTGTGTGTGTGTGTGTGTGTGTGTGTGTGTGTGTGTGTGTGTGTGTGTGTGTGTGTGTGTGTGTGTGTGTGTGTGTGTGTGGGGGGGTTAAGTAGTGCATATTGATGACACACGTGCATATGTCCGAAGTTTGAAGGCGCAGGTATATTCGGAAACAAGGGGTAATTAGAGGTGAAAGCAGGTGTGGTGTGGGGCGCGGGACGGCGTGGTGGTAGCGGCGGCAGAGCAACAGGTAAGCAAGGTGGACTGACTGGTGGTGATGGCGGTGGTAGTGGTGATGGTGGTGGTGGTGGTGGTGGTGGTGGTGGAGAGGTGTTACGTCACTTGCGGCGACACACCACGAGAGGGCGCATCACAAGGATGCCTTACGTAACACACGGCCAGAGAGAGAGAGAGAGAGAGAGAGAGAGAGAGAGAGAGAGAGAGAGAGAGAGAGAGAGAGAGAGAGAGAGAGAGAGAGAGAGAGAGAGAGAGAGAGAGAGAGAGAGAGAGGATACACCGTGGGAAGGACACAACGAAGGACGCGTACACACATACATAAAAGTAGGACAAATGTGTGTGTGTGTGTGTGTGTGTGTGTGTGTGTGTGTGTGTGTGTGTGTGTGTGTGTGTGTGTGTGTGTGTGTGTGTGTGTGTGTGTGTGTGTTGGGCAGATGAACCTACGTAAGCAACACTGACTAAACTCTCTAAATTAATGGATGGGTCACACACACACACACACACACACACACACACACACACACACACACACACACACACACACACACACACACACACACACTTCCTGACTCAATTCCTACTTTCCAAATGAATACAGAAAGCCTCAAAGTGAGATAACGAAGACCATAACAATCTCTGCTAGGATGACGAGAGCGCTGCTTCTCCTTCCAAGAAATTGCCGTGACCCAGGATCAGCCTTGGACCCTCTGAACCTACCTACTTCTCTCTCTCTCTCTCTCTCTCTCTCTCTCTCTCTCTCTCTCTCTCTCTCTCTCTCTCTCTCTCTCTCTCCGGGTACTGCATATCCCATATCCCAGAGCTATTTCATTATCTTATTACTGAACCAAACTGACTGACTGACTCATCACGAGGAAAAAATTAACAGAATGACTGATAAGACTGACTGATTGACTACCTACCTGCCTGCCTGACCGACTGACTGACTGACTGACTGACTGACTGCCTAACCGACTTCCTAATTGGCTGACTGACTGGCTGAAAAACTGGTAAAGCTAGTTTCAGGATTCTTCGTATTTCTGAGGCAGGTAGAGTCTTGCCCCCTCCCCCCAAACACACACACTTTCCCCCATCACCACCAGTCAGTCCACATCCCCCCCGCCCTTACCTGTCCCTGTCACCACTGCAAACTTCCCCCACCACCACCTTCACCATCACTAACCCTCCATCACCATCCCCTGCAATGACTCGGCGCCGGCCCAGTACAGACGCGACCTCCTGCCCCCATCACCACCGCCACCACCACCGCCGCCACAACACAAGCGAAGGTTAGAGTGGAGACGGTGGATGCAGTAACACTCGGTCTGATGGTCACGAGTCCCGCCAGAAATATGGGGTCAGGGAAGAAAAGAAAAGTTCCTCTGTAGTGTGGGTGCCTGCCAGTCCCTTCTCGCTAGCCAAACAGTCAGCTAGTCCTCTCTCCCTCTCCCCCATCTCTCTCTCTCTCTCTCTCTCTCTCTCTCTCTCTCTCTCTCTCTCTCTCTCTCTCTCTCTCTCTCTCTCTCTCGCCAACCAGCTAGTCCCATCTCGCCAGCCAATTCTCTACCCCCCACTCCTGCAGCTACCCAGCCACCTACCTAGATCCCGCTTTTCAGCCCTCTCAGCCAGCCAGCCTGCCAGCATGCCAGCCAGCCAGCCAGCCAGCCAGCCAGCCAGCCAACACCTTCTTGAATGGCAGGTTTTCACTGCGACCGCGTTACCTTTATTTACCCTGACACACACACACACACACACACACACACACACACACACACACACACACACACACACACGTGGTACCTCAGCATTACCCCACACAGCACCACGAGTATGCACGATCCGCCTCTATTCGCCCGCCATTCATCCCAATACGCGGAAAGACTGAAGAGTAAAAGCAATGCTCGCGTCACCGCTGCCTCCATTTGCATGCCCGGAGGCGCCTCAGGCCAAGTGCTGACGTCATGTCTGGGCGTCCGATTTCCCGGTGTCAGCCAAAGGTGTCATTGCATCCCCCGCCGCGCGCACGAGGAGGCAGTGCAAGCAAAGTACTGACGCAGGCCACACACCCACCCACCCACCCACACACACACACACACACACACAACAGGGCACTCCCCACCTCGCACACCACCCCGCACCCTCTCCCACCGTACCCACAGGCCTAGAACACGCCCGCAACACATGGCACACTTGGCACATGACCAAAGGAAAGTGGCGGTGCGTAGGAATACGAAATATCTTAATGAGCTTAACGAAAACGAGGGAAACTGACAGAATTTAAGCTCCGTATTCTTATATATAAAAATAGAGCAAACATCTCCATTAATTTTAGTATTGGAAGTTACAGGAAATTTTCATTGGCAGTTTAACGAGAATTCTACTGTTAACTGGTAAACACACACACACACACACACACACACACACACACACACACACACACGAGGACCTGACTAATCATAAGAATCTCCGTGGCTATTCAAAACAGTGCTAATGAGAGAACAAAACGTCATAATACGGAACTGACTCGCTAACTACGCCACCTCATCTCCGCCTCCCTCTCCCCCTCTCCCTCTATCTCCCTCTCTTCCCATTCTGCCTCGTCATGTGCTGCTTGAGGCGCGAAGGGAACCAGGTCAGAGCCAATGCTGCAAGATCACGTGTCATTCGATATAGCAAATTCACGTGCAATATAGCTTGTGTGATGCGTATGGTGTGTTCGTGTGTGTGTGTGTGTGTGTGTGTGTGTGTGTGTGTGTGTGTGTGTGTGTGTGTGTGTGTGTGTGTGTGTGAATACAAAACCAGTAATACGCGTTTCATTTAATGCTGGAAAGGGAAAGGAGGAAAGGAGGAAAGGAAAACAAGAGGCAAAGAAATAAATATACATAGAAACATAACATTGAAGAGGATGATAGGAAATTAAAGGCGAAGAATGAAAGAAATGAGGAAGACAGAATGATATATAATAATGTAGGATAAAGAAATATGAGGAGGAAAAAGAGGAAAGAACAAATGGAGAAATAAAAAAAAAAGATGGAACTAGGTAGAAAGAATGGAATAGAAAGTTAAGAAAATAATAAGAAATTGAAAGAAGAGAAACAAAAGAAAAGGAAAAGAAAGGAGAGAGG
>NC_087151.1:27691020-27706020 GCF_035594125.1 Scylla paramamosain | reverse complement strand
TAAAGAAAAAAGAAAAAGAAGATAAAAGGGAAAAAAGGCTATAGAGGAAAAAAATAAATAGAAATAAGAAATACATATAAACAAAAAATAAAATAAAATAAAAAAAGCTGTGACATTCAGTAGGATTACCGAGAGAGAGAGAGAGAGAGAGAGAGAGAGAGAGAGAGAGAGAGAGAGAGAGAGAGAGAGAGAGAGAGAGAGAGAGAGAGAGAGAGAGCAAACAGTACGTAAGAGATTAAGAAAAGCATAAAAAGGAAATAAAAAAGGAAGAAAGGGAGGAGGGAAGGAAGAAAGAGAGAGAGAGAAGGAAGGGAAGAGAAAGAAGGGAGGTATATCGAACGGTAAGAGGGGAATGGAAAGGGAAAGGGAGAGAGAGAAAGAGAGAGGGAGAAAGAGGGAGAAAGAGAAGGGGAAATGCAAAGGACAGTAACCCATGATGGAAAAAAAGAGGAAGGGGGAAGTAGGGAAAAGAGAGAGAGAGAGAGAGAGAGAGAGAGAGAGAGAGAGAGAGAGAGAGAGAGAGAGAGAGAGAGAGAGAGAGAGAGAGAGAGAGAGAGAGAGAGAGAGAGAGAGAGAGAGAGAGAGAGAATTAAAGAAAGAAGGAAAGGGAAGGAAAGGCAGGACAGAAGGATTAGATGATGGAGAGGAAGGGGAGGGAAGAAAGGAAGGAAAGAGAGAGGGAAGAAATAAATATATACATACATACATACATACATACATACATACATACATACATACATACATAAATACATACATGCATGCATAAATAAGGAGAACGATAAAAATAAAGGAAAAAAGGAAGAAAGGAGGGAAAGAAATAAGAAAAGAAAGAAAGGCAGAAAAAAGGAGGAAAAGAAAAGTAGGGAAAGAAACCAAAAGGAAGGAAGGAAAGAAGGAAAGGGAGAAAGATGAAAAGTAAAAATAAAAATAAATAGATAAAAAAAACAAGGAATCAAAGAAAAAGCTAAAAATGAGAAAAAAAAAGAATTCTGAAAGAAACTAAGGATGCTGAACCAGAAAAGAAAGAAAATGAAAGAACGAAAGAAAGACAGGAAGGAAGGAAGGAAGGAAGAAGAAAGGGCAGGAAGGAACAACTACAAGAGGAAGGAGGGCTGGAGATAAGTGAGTAGGCCTAATGAGGAACAGGTGGGTTTTGTAACACCTGGAGGCTGACCACTAGGCGCCCTGATAGCAAGAATGGCTTTATTGCTTTAGTGGTAGCAGTGCACAGGTGTTGCTATTGTTCACTATACAGGTAATGTTCTCTCGGTCCCTCTAAGCCACACTACATGGAATTTAGGGCTTCATAAGAGACAAATGATTCTCTCTCTCTCTCTCTCTCTCTCTCTCTCTCTCTCTCTCTCTCTCTCTCTCTCTCTCTCTCTCTCTCTCTATTGCTCTTGATTCGTGAGGCTGTTTAATTATATGGTGATAAAAAAATGTCTTCTTTTTCTCCATTTTTCTTCCCCTTCCCGCTACTACTACTACTACTACTGCAACTACAACTACAACTACAACTACAACTACTACTACTACTACCACCACCACCACCACCAGAGCAATAACATAAGCACTCCCTCCCTCCTTCACCACTCCTATCACCCACACCACCACCACCACCACTACTTCGAGACGTATTATCACCACAACATATTCTATAGCATGCCACCGCCACCACCACCACCACCACCACCACAACCACCACCACCACAATAAACATTAGGACCAACAGGCTGTCCACCACCGCCTTCTCTTCGCCGCCGACTGATAACACCGACATCGTCTTTAAACTACTACCACCACCGCCACCGCCACCACCACCACCATCACCACCACTGCCACCTAGACACCTGCCGCGCCACATACTACACGTGTCCCAAGCGTTACAAGTGATGCTGAAAAGATGATGATAGTGGTGCAGCTTTCTGTAATTGAAGTTCGTCTGTCTGTACCGTACGTCTGTCTGTCTGCCTGTCTGTTTCTCTGTCTGGTGGTGATGGTGGAGCTTTTTTTTTAAGTTCGTCTCTCTCTCTCTCTCTCTCTCTCTCTCTCTCTCTCTCTCTCTCTCTCTCTCTCTCTCTCTCTCTCTCTCTCATTAGCAAAACTGTAATTATCTGCATATGACGAACTTAAGATGAATACAATTATTACATTATTAGTTAGCGATTACCATAATTGAATTCATCCTTCTTGCATGCTAATAACCTAAGTCGATGCTGTGTGTGTGTGTGTGTGTGTGTGTGTGTGTGTGTGTGTGTGTGTGTGTGTGTGTGTGTGTGTGTGTGTGTGTGTGTGTGTAAACTACAATACCAATCAATAATATTACCTCTTCTACGTCTATCGAGCCTCCCAACCACCCATAAGCATTCCTTCCATCCTCTGACTCTAAAAATGGATGAAAATTGATAGAAAGAAACCCGCCAGGTGAGTGTAATTAATTAATTCCTCCCACCTTGATGAATTTAAAACTATGTAGCACTTTCGCAAGCTTCTACTCCTCCTCCTCCTCCTCCTCCTCCTCCTCCTCTTCTTCCTCGTCTTTCCTCCTCTCTCTCTCTCTCTCTCTCTCTCTCTCTCTCTCTCTCTCTCTCTCTCTCTCTCTCTCTCTCTCTCTCTCTCTCTCTCTCTCTCTCTCTCTCTCTCTCTCTCGCCTTCCCCTTTCCTGTCATCCCTCCCCTTTATCCCTACCGTGCATCAACGTCACTGCATTTTTATTCTTATTATTATTATTATTTTCTATCCTTTCATTCTCTTATTTATTTTTTTCTTTATTTCTGTTCCACCTTCACCCTCCGCCGCCTCTCTGCCCTTTCCCTCAAAACCTTTCACTCTTACAAGCTGATATTCCGTCATATGTTGGAAATTCAGCTCCTCCTCCTCCTCCTCCTGCTACTCCTCCTTGTCTTACTCCTTCCTCCTCCTCCTCCTCCTCATCCTCCTCCTCCTCCTCCTCCTCCTCCTTCTTCTTCTTCTTCCTTCTCCTCCTCCTTCCCCCACGCACAATTACGCACCACTCAATAATAAACTTTTCTCTCCTCTTCCTCCTCCTCCTCTTCCTGCTGTTGCTTCTTCCTCCTTCCTTCCTCCCCACCTCCATCTCCATCTTCCTCTTTACACACACACACACACACACACACACACACACACACACACACACACACACGGTGAAAACAAAGGACACTCAACACTTTACACCCCTCACCTCCTCTTCCCTCCCTCCCTCCCTCCCTCCCTCCCTCCCTCCCTCCTCCTCTTCACAACTCGCCAAATATTTTTAAGCTGTTTTCGTTTGTGAAGTGTGACATCATTATACAGTACAACAATCAAGAAAGAAAAGTCTCTAACACACACACACACACACACACACACACACACACACACACACACACACGGCGGTCCATACTGTGACGCACTCAACGACAACAAAGTGCGTAGGTCGGTGTGTCCTGCGGGCCCGTCATGCACTGCGCAGAACGAGTAGGAGGAGAGATGGGGGTTTATGAATTGGCTGACTGACTGACGAACTGACGAACTAAGTGCCTGACTGACTGACTGACTGACTGACTGACTGAATGACTGACCGACGGACTTACTAACACGTTGACGCGATGGCTAAAAATTATCTCATTTTTTGTTGAAGTAGATGACTGACTGACTGACTGACTGACTGACTGACTGACTGACTGACTGGTTGACTAAGTTGTTTGGTTGACTAATGATCGTTCAAAACTTCCTCACCTCTTTGCTGACTTGCTGAGTGACTGACATGGGCTTGGTGATGGGCTGTTTAAGAGTGACTGCTTGACTGAATAGTTGACTGACTGGGTAGATGAGACTGACAAAGATTAATTTATCAAAACTTTCTAGCTGCCTTACTGACTGAATGGCTGACTGACTGACTGACTGACTAAATGACACTGGCTGCTTCAAGAACTTACTGACTGGGCGAATGAATAAATGAATGAATGAATGAATGGTACAACTAACTGACTGACTGACTGACTGACTGACTGACTGACTGACTGAACGCACAAAACTGAAGAGCAAATATCGAACTTTCTGCATAGTTCCCTCACCGTCTGACTGAATGGAATACGAGTTTTAACACCAGTGAGTGGATGAATGAACGACTGAATGAATGCGTGATTATTAAACTGATTCTTGCTGATTGACTGAGTGCCTGCTGAGTCAGTGAGCTAGCAGCATCCCTGGCGACACTTACCACGGCATTAGTGTACCCCCCTCTCTCTCTCTCTCTCTCTCTCTCTCTCTCTCTCTCTCTCTCTCTCTCTCACACACACACACACAATAACGTAATGGAATAAGGGAAGCTTCAAGAAAGGCCTACACGTGTCAGTGTCTCTCTCTCTCTCTCTCTCTCTCTCTCTCTCTCTCTCTCTCTCTCTCTCTCTCTCTCTCTCACAAGAACGTAATGAAATAAGGGAAGCTTCAAGAAAGGCCTACACGTGTCAGCCTCTCTCTCTCTCTCTCTCTCTCTCTCTCTCTCTCTCTCTCTCTCTCTCTCTCTCTCTCTCTCTCTCTCTCTCTCTCTCTCTCTCTCTCTCATACAATAAGTAAACATGCAGGTATTTGTTTCCTAATATGTACTGCGAAAAAATGCAATGATTACTTAAATTAATACATATTACACGCGTTCTATAGCATACAAGTTTCCACTCAAAGAACGACAATAGCTACCAAAAATTTGAGCTTGTGCGGTTTTGTTTTGTTTTTTTATAATTTATACAAGCAATTTTACGATTTTTTACTTTTTTTTTTTTCTATTTTACGAATACGAGTCACACCTACGTGGTTGTGGGGGAAAAGTACGCGCGGTTTTGTTTATGTGATGAGAGATGGTTTTGAAGTAGACCGATATAAGACTTACTCGTAAAAATATATAAATAAATGAATGAGTAAATAAATAAACAAAAAAAACCTAATTCACAAGTTTACTACTACTACTACTACTACTGTATATAAAGGGTTTTGATAGCATCATAAAGTGTAAATAAGCGTGTGTGTGTGTGTGTGTGTGTGTGTGTGTGTGTGTGTGTGTGTGTGTGTGTGTGTGTGTGTGTGTGTGTGTGTGTGTGTGTGGGCGCGCGCTGCATTGGGCAAACACGTAAGCACCAAAGTAATGACGATTCCCTTCAGGAGGAGAGCAACACAAACAAACAATACACAACACAAACAAGAAGCAACAAAAATACCCTGCAGTGCTTTTCCTTTCAGCAGGTGACTCACGAACTCAAGAGGCGAAGAGGAGGAGGAGGAGGAGGAGGAGGAGGAGGAGGAGGAGGAGGAGGAGAGAGCAACATACCGGACTGATTCACCTTAAAAAATAGCACTACCTAAGAGAGAGAGAGAGAGAGAGAGAGAGAGAGAGAGAGAGAGAGAGAGAGAGAGAGAGAGAGAGAGAGAGAGAGAGAGAGAGAGAGAGAGAGAGAGAGTACTCAGTGCCTTCCTTACTGAATGACAGATGCCCGGCTGCCTCAACACCCTTACCTGACCAACCTTGCGATCGAGAGAAGGCGAGAGACAAGACGAGGGCGATGGAACTCCGTGTGTCTGTGTGTGTGTGTGTGTGTGTGTGTGTGTGTGTGTGTGTGTGTGTGTGTGTGTGTGTGTGTGTGTGTGTGTGTGTGTGTGTGTGTGTAGGATGTTGCGAAACAGGCAGGAGACAGATAGGCGGCAGAGAGAGAGAGAGAGAGAGAGAGAGAGAGAGAGAGAGAGAGAGAGAGAGAGAGAGAGAGAGAGAGAGAGAGAGAGAGAGAGAGAGAGTGTGTGTGTGTGTGTGTGTGTGTGTGTGTGTGTGTGTGTGTGTGTGTGTGTGTGTGTGTGTGTGTGTGTGTGTGTGTGTGGGGGGGGGGGGGGGGGGGGACAGAGAGAGCGCGCGGAAAGTTCCAACGCTTGTGAAGAAAAGATAAAGGGAACCAGCAACAATACCCGTCTACTACATACGTACGGACACCACGGCCCTGCACCCCTCCCCCTCTCTCTCTCTCTCTCTCTCTCTCTCTCTCTCTCTCTCTCTCTCTCTCTCTCTCTCTCTCTCTCTCTCTCCTACCCCAAGCACGTTAACCACCAACCACCCTTGGCCGTCACCTAGTACCTTGCTGCAACCTCCCCGCCCCGTGCCACCGCCCTGCCAGGTGCAATCCCACGGACTTCCCCCACCGCACCAGCCTCTGTGACCCCAACACCCATCCAGCCCGCCCCGCCCCACCCCGCCGTGCCCTTGGTGCCCGCCCCTCTCTATCTTGGACCACCGCTCGTCCTGCTTCTCACCGCCGCGTCATCAGGATTAGTAGCAGCGAGCCAGGCAGGTGCTGGGGGCTCTCCTGACGGCGCGGCTAACGGGAGGGGGAGCGGAATGCCGTCATGGACACCTGCCCGCCCCCCGCCCCTGCCCTTACCGCCGCCCCCACAGCCGCCGCCGCCGTCACCGCCATCGCTGCTGTTACTTGTTAAACGGGATAAAAAGTTGATTCCCACAGACGCTGTCATCATTAATTTGCCACCAATACTGTGTGGTAAGCTATTATTAATTTTTTTTTTCTGAGTTTTCTTAGCAAAGTTTCCTGAAGGGGGTTCTCCCCCCGACGGGCATGAGGTGAGGAGGAGGGGATGCAACAGGGATGTCTAGGAAATGTGGGGAGGGGGAAGCACAGGGTTCTCTCCCGCCACTCAGCCCAAAACGCTATGGTTAAATTGTCAAAACACGACCATCACCACTACCACCACCACCACCACCACCACCACCACTACTAACAACAACAACAAAGACAACAACACCAACAAAAAGTAATAATAACACCAACACCGACAAAACAAAAACAATCACAAAAAAAAACACACGAACAAGAACTAATAATAATAATAATGCGACAATAAAACAACAATAAATCCACCAGTACACCACCACCACCACCACCACCAGCACAGCACCACCCCCAGCACGCCAGGTAGTATGTACTTACCACACACACACACACACACACACACACACACACACACACACACACACACACACACACACACACCTGATCTCCACGGAACAAAAATGCATAAGTGGCCTGTACCAGACTACCACATAAAAGTCTATAAATAGGCGGGGAGGCAAGCAAACACCTTTGACTACGCCGCGCATCCCCCGCCACACACACACACACACACACACACACACACTTCCAGTCACACTCAGCCGCCCACCGCCACTGCTACAAAAATGAGTAGACAACCTTCATCGTCTGTGGGAGGAGGAGGAGGAGGAGGAGGAGGAGGAGGAGGAGGAGGAGGCTTAAGCAGAGCAAGGTAAGGCTAATACTGACTGATACTATACAATGAAGAGAGAGAGAGAGAGAGAGAGAGAGAGAGAGAGAGAGAGAGAGAGAGAGAGAGAGAGAGAGAGAGAGAGAGAGACAAAACGCTAGCAGCCTCGGTCTCAGCCCAGTTGGCGAGCCTACCTCACAAACCCTGACCCATTTGGCACCTACCTCTCTCTCTCTCTCTCTCTCTCTCTCTCTCTCTCTCTCTCTCTCTCTCTCTCTCTCTCTCTCTCTCTCTGCGTGTGTGTGTGTGTGTGTGTGTGTGTGTGTGTGTGTGTGTGTGTGTGTGTGTGTGTGTGTGTGTGTGTGTGTGTGTGTGTGTGTGTGTCTCACCCTCCTTCCTCTTAGGTCTTATCTACACTAAGCTCAACAAGAAGCGCGGACCACCACCACCACCACCACCACCATCATCACCAGTACAGCCTGCCGGCGATAAGCATGACTGAGTTCTGTAGTCCGCCATCTGCCATCTGTCCACGCTGTTTACCTCGCCTACCTACCTGTCCTCCTCTCTCTTACATCTGCTGGCCCTACTCCCCGTCCTCCTCCTCCTTCTGCTAAAACTACTACTACTGTTACTACTGCTCTTCCTCTTCCTTCGCAAACACCAACACGTCACTTTCTTTTATCTAGTGGTGCTTATCCTCCTCCTCTTCCTCCTTCAGCTTGAAATTCATACCTTTTATCTCTCCTCGTATCTCCGTCCGTACATACAAAGGCCTTTCTTATTTCTTCTTCCTTCTTTCCTTTTCATGATTTTTTTTTTTTAACTGTCATTAAGATCACTCTTTTTTTTCTCACTGTTATCATCTCCGTTCTAGTTGTCGCCGTAAAACAACAACAACAACAACAACAACAACAACAACAACAACAACAACAACAACAACAACAACAACAACAACAACAACAACAACAACAACAACAACAACAACAACAACAACAACAACAACAACAACAACTACTACTACTACTACTACTACTACTACTACTACTACTACTACTACTACTACTACTACTATTATTAGTAACAATAATGATAATAATAATAAATAATACACTTCGATGCATACATACATACGTACAACCAGTCCATGAAGAAGAAGAAGAAGAAGAAGAAGAAGAAGAAGAAGAAGAAGAAGAAGAAGAAGAAGAAGAAGAAGAAGAAGAAGAAGAAGAAGAAGAAGAAGAAGAAGAAGAAGAAGAAGAAGAAGAAGAAGAAGAAGAAGAAACAACTACAAGTCCTCCTCCTCCTACTACTACTACTACTACTACTACTACTACTACTACTACTACTACCACCACCACCACAACAACAAGACAGGCAACCCCAACACGCTGCGATCTAGTACATGCTCCCCCTTCTGCTCTTTCGTCTTCCTCTTCCTCCTCCTCCTCCTCCTCCTCCTCCTCCTATTCCTCCCCCCACCCCCCTCGTCCACCACAACCTTTCAAAGCCTGTCATTTGCTTCAGCGAGGTGGGAGTGATCGAATGTGTTTTTTTTTTTTACTTTTTTTCATAGGCATTCACCGATTAAATCTCTCTCTCTCTCTCTCTCTCTCTCTCTCTCTCTCTCTCTCTCTCTCTCTCTCTCTCTCTCTCTCTCTCTAATCCTCCGACCTCCCCTTCATCACGCAAGTGGCAGGAATGCAGGAGAAATATTTAAAGTTAGTTTTCTTTTTCTCTTTTTTTTCTATATATATTTTTTTCTTACCAATGAAGGATAGAAGGACATATGGATAGATAGATAAACAGATACACGAGAGAGAGAGAGAGAGAGAGAGAGAGAGAGAGAGAGAGAGAGAGAGAGAGAGAGAGAGAGAGAGAGAGAGAGAGAGAGAGAGAGAGAGAGAGAGAGAGAGAAAGCATAAACCTCAGCCAGTGGGTATTTTGAAACACTGGCTTCTCGTTAGGATTATTTTCAAAGGCCACTGATATTATTAGCAGGCGAGTTCTCGAGTGTGTGTGTGTGTGTGTGTGTGTGTGTGTGTGTGTGTGTGTGTGTGTGTGTGTGTGTGTGTGTGTGTGTGTGTGTGTGTTTCCCTCACCAGAGACGCGGAATCGTTGTTAACCATCACCAGTCATGAAAACACCCTTGAAATCACCGTCTTCCCCCAAAACCAAAAAGTAAATAAATAAAAAAATAAATAAATAAACAAATAAATAAATAGATGAAATAAATAAATAAAAGACCTCCACTAGAGCCTATTGATGAAATATAGTCGAGATAAGACGCAGAAATCTTGAAATAAAATACTGTTACTCTCTCAACAGCAACACATTTAATAAGGAAATGTTAAGACTGATATAACGACAGGTGTTTACACTCATACATACACACCTCTACCTAATTAATTCTAAATGGACTGTTATTATGCCATTATTTCACCTACATCGTCTTCCTGTCCAGATGTGAGATTATGAACCCGGTCAATGCATAACAAATGTAGATAAATCATGTAGCGATCATGTTTAGGTGACAGACAGACAGACAGACAGACAGACAGACAGACAGACAGACAGACAGACAGACAGACAGACAGACAGACATTGTTGTACCAATATATTTTCATAATTAACCGTGCGGAAAAAGTGAAAAAAAAAAAATTCTCACAAAAGCACCGATGACAGGGGGGTTAGGATAGGCACCCCAAGTCTCGTCCCCCCTCTCCCCCTCTCTACCACCCCCATGGAGCGATGATGCCCGAGTGTTGCTGAGGTGGGGCTTATATGTAACAAGCGTCCCCTTCCACCGTATCAATTCTCATCCCTGCTCGCCCTTCAAGGTGTCATGAATTATCAATCAATAGTGTTCATTTGTTCTCCTCTTTCGCTTTTTTTTTTTTTTTCCTGTCAATTATGCTTATTCGTTCTTTTTCACTTTTATTTTAATTTCGATGTTTTTTTTTACATCAATACTGTTCATTTATTCTTCTCTTTCACTTATTTTTCAACCATATCTTAAGCTCATTTTTTTTCTTGCGTTTATTCTTCTTTCACTTTTTATTTCTATCTACATTTTTTTTTTTTCCAGCGCCTCCTTTATCTACTGGTTAGTTTTTGTTGCGTACGTTCCTGAGCGCGCCACGCCCTGCTGAGGTCTGTCAGTGGCGGGGATAAAATGTTGCGTTTACGGAGCGGGGCTGGAATGCAGTGTGGCCGCCTCCGTGTTTGCCTTGTTAATGGGTAGATCACACTAGCACAGGCTCCCTCCTCCCGCCTGACGCCTTTGTGACACTCGTTTACTGCTGCTCTCTAGAAGCTTCTGTGTAAGTGTTCAAATTATATACAGCACGTGCAGCTATTTATTTATTTATTTTATGTACTACAGGCATCAGGTTGTCTTTTATTATGTTTGTCATTAAAAGATAAAAGTAATGTTTAGTTATTCAAGTTTTAAATAGCACAAGTATATCTATCTTTTTTTCTTATAGTATTACACTTTTTTTTTCCAAAGCTATGAGTAACACTTGAAGGCAGCTAAGGGCGTCCTACAACTGACAGGACTCGATCTGTGACGCGAGAGGTGCAGGAACACATTTCCGGGCACACTCGTACAGCACGTACATCTGCAGTGTTGTTGTACCAATATATCTTCATAATTAATGGTGCAGGTACGTGCGGAAACACATACATATATTTACATATTTGAATCCTTAACTAACCACCTATCTACCTACCTACCTACCTACCCCCCCACACACACACACACACACACACACACGAATAAATAAATAGATAAATAAATATATAAATAAGACTCCAGCCTGTTCGGGAGCATGCATGCAGTCTTAGCGGATCACAGTGAATATTTATCCTCCGCCTTTCCGCCACGCTGCAGGGAACGCACGCCTCCAGGCAGGTGACCGCGTTTGTTCCGTGTGGTCGGCGGGACTTGAACGCTCCAGAAAGAGAGGAGGTCTCACGGCGTCGCCCGGGTGATCCCTCTACCATGACAATGTAACATGGCCATCTCCCGCGGTCGTCAGTCCCGGCGTGGCAACGGGCACTTTCCCACAGGAGCATGTCCTTGGAGAGGGAGAGGGAGGCGGGTGGAGCACTGGCCTAGTAACGCGGAGTGTGAACCTCTTATCCAGCAGGCGATGCCGGGGCGCCGCCACACACCTGCCCGTGCATACAACGAAGCCCCATACCAGCGACTCGCATCCCCTTATATAACCCCATTACTCAACGCCTCTCGCTCCAGCACCACGGCCCATCGCTTATTTAGTGAAATCACGCGTCCGCTCCTCGCGTGGAACACCTGGTAGGCCGCCATGTCCTTCCCGCCCATTCCCACGCGTCGCGGTCACCTGCTGGGCCGAGGCTGAGACCTACACACCCCTCCACGCCGCGCCGCGCCATGCCACGCCCCCGCCAGGCCTGCACCGCGGCCCAAACCCAGCGAGCCAGCTATAAATTGCACTGCTGTTTAGCGCGTCCTTGAACTGCCTCACTAATGCACAATCTAAGCTGAAGCAGAAGCCGCCGACGCCGCCGCCAGCCACTCAGTGGGGGTCGCCCATGGTCACCGCGGGAGAACATTCTCTACTTCACTTTATTGAACTTATAAACACAGGAATTATCAACCATTACACAGGCGGCGTGCTAAATAAAGTGCTTGCTGCGCGGATGTAGTCCCCGCGGCGGTGTGTTACGACGCGCCTGTGAAGGAGACACGTCCCCCGGCGGCGCCTGAGAGAGGAAAGTTATAGTGCTCGTGGAGAGTCGTGTGTGAGGAAGCGTGGTCCCTAACGGCGGTGTCTGCGAGGGCTGATCGATACCTAACGTCTACACAGCAAGACTGAGGTGTGGTCACGGCGTCACCTTCACGCATGCCGCGCACACAATGCACAGCGCGAGGAGAGACCACGACACACTAGTAAATACTCGTAAGCAAAACTCTCAACCTTCTGGAGTCGGGTATGCATGCACCCTCCCTGTGGACGGGCCTGGGAGCGGCACAACTCCTGGGACGCGATGTAAATATTGCCTCCGTGCCATTTAGAAATACCACATAACTTCCACTTCTTGTAAAATGTCATTACGCCTTTTTTTCCCACACAAACATACACACACACGTAAACATTGCCTACTGCTCCCTCCCTCCCCCGTAACACTGCTCTAATCAATCTCCCACAAACAGGTCACCCTCAGAATAACACCAGTGGCTCCTCCTCACCGCGACTGATGGAACTTTACAAACACTACACGTTATTTCCACGACCCACGACAGGCGATGCTTCAAATGATACTGCGCTGGATGACACTACGACGCATTCGGCCCTGCGTCATATTCTGAAGGAAAAGGAGGAGGAGGAGGAGGAGGAGGAGGAGGAGGAGGAGGAGGAGGAGGAGGAGGAGGAGGAGGAGGAGGAGGAGGAGGAGGAGGAAGTAAAAATTATGCTTCGAAGGTCGCTGCATCTTCCTCATCAGAGAGAGAGAGAGAGAGAGAGAGAGAGAGAGAGAGAGAGAGAGAGAGAGAGAGAGAGAGAGAGAGAGAGAGAGAGAGAGAGAGAGAGAGAGAGAGAGAGAATGCATATAGAAATTAAAAATAAATGGCCAAGAATTCTGAAGATCACCCATCAAAAATAGAGAACAACACACACACACACACACACACACACACACACACACACACACACACACACACACACACACACACACACACACATCGAACCTTCCTTGTCCCTCCTCCTCCTCCTCCTCCTCCTCCTCCTCCTCCTTCTTCTTCTCCTCCTCCTTCACTCCGCTGCACGTGAGGCCGATACATCAGCCAGGGCCAACACTGCACTACACTACTGTACACTAAACTCCTCTGTCGCGGCGCCGTTCAAGTTATTATTATCCCAAACCCAACCAACACTCGCGCCACAAATACTACTACTACTACTACTACTACTACTACTACTACTACTTCACGCCCTCCAATACTGCTCCCTACAACAATGGGCTGCTGAAGACGTGTAGCTCAGTGATGCTATGAGCGTTCTATAATCATCATTACTGCTACTACTGCTGACGCTACTGCTAATGTTTATTATAAAAGTGTATGAGAGAGAGAGAGAGAGAGAGAGAGAGAGAGAGAGAGAGAGAGAGAGAGAGAGAGAGAGAGAGAGAGAGAGAGAGAGAGAGAGAGAGAGAGAGAGAGAGAGAGAGAGAGAGGCGCCAAAGTTGCAAGCCCGCGCGACACCTGCCCCGCCAGACAGCCTCCGACACCGCCTCCCGCAGACAGCCCGGTAACGATCTGCTCACCTGCCGGCCACACCTGGGAGGGAAGGTGGCGCGGGGCCGTGAGGTGTTGACTGCAGTGACGGGAAGCAGCGTGGTGGTGGTGGTGTTGGTGGTGGTGGTGGTGGTGGTTGAAGTATGTATAGTAATGGTGGTGATGGTGGTAGTAGTAGTAGTTGTAGTAGACGAAGGTGTAACTTTACTACATTACCACACTAAGCATCAACTCAAACTAACTATGTTATATCACAACAGCCCCTCACTACACTGCAATAAACGCCATTACAGTAAAGTAAAAGCAAAACAACCATGACTTTAAAACACGATACGTAGATAATAATAAGATGGATCCCGGTAAAGGAACAAGGCAAAACCAGCTCACTTACTTACCTACCTCCCCTCCACACACACACACACACACACACACACACACACACACACACACACACACACACACACACACCTGCTCCAGTAAACCAGAGTACAAACTTGCTATACAACAACTTTCTACGAGAACCTACCTACATAATCATCTTTGTAGTTCAGCTTCGTCGGATCACACACACACACACACACACAGACAGATAGATAGATGGATGGATAGATGGACAGATACTTAGATAGATACATACATACATACATACATACATAAACAAACTGAAAAAAAAAATTATATATATATATATATATATATATATATATATATATATATATATATATATATATATATATATATATATATATATATATAATAATAATAATAAAACAAAGTAAAAATAAACGAAATAAAAAATGCAGACACAGATCGTAAAAAAATAGATAAACAGAGACAGACAGACAGACAGACAGACAGACAGACAGACAGATAGATACACAATCACTGCACCACCACCATCACCACCACCACCGCCACCGCCACCCACACGAGAGAAGCGTTATGGCACCAATTAGGATTATCGTGTGGCCTCTTGTCATTACCCCAGAAGAATGGATCGCTTCATGGCGCTGATAAGGCTGACGGACCACTGCGACCGAGACACCAGGTAAAAGAAACACCAATAAGGAGATCGCAAAAAAGCTGGCTGGTCTACACGAGGCACACACGGCGCTCCATCTGTTTACTAGTGGCAGTATTGAAGTGTATTCCCAAACCATCTTCACCATAAATCATCAGGGTCGTTTTCAGCATTATCTAGTTCCGGTGATGGTTTACAGGATTCAGTACCATGAGAGGGAGGGGGGTAAAACACGTATAGAAACCTGGATATACAATAATACATCATATCTGTAGCGTCTAGTAATATTTATACTCAGTGCTTACACAAACAGCGAGTGCCATTCATCTGTGACCCGATTTTTTTGTCTTATCTCTCAGCTCCACCCATTTCCTCAAGATTTCTAAAGCATTCCTAGCCTTCCCCTGTCCCTACTTGTTTCAGT
>NC_087151.1:27681020-27686020 GCF_035594125.1 Scylla paramamosain | reverse complement strand
CTCTGTCCTCCCGTTTCAGTGAAGGTCGCCCTCCTCCGCCCAGCGCATCCAACACACTCATGTACACTCAATTAGACACCTCACATTCTGCCATTCTTCCCACGTGACCACAGGCCACTTCAGTCTGCTCTTGACCCCGTCACCCCTTCAGTCACTGTACACTGCATGCCCTAATCTTTCCCTGGCATATGAGGAGTTACTACATTGCCTTCGCCTCTACTTAAACATATATATATATATATATATATATATATATATATATATATATATATATATATATATATATATATATATATATATATATAAACGAATCTATGGCATCTTTATCCTTACTTGAAATATATATGAATAAGAAACCATTACATTTCCTTCATTTTCACTTATATAAAACGAACCTATTAAACTTTCATCATCATTTACTTAACATATAAACAAATCTATTATCATGTCCTTCACCTTTCCTTCCCCTTCATCTCTACTTACATAAGACAAATCTATCACGTTTCCTCCATCTTTACCTGTCGTGAATAACCCGTTTCTACTATCACAGACGCGCACACACACACACACACACACACACACACACACACACACACACACACACACACACACACACACACACACCTTCACATCTTCCACACAGAAGGTCGGGGGGATCAATCTAACGCATATAAATGTTAAAGCAAAGACTGGTAAGGGAGTTCTTGGTAGTTTATGTAGCGTGCATGTACAGTACGAGTATATATGTGACTTTATGTGTGTGGCTTTATGGTGAATTACCGGCAGGTAAAGGAGATACATAAATAATGGAGAGGAGTGGATGTAAAGCGACAAATGTATAGTGGAGGAGGAGGAGGAGGAGGAGGAGGAGGAGGAGGAGGAGGAGGAGGAGGAGGAGGAGGAGGAGGAGGAGGAGGAGGAGGAGGAGGACGGGACATGAATGCAAGGCGACATGCACGTGAGTGGGTACGCATTAGGAGGAGCAGGAGGAGGAGGAGGAAGGAATCGAACACCTGAGAGTCTTACTGTTACTTTCATCCCAGTGAGGTCACATCTTACGCCCGCCGCCGCCGCTACCACCGCTACTACTAGGACAACGTGTGCGTGTAGTGCAGCACGTCACGGGGAACCAAACACTTGTGGCGGCAGAGAAATGAATGACGGAGAGGACTGGCGTGAGACTGAAGACGTGAGAGAGCAAGATAGTGAGACAGACAGAGAGTAAGATAGTGTAATAGTAAACGCAATAACAATTATAACCAAATGCACACACACACACACACACACACACACACACATTGCGAAAACAGCGACGAGGTAGTTACAAGAATGAACGAAAATCAGACAAGAAAACAGGACTGAATTAATACCGGTGAGCGCTGAATAAAAACAATAAATAAATGAAAAAAAAAATAAATAAATAAATAAAAATAAATAAATAAATAAATACATCAATAAAAATAAAAATAAATAAATAAATAAATAAAAAAAGATAATAAAAAAAGTGAACAGTCCAACAAGCATAACTTACCATGGGCGAGACCGTGACGAGACGCAACACTGAATGAATGAAGAGCGTAGGCCAAAAAAACAAGAGCAGTGGGTGAATGAATGAGTGTGTGTGTGTGTGTGTGTGTGTGTGTGTGTGTGTGTGTGTGTGTGTGTGTGTGTGTGTGTGTGTGTGTGTGTGTGTGTGTGTGTGAAATAACAGTAATAGTAAAAATAGTAATATCACAAGATTACCAAAGCAAAAGACTGAAGCGTAATGTTATACTGAATGGAGAGAGAGAGAGAGAGAGAGAGAGAGAGAGAGAGAGAGAGAGAGAGAGAGAGAGAGAGAGAGAGAGAGAGAGAGAGAGAGAACTTAAATAAATGCAAAGGGAAAGTGTAAACAAGGGGAGAAGTTGTGAAAACTGACATATGGAAAGTACAGCGGCGGCACACTTTAACTCTCTCTCTCTCTCTCTCTCTCTCTCTCTCTCTCTCTCTCTCTCTCTCTCTCTCTCTCTCTCTCTCTCTGGAAATTAATGATGCCTAAAAATTTCATGACCTACAAACACACCTACGCTATGCTCTCTCTCTCTCTCTCTCTCTCTCTCTCTCTCTCTCTCTCTCTCTCTCTCTCTCTCTCTCTCTCTCTCCACTGTCGCGTTCTACATTGACAAGACACGTGCGTTTATATCACACCATATTTTGTTACGTCTCTCTCTCTCTCTCTCTCTCTCTCTCTCTCTCTCTCTCTCTCTCTCTCTCTCTCTCTCTCTCTCTCTCTCTCTCTCTCTAACGAAAACCACAAGAGAGCGATCTCTTCTCTTCAATGGCAGCTCCCCTTCACTCTATATCAGTTATTATGTAAATACACAAAAGTAGCCACGTATCTGGAGGCGGCGGAGGAGTTCCTGCTTGGTCTGTACAGTGCCTGCACCTAGCGATTCTCAGTGATCCGTTTCAAGTATCCACAACACTGCCACATAACCGTACCTATGCTTGACTACTTTACTTAACCCTTACCTAACCTAACCTAACCGTACCTATGCTTGACTACTTAACCTAACCTTACCTTACCTAACCGTACCTATGCTTGACTACTTAACCTAACCTTACCTTACCTTACCTTACCTTACCTAACCTAAGCCAAACCAACTTGGCTATCGTTACTTGGCCTTACCTTATCTAACATTAACTGAGCTTACTTTATCTTACCGACCTTACCTTAATTAAATCTTACCCTACGTAACCTAACGTCTTATTTACCTTTCCTTACTTTATCTAAACCTACCTAACCTCTTACCGAATCTTGACTAATCTTGCTTTTCCTAACATTACCTTACGTAAACTCACCTAACCATGCCTTACATAACTTCAACTAACCTCACCTTACCTCACCTGATGTCACCTCACCTCACCTAACCTAACCTAACCTTACCACACCTAACGCTATCTAACCCAAACTTAACCTAACTAACTTAACGATCAAATTTAAACCAAAGCTAATTCAACACTACCACGTAACTATACACAGCGAATTAGTAACTTAAGCCAATATTCCCACTCGCACCACTGCTCCCATTTCTACCCCTATTATTTGGATTAGGGCAAAATTACAGTGTGTATGCGTGTGTATGAACAGTAAGTGAAGAGCTTATATCACTAGTAACGTAAGTAGTTATTTCGATGTGTATGTGAATATTTATAGAGTAAGAAGAGCCTGTATCAATGACGACTTGTGACACTAGCTACAGTAAAGGTTTGCAGACATGTAGCGTAAGTTAAGCATCTGTATCAGTGTCTACGTTGTGACGCTACAGTTGCTGGAAGGAAAAGGACATCAGCGGCGTTATATGACCTCATTGTTGCAGCGCTAATCAATCAATCACTCAATCAGTCAAAAGCGCAATGTTTTCAGTCATCGCTTGTTATTTTCAGCACACACACACACACACATACACACTGCTATCTATCGCTAAGTGCCACGCGATACCCTACATTCCAGAACACGCGAGCTACCTAACCCTTTCTGTACCAAGTTTAATTATATTCTGGATAACATAAAAACATAAGAACATAAGAAATAAGGGAAGCTGCAAGAAGCCATGAGGCCTACACGTGGCAGTCCCTGTATGAAATGTATCTATCTATTTCCACCTATCATCCCCATCCATAGATCTGTTTAATCTTCTCTTAAAGCTCCCTAATGACTCAGCACTAACAACTTTATTAATAAGTCCGTTCCATCCATCAACCAATGAGATGTTAAGGATGGCGAGGTTGACAAAATAAAATTAGATATAAAAATTACAAATAAATAAATAAATAAATAAAAATAAATTAAAATCAGGTATAAAAAAGGAGATACAGTGAAAAAAAAAATCATAAAATAAGGTTGTGGATGCGTGAAACAAATATTACATATACTCCTTCCGTGCCAAGGCGTTTAATTTCATTCTGGATATCAATGAGTTTGCGATGGAGAGGTTGAAAATCACTAGACTAAATAAAGACTAAAAGTTGGATACGCTGAAAGTGCTTTACAAAATAGGACTGAGGATGCGTGGGGAAAAATGCCACCTAACCTCTTACTGCACCAAGATGTCAGTTAAAGAATTCTCATCTGGACTGACTTTACGACTATATATTTTGTAATGGAGCTCTCAAAACTTGTAGACAAATCAGATATACAAAGGAGTACACAAAAGTGATAGTTGACAAAAAAAAAAGGGTTATGGATGAGAGGAACCCTTTCTGCACCAAGATGTCAGTTAAAAATTCTCACCTGGTTTGACTTTACGATTATATATTTTGTAATGGAGGTCTCAAAACTTGTAGACAAATCAGATATACAAAGGAGTACGCAGAAGTGATAGTTAACGAATAAAAAAAAAAAAAGTGTTATGGTTGAGAGGAAGCAACCAACAACGTAATGAGTGCACGAACACTTGAACTTACAAGAGAGGGCAGGATACATGGATGATGACGGCAGATGCTAAGCTTATAAATATTCCCCCTTAATTCCTCTATGTTCTTAGTTAAACATATGAACTTAGCAAGAACTGGATTAAAGGACAGTGGACAGTTAAAAAAAAAAAAAAAAAGAAGAGGAGGAGGTTGGATCAGTGATAAATAGAGCCAGATATTAAGGTGTCAGGTTTTCAGGATATGCCTTGCGTGGATCGCCTGGCCTTTAGCAGTCTTAGCGTCGTGTGTTCTTAGTTGCACATGCGCTACAATGATATTTATTTATATGCATTGTATTATGACAGCAGGAAGTTTGAAAATTGTCAGGGATGATGAGTTTAAATGTGACTTCAACTTCGAAGAGGAGTAGAGACAAGAAAACGAAAATAAACAGATAAACAAATTGACAGATAGATACATAAATAGATAGCCATATAGATAAATAGATAGATTGATAGATAAACAAATAAACAGATACGTAGACAGACGGATACGTAGATAGAGAAATAAACACAGACAGCCAGCAAAACAAAAGAGCATTTCCC
>NC_087151.1:27648520-27676020 GCF_035594125.1 Scylla paramamosain | reverse complement strand
AGCAGAGGTGGAGGAGGAGGTGCTGCCGCTTCAGCGTAGGCGTGTTGCGTCAATGCTCCGCTTGGTACAGACTCGGTACGCAAAACACAGATATTTTCAGTTTTTTTTTCTTTATTTACTTATTGATTAATTTATATATGCTTTTTTTTCAGATCACCAGGAATCAAGTGGAAGACTAGCAAATGACCTCCTTAAGCACTGTATTTGGCAAAGCAGTTTCCTTTGCTTTCTAGGTATTCGCTTGAGGAATTAAAGAGGCCCACGCAAAACCAACTAAACGTAATGACTTAGAAATTAATGATATGGTAACACTGCACAGGTACACATCCATATAAACCTTCTCTCCCTGCAGCGGATTAGTTTAAATATATATGTGTATATATGTATATATATATATATATATATATATATATATATATATATATATATATATATATATATATATATATATATATATATATGCTTGTATGTGTTTATTTATTTATATATATATATATATATATATATATATATATATATATATATATATATATGCTATTTAAAAACTTGTCAACCGGGATTTCAGCAGTTCACCGCAGGATCATATTTTTCTTTTATATCAAAATATTAAAAGTAGACATTTTCACAAACAACAACAACAATAACAACAATTACTGTTTATCTGTCTGGCAGGGATCACTTTCCACGTGGAATACCAAACTGAATCTCACACTAGCACACAATAAGCATTCGGTACCTTAATTTTCAACTCCTGCATTCATAATTTTCAACTGTTCATCTTCACAAACGTTTCGCCTACCTGTATCTTGGTCACCACACAGCAGCGCAGGCTTGAGGCGGCTTCCAGACAAGTAAATGCCCACACCACAGACTCTCAATCCACGCAAGGTGCAGGTGAAGTTAGCGATAAGCTGCAAGAAGCTGCAACTTTAGCTTCAGCTGCATCACAAGCTGCCGAGGTTCAGCTAAGCTACCACCTAAGTCACGGGCCCATTGTCTGTAGTAATGTATGGTTTCTTGGACAAAATTTTGGCTTACGTTTCATGTTATGGGCAATATTTTTTTTTCAGTCAATGCATGATGACAATTTCACTATTGTTCATCATTCTTAAGGCGGCGATTCACAAACCATTTCGAAGATATGAATTGCCATGGCTATTTTCACTTCCTGCAAAAAACAAATAAATAAATAAATAAATAAATAAATAAATGGATAGATAGATAAATAAATAAATAAATAAATAAATAAAATAACTGAAAAAACACACACACACACACAGTATATACATAATCGGGAGAATCAGGCACTTTGTTTACATACCTATCTCAAGATTCTAATTACTTATTAAAATGTTCTACTTCGCAAAGGATGAACACATGAAGCTCTGCACCATTCACAAGTCAACAAACCCCATTCATCATGCACTCCGTTACCAGACTCCACTACTGCACTCCGCTTCCAGTCTGTTACCCAACTGCAATATTGAAGCACCTCCATAGTACAGTTAAATGCACTAAACTTCAGTTCCACTGCCACTTCTTGTTAATATTTTAGTGGTGACAATTATTATCTTTTGTATACACTGACTGCACAACTGCAAGTAGATGAATAATTTTCAGAATTATTTTACATAAAAAAGAAAACAAAACAAAACATGCAACATTAGCTCAGGCGCATTTATTTACTTCATTTTTTTTTGGGGGGGGAGGGGGGGCGGGCGGATGGACGTGGTCACAGAATTCAGCTCTCTCTCTCTCTCTCTCTCTCTCTCTCTCTCTCTCTCTCTCTCTCTCTCTCTCTCTCCTCCAAGAAACCAACCCTAATACATTATTACTCGTAAAACGAGAACGCATCAAGAGCGGGTACACTGCTGAAGCTCTAGTATCAAAACACGACACAACATATTGGAAGCTCTTACTGAAAGCACAAAAGGCAAACGTATTTGGTTTCATTCACCCTGGCTTAAATAAACTGTTTCATGTTTCCGTATTGTTGAAAAAGAAAGGGAACTTCACTTTTCATTTCAAAATACATCGCCATTCACCCAGTCTTAGCCAATGCAGTGAATAACACATAAGAACACTTGTTAATGGTAGTATCGACTGCTGACTTTGACTACAGCTCTGTTGGCGATTCATACAAGTAGTTTTTTACTTACTTCAGCGGCAAGACACGGGGATAAAAAGGAATAACACTTCAATATTAACCAGTACACTGTACCGTGAACTTCCTATTAAAATATTCGCATGTATCACTCACACAAACGTTCATCCTTATTCACTGTTCATTTGAACTACACTTCAAACACAAAGTACGCAATAGTAAACACAAACGCTCCAGTCTGCGTTCCAGCGGGTGACACCACCACCTTGGCACACAAACACACTACTGGCACCGCTTGGGAGTGGAGCACACAGTCCCGTGTGGTAGTGGTGGTGGAGCAGGGACAGCAGGTGGTGGTGGCAGTGGTGGAAAAGTAGGGGCAGTAGTGGCCGGTACAGACACGCATTGCGCAACCCAGCAGGCGCCTCCCAGTCACAACACAGCCGTTTCCCCGCCGCCCAAACACGCCCGCCCTCATCACCACCACCACCACCACTCCCTCCTACTCCTCCTCCACCCCGCCTCGCCCTCACACACACTGTACACACACTTACATACACGCCCTACCACACAGCGCTGACGACTGGCCATGACCACCACGTTCAGGAGGAGTTATTTCAATGAGCGAACGATCTATTGGTCACTAATAAAGAAACTGTCAACCACTCGCCCACTATAGAGATACGTGGGTTTGATTATGAATGAGTTACCACTAAAAAGGGGTTTCCAATAATGGTGAATTTACTGTATTCCATGAAAGCATATCCACTGAGTCATTCATGCTCCCAGGGTGTACGCATTCACTTGAGTTGGTAGGCGTGGAACACTCGTAAAGGACTACTACGTCGCAATGTTTCCCGTTAGACGACCCCCTCCCAGCAGTAGCGGAGTGGGGGGACAGGGGGGGTCCCGCAGCACGCATACACACACCGCCACAAGTATTTCGCTTATTTACCTCAACTAGCACGAGCATCACCGTTGTTTTCTTGCACAAATCACTGCACTGCATGTTCGCATGTACTGTGGCACAACTATCAACTGGCAATAATCTCTCAATCTGGCCATTCCAGTGAAAAATTGGAGAACTGCGCCATGTAGCTCACTAGCCAGCCTCCATCTTAGCAGACAAGGTCACGTGGGGACGGTTGTAAACAAGTGGAACGCACGCGTCACGTGACGTCAGGTTCGGGCGCCACATTCAAACTGACGCTCGGCCACATCTGTGAACTAAAACTGTTCTTGGTGACTCAGATGAGCAATGTTGAGATAACTGAGTTATGTCCATCCATGTATGGAGAGCACGGCTCATGTGAGGGCTCCTTTCACACAACACTTTACACTATGTATTTATGAAGGCCGGTGTTCGTCTCAACTATCTTCTTAAATTATACTTATTACATTATTTACTTTCTGTAATTCATATTTCTAGCAATCACCCAGTTTATTTTCCATAGATACTGTTCTTCTAAACATCCTAACTGCATGTGTGTGTGTGTGTGTGTGTTTTCAGTATAACAACTGCCATATCAATAAAACGTTTATTATTATTACACACACACACACACACACACACACACACACACACACACACACCTCGTATTCACATAGAAGCTTATAGCATTACAGCTATAACGAAGGCAGTGACAGATGTCGGATGCGAGCTTTGTGACGTCAGTTGTTTTCGTGCTACAGACGTGTTGTTCGATAAAAACAGATAAGATGACCGCATGACACTAACAAGTCATCTGAACAAACACATACTTTGTGCACAAACTTATGTGAAGTTCTGCGCCGTGCACTTCATCGTTTTTTCTTTTTTTTTTATCGCCATCTACGCAACACGACAATGACAGCTGTCATCTCGATCCGTTAATTATGTTACGGTTGCCTTACGTGTTCCAAGTGACCATGCTATTGTCAGTCATCTCCTGTGTATGCGTGTGTGTGTGTGTGTGTGCACCTTCCTTGTGCGCATATTTGCTTATGGTAGCGGCGTTCTTGTTCTTGTAATTATCTTCATAACCTTAAATCATAATCACGGACGTTCTTGGGTCGTCCCTTGTTAGGGAGAAGCATTGAACTTGTACGTACGTAAATACATATCAACGGTGTCATTTAGTAAACTTGATTTTCTTTACACATCTGAATTACTTACTTCTTTACATTACTTAGAGATTAGATAAATGTATGGATGAGGATGATAGGTTGGTGTGGGTTTAACGAAGGGTCTTCCACGTGTAGGCCTCACGGCTCCTTACAACTTCCCTTGTTTCTTATCTTCTTACGTTTTCCACCCATGTCCTATAGTTAATATCTGTCAACACATCTTCTCCGTCCACTTATTCCAGTCCCTTATTCCTTCATAAACTCCAGCTTTCTTTCCTCACAATGCGTGCAGTTAGCCTCTCTGGTTCCTTTTCATTGAGTATCATAACTTTTTTTTTCAGTTATTCTTCATATCTTCCCCACTTAACTTTATTTGATTGATTGATTGATTAATTGACTGACTGATTTATCTATTCACTTATTTACTATTTTTGTAAGTAAAATGACCACATTATATTCTGGTCTCGAGTATTTTACATCAAAGACATACCTAACAACCTTTCTTTTTTTCAGATTTTCACTTGTTTTTTTCCATCCGCGTAGTTCAATAGCACCTTTATCAGTAATATAGTACAATATTGCTTTAGTGATCCATTTATGTGATTTCCTGGTGTGTGTGTGTGTGTGTGTGTCGTGCAGGCTATTAGATCTTCATCAGATGTCATGTTCCCGTGCCATGTCTTTGTAAGTCTTGATTGATGTACACCGTTTTCCGGCCAAAGCTCGACCTTGGGTGTGTTTTGATGTGTTAATGTTAGCCCTTATCGTCAGTTAGCTATGTTGTAAATACTTTATCTCATCAAAAGAGGAATAATATTTGAGCTGATAATAAAGTAACAATACAGGTGAGAGTCCCATTAGCTTCCATTCAGTTAGCAGATTGCATCTTGTATTGGAATACTTACCCGTCACAAAGACCACAGTATCTACGATGCCTTAACATCGAGAACAACTGTTTCCTCAGTCTAATCATACTGTGTAGAATGGTGAGGAATTTTTAATAGATTTTTTTTTCCTGCTAATTATGTCAAATAATAAAAAAGTAAATCGCGCTACTAGGTTTCAGCAGCTGGCACACTGCACCTGAAGCTTTGGAAGATGCATAGTAAGTGCCAGGTGTGGCTGTGGCAACCTTCAGGCGCTGCCAGCACGGCCGCTGATGGCACACCGCCTTGCATGGGATACCTTCCTCTTCTTGCCTTGCCCTGGATAGATACTTAGAAATTATTTATTTGAAAATATACTAACTTTAACTTGATCAGAAGTATCATGATGCCTTTCTTTCATACTGAAAAGTAAACAGTTCTGACGTGGTGTCCTTATAGGGAAGTGAGGTGAAGTAAAGAACGGTTAATCATTTATCTGAATATGAAAGAACTTACTACCTACTATTGAACAATCTTAATGGGGAATATGATAACTGCAAAGTTAAAATATTTTCATCGCCCCACAAAAAAAAAAAAGTCTACCAGAAAGTTTAGTATATATCTAAAAAATAGAAAATAAAATAATAATAATGATAATAATAATAATAATAATAATAATAATAATAATAATAATAATAATAATAATAATAATAATTGGACTATTTAAAAGGCTCGGGAAGAAAATTTTTCAGTGTTCTATATGATGTGTCATTTCCTGTATGTTATCTCGGCGGACGAGTGTCCTAATGCTTCTCAGTGTCTTTTACAGCAAGTGAGAGAACAACTGTATATGTTTAAGGACTAGAATTAATATTAGAATTCCATTTATATAACGATCCAGCAACTTTTCTCGTGACCAAACGCACACCCTCAGTATAAGAAACATTCCCAGCTTCTCGATGTCACTTTACTTTCCACAGTTAGAACGACAGAACCTTTATTACGGAATGGTGAGCACTTTCCACTGGTGGCTCTTCTCATGGACTCTGGTGTCTTTGGCCTCAGCGAAGCAAGGTATGTATCTTCCACAACATGTGACACACACACACACACACACACATGATAAGCATATAAAAAATTATATATATATATATATATATATATATATATATATATATATATATATATATATATATATATATATATATATATATATATATATATATATATATATATATATATACGTATATATATGTGTGTGTGTGTGTGTGTGTGTGTGTGTGTGTGTGTGTGTGTGTACAAATCCGCAGAAATAGCAAATTTTGATCTTTTCTTCCGTAGCATTATTATCCCGTTTATATATGGGATTGCTGTTTTTAATGAGTCTCCTCTTTCTAACCCTGCCCTCCGCCACTTCAAGGTCCAAGTTCTTCTTTCTGCCGTCTGCCATAATAACAAATTTTGATATATATATATATATATATATATATATATATATATATATATATATATATATATATATATATATATATATATATATATATATATATATATATATATATATATATATATATATATGAAGGCACTGGCGGCAATACATTTTGAATTTATTAATCATAGAGAAAATGTCACTTGCCTTTCAATGTTCTGCCTGTTTATGATATGCTCAATATCTTTCTGACTGATCCTGAACAAATAAGAACAACACACCACCAAATGCTCGCGAGCTGATTATTTTCGTGCCACATACGGTATTCAGGGAAAATATAGGAAATGGGTTGCATTGGCAGTGGTGCATAAAGACCACGGGGACAGTGGAGGAAGCACAGGGGACAGTGTGGAAAGGAGAATCAGCTATATGAAACGTGATGGAACAACAGAAGTGGGGTGAAAGGTCTTTGCTTAGCCTGGTGAAGAACTTTTCGATGCCAAACGTGGATTGTTTCTAGTAGCACGGTCGATGCTTCCTTGACGTCGAGGAATGGCTAGGACGGCTTCTCAGCATTTTGCTCTTGCAAGAACGTGAAGACGAGAAGGCCCTTGTTCACTCTCGATAGTGATGCAAGGCATTACAGGGACGACGGAAGAAATGGAATCTGCTTCGCGATTATCTGTAATAATGGAATGGCACAGAATAGGCTGTTCAACGTATGGGACGCAATGAGATAGCGAAGAGCGCCATTCGGAGACTGTGGGTGGCAAAGTGACATGTCAGGTCCACGAGAGAAGTCGTGGGTGCAACAGGTAAAGGAGAGCTCCCGCGAGTCAAGGTGGGATAAGTGGCGTCACCAATGGATCCTTGCCTGAAAACTCTTTCCGCCTTGCTATGTGGACCCCGAGGTCAAGGGATCTCATGGCAGGATGCATTTGTTCTTGGTGCATACAGGGGAATGCATGGGTACTTATTCAGAACTAAGCAAACCAAATAAGATTTACAGCAACGGTTCAAAACTGATAGCATTGTCCACAGGAAGAGAATTTTTTCAGAATAAAAGAGGCGGCGTAGCATATAAAACATATGTAAAGGGATAGGAAGTTTGTTAAGATAAGGCTAGTTAGAAGTTACGGAGGACGTTTACATGCTCTAGGAAAGAAAGAAAAATAATCCCCCAAACGTAATTTTACACGCTCTCGGACGGGAGGGGGATGCACTCCTGAATGGAAGGAGGATTGGCATCTCGAAAATTGAGTTTAGGAAATGTTATAAGATGGATGCATTTTGGGTAAGATGTGTTAGTCTATGAGAGACAATTATAATTTGCCTCTCGATTAATAATGGTATGTAAGTGTCCTATCTTCTGTATGTTCTTTTAGAGAACGTTATCCTAACTGAACTTATATCTGATGACTCCTTTGTATAATTATCTATCTTGAAACAAAATTACTGCAATTAGGTTAAAGAAAAATCTTCAAAGCCTTCGTCTTCAGCAGCTTTTCTTCGTCTTTTCTTTTGCCGAGCGAATATTCACTCCATTTTTTGTTTGTCTTTGCTTCATTTTTTGTTTGTCTTTGCTTAATTTCAAACGAATAATATTCTTTCTATGTGAAAGATTCTTCCGGCATATCTACCCAGGAACTAGTATCAACATAATCATTTTAATTTAAACCAAACAAATAATATACGTACATCAGAAACAGGTACTTCAGCAAAAATATAAATGTTTCTTTTTTCAGGATGTCTATCTAGTGGTTTGCTTGACAGAAGAAATTCTACTCCATCTTTCACTATCGGAAATGGCATCACTCTGAGGTTCAAACTTCGAAATTCAGTCAAGCGGCTTATTCTTCATGCAGCCCTAGAAGACGATAATGAACAAGAGTTGTATGAGCTGGGGATGATAGAAAACATGAAAGTTGTGTGGGGAGACATGGAGGTTACACTGAAGGATTCTAAAACTCACAACAATGTGTTTAAGGTAAGATGTCATTGATATTTGCATATTGGAGGCTGATATCTCTATTACCTATGTTTCAATAGTGACACAAGACTAGGGACTGAAATTTTTTTTTTTCAACAAAATAAGATTTCATAGCGTTTGCATATAAATCTTATAAATATTACATGTGCACTGGATACAGCACCAAAGAATCCCGTGAAGCGGCAAATTGCGAGTGAATGGGGTTAGTTATTTACAACATGACTGAGTCATAAGGGTATGACAGAGGCAGTGGACTCAAAAGGGTGAGCTCCAGTGAATGGGAGGGCAGCGTGCTTGAGTTTGTGAGAAAAAAGGATGAGGGGAGAATGAGATGGCATGGATAGAGATCACAGTTACAACCATTTCCTTGGGTGGGATGTTTAGAAACACCTATTAGATAATTATAGTACATTATATACATATGCATACATACTCGTACTTACATTCTGCTTATTTCACTGAACACTGCTTTATCATCATCAGATTTTTTTTTTCTTCAATAATTCAGAAACTATGTTCCTTGTGGACAAAATGACTATTTGCATGGAACCATAATTGTTCCATAAACAGATATTCACTTCTATTATTTCACTTATATTTTTGTTCTCTCACAGGTCCCTTGGCCCCCCATACTTATACCCCAAGCTTGGACAACGCTGTTTCTTCGTCTTCATTACCACCATTTTCTTCAATTAGCACTTGTTCCTCACGAAGCCATGGGAAAATCTCGCGGTTTTGTACACTCCCAGATCTTTGTAAAACCAACTGCCATCACTACCAACCTTGAGAGATTTGGTGTTACGAAACTCCGGTTGAAGCTTCTCACTTCCAATATATCCATAGAATATACTGTAAACTGTGGCCAAGGTATTCATGAATACATTAGTAAATTCTGTTACATTGTCATCAACTACTGACAAATTTAATAAACTTATTGTTAAATATATTTTCTTCATAAAAGTGTTAAAGTTTAAATACTTTTACTTATTTGTTTATTCAATTATATATATATATATATATATATATATATATATATATATATATATATATATATATATATATATATATATATATATATATATATATATATATATATATATATATATATATATATATATATATATATATATATATATATATATATATATATATATATATATATATATATATATATATATATATAATTTTTTTCTTTTCTTTTACAGAATCCCTAGCAACAACCTTTGCCTCAGAGTTTGGAATACTTTCAAATGAATCCTTCTGGCGCAATATGGCATGGATTTTTCTGGGGATCATGTTAGTTACTGTGGTGATTCTTATTTTAACATTAATCAAGATATATTATGACAGAAGAAAACAGAAGCCCAACAGCTTCATACTGGCAAGATTTCAGGTAAGATCACCTATCTATTTACACACACACACACACACAATATATATATATATATATATATATATATATATATATATATATATATATATATATATATATATATATATATATATATATATATATATATATATATATATATATATATATATATATATATATATATATATGTGTGTGTGTGTGTGTGTATGTGTGTGTGTGTGTGTGTGTATACATTTGTTTTCTTTTTTATTAATTAATATCTTCATTTATAATTTTGCATAATCTGCAAATAGACATGTGAAATGACATGGGTATATCTGTAATATATGCCCACTGAAAACATCACTGGCACCCTCACATATCCTTTGATATGCTTATTACTTGCCTCCACTGATTCTTCATCTCACTACTATTCTCATTTCTCTTCCTTTCATATACTCTTTTACCCATTATCTTATTGTTCCCTTCAGACCTGTGATGTTCTCTAACTTCTATAATACTTTTATATAGGACCTATTCAAAGGTGTTTTCCACCTCTCCATCCCATTCCTATGTTATATATTTTACTCTCTGCTCTAGTGTGCAACCCATGATGAAATTGCAAATGAGCTTGTGCACATTGTTACCAAAATTACTCCCATGGCACATTGACATCAATCAGTAGACTACTTAATGAGTATTACTGTTCAGCTCTACTGCACCTGTACTGCTGTCTGTTTGTGTGATACAGAACTATTCTCTGAAGTTTTGATACTTCATATGCATTCACCACTGCTCATCATTCAATCTATAATGCACAGCCACCCTTTGTCACACATCCTTCTTGCATCTAACACTCTTCATATTGTCCATCTATCCGATTTTGTGGTCTTGCCTTAGTATTACATTTCTTATGATTATTATTATCTACAATATTTTTCTTTAAATATATTTGCAAGCACAAACCACTGTAACACTGAACTCTCAGTCAGCAAACTCTTTCCCATTGTCAATTCTCCTCCACACTTCCTCATTTTTCACTCTATCCATGTCACTCCACAAATGTTACTCAGGCTCTTCCTATCCATCTTCTTTCCAGTTCCTGTTTCATGTTTCATTCCTATACATTTGCTACCATTGCACCCTTATCAGGTCTTCTCTAAATGCAAATATGTATAAAAAAAAAAAAAAATAAAAAATAAAATAAATAAATATATATATTATATATATATATATATATATATATATATATATATATATATATATATATATATATATATATATATATATATATATATATATATATATATATATATATTATATATATAAAACAAATATTACATCTGAAAAAAATAAATAAATAAATAAAATTATATATATATATATATATATATATATATATATATATATATATATATATATATATATATATATATATATATATATATATATATATATATATATATATATATTATATATATATATATATATATATATATATATATATATATATATATATATATATATATATATATATATATATATATATATATATATATATATATATGCAAGTGTAAGCATGCACACAAGCACACAAATATGTAAAACATAATAAAGAAAATTGAAGATGAATGTATAAAAAAAAATATCCAACAGGATTTAATATACTTTTAATTGCATGAAAATTCAAGTTATAGGTTATGTAAAAATTTAATCTTTTAGTTTTCTTCTTACTTTTGCAAAACTATTTAAAATATTTCTGAGCATTCTGGTTTTTGTTAAGTATCACTCTACCTGTATGAGAGAAGACCAGTAGTATGAGTTATGGAGGGAAAGAAACACAAGGACCTAATTTCAGCTACCTGTCCTTTTATAAAAAACCAGGAAGAAAAGATGTTTATAGTATTTCTGTCTATTGGTATACAAGGCTAAAATCTCCATTATTTCCTGGAGGGTGATTTAACTTTGATATGACACTGCCTTGTCTCAAAGTGACAAGGTTCCCAGTTCCCTCGTTCCCCTTCTTTTAAACACCTTTTATGAAGTGCAGAGAATAAAGTTGCATCTCAGGTTCCCTTTCTGACTGTTCTATTACTGCTGTAGTTGATGGTCACTATTCTTCTAAATCTATTAACAGTGGTGTTCCTCAGGGTTCTGTCCTGTCATCCACTCTCTTTAAGAAACTTATCCTTCAATTTTCAATTATTCTCTTGATATCTCTTTTGGGACTGGCACCTCAGTAGTCTCCCCCCCACTTTTCTTTTTGTTTCTTTCAGCCAGTGACCCTTATATAAAAAAAAAAAATAAATAAATAAATAAATAAAATAAAAAAATCTTGCAGTTTGGTAACAGCATATACAACCAAGCTTTAATGAAATCAACATTTAGGCAATATCATAAAATAAAGTGAAATTTACTACACATTTATAAACATCTACCTATACACCAGGACAGCAACCCCACACGGAATGGCCCAAACAAAGCACCATACTCATAATTCATTAAATGTTGTGTGGCAGGGTAAAAAATGCAGCTACTGTATTCCCTGCATGTTGTATGAGGTGGCTACAAGAGATGGAGCATGGGGGTTGGAACCCCCTTCTCTGTGTATCTTATGAACAAACAAAAACAAAGCAAATTCATAAACATACCATTCTGAAATTATAAATGTACATTGTACACCTTCCAGTTGTGTATTACTGAAACATAATATGAACTTGAAAATAATTGCATTTGTGTCATGAACATTAAGATAAATGTAACATTCCTGATATTAATACTGATACAGTGTTTTAAATGTTCATGAGTTTTGGAGCATTCTGAAATGGACACGGAAAATTTTCTATATATGAAATACACCACATTATTTTTTCTTCGTGACAGTCTGGTGGCAAGGAAAGTGCGTCTCCTGGTCCTGTAATGGTGTCATCCACTCGAGGTGGTAAGCAAAAGGAATCTGGAGGGATGGAAGATGAAAGTGGACTGCAGCCTCCCCGGGTTACTGTGGGTGTGGTGTCCTCTCGGGCCCCCTCACCTGGTCATGAAGTTGATGAAACCACCATGGATTATGTTAACAAGGCATTCTCATATGATAACTGATATCCCATTACTACCAATGAAGCATGATTTCTTAAAAAATTCTCAAATACATGCAGATAAAATTTGATCAAGTTTTAACTTGAAGTAAAATTCCTAAACATTATACAACAAAAACAAACAGTATGTAGTAAATAATTTTCTTCCTCTTACCATGCTACTCCCTTATGTGGAAGATGTCAGTCTGGTCTGTAACATGACTGCTAAATCATGAGATCTCATTTGATTCTGATATATCTCTGCTGCTTTCTTCACTTTGTGGATCCTGGGCAGCATCAATGTTTGTACTTGCATCAGTATTTTTTTCTGGAGTTGTTTCTAGTTGCACAGTCTGAGCCATGTCATCTTCTTTCACATCATCAGTGTAGCCAGAAAGAACATTAGCAAGATTATTTCGTAAGGAGCCTTTGTCCTTTCGAGGCTTGCGGGGTTTCTTAGATATATAGTTCCTCTTATAGGCTGGATCATGGGTAGCCATATGCTGGATCAATTTTTGCTGTGAAAAAAATTATAAAATAAATAAATTATATATATATATATATATATATATATATATATATATATATATATATATATATATATATATATATATATATATATATATATATATATATATATGGTAATTTCAGAGTTTCAAATTACAATATTATACAAGTACTTGAATAAAACAATAAAATCTGAAACTAGTCACAACATTTCTGTGCTTCGGACAACTTCAACTATTGGTTTACAGTACTGCTGGTTTTTGGTGTATTCAACATTGCACATTAAACTGGTAATGAGTCACATAAAGGGAGAAACCGTAATGTAACTGTAATTAAATTATATAGTAGAAGAAACATAAAAAAACTGTTGTCATCATGAAAATGGTCAATTTTTAATTTAGAATTCTTAGATAATACCACACTTACAAATATACAACACATTAATGGTGGTAGCCTAACACATGGCTTCAAGTGACTGCACTGTTGACAATATAGAATGACTACATCTAAAGGCATAAAATAATCAAAGTTAAATTTGATGAATGAAAGTTGATACAGAGAAAGAGGAAGGAGATAACAGGATAGATACTTTATGTGAGCCATTTCTGATCCCCTCTAAGGATGTGGACCCTGAGGCAGGCATATGGACTTTGTTTATAATGAAAATCGTTATATTGAAATTGTGAAGGTGTTCAAAAGTGTATGTAGCATTCTTAAAAAAGTTAAAAGGACCTGTCTTTACATGACAGACTGCAGCTTCTCTTTAGTGCTCAGGAGACATGAAAGGAAATGGATAGACATGGGAATGGTCAACAGCAGGCCTGTAGTGTCCCACCAATTACCAAAAATGTCTCCATGAGAGTATTTTAAATGTAGAAACAAGTGTGTGGCTGCCTGCTCCTCTCAGTTATTAATATAAGTTAACAAAAGCTAACTTATGTATGCATGTGCACGTATACATAAGAACATTTTTTTTCCAGATTATGATGATGATATTGATCATATTTTAATATCATGATTGGATGTTAATGCAGCAAAAATAGTTATTTTGTTGCTAATAATAATGATAAAGCATGAATTGTTTAGAAAATGTTAATTGACAATTACCTTTGTAGAAAGTCGTTTATCACAAGCACTACACCCATAAATCCTTAGCTGTTGGTGTTTATCCCTGATGTGACTCATGAGGTTGTTCAGGTGGAAGTAATGCCTGAAAAATGTATCTGTGTTCATTATAACTGAGAGAGAGAGAGAGAGAGAGAGAGAGAGAGAGAGAGAGAGAGAGAGAGAGAGAGAGAGAGAGAGAGAGAGAGAGAGAGAGAGAGAGAGAGAGAGAGAGAGAGAGAGAGAGAGAGAGAGAGAGCAAAGTATTAATTAAATTTGTGCACAAAGAAATAGTGGTCAGTTACATACAGCATATGACATAACATCTTTCTTATTTCAACCAGACTATTTATAAACAACCTGTCACAATAAAATGTGTATATACTTATGTAGATGGTCATGCTATGATAAATAATGTGCTTTCTAGCACCAACTTGGACTTCCCCCAAGACTTGTCTGTTATGTAATTCAGTACTGGAATGGAGTGGCTGAGCCAGATACAGATGACCTACAGTTAGGCAGGGCCCATGATGAAAAAGTAATTGCAGACATCCTTATGACAAAACTGAAAAATTAAGGAAACAGACATTGCTGAGGCAATCAGGCTACCCTAGGCAGGACATGTGTAAGGGAAGTGACCAGAAGCCACAATTACTGAAAGTCTGATTCTGGACGGAGGATATTGGTGTAAATGTACTTTGGGCCAGCTTTCACCTGGGACTGGAATGGCATGAAAATCTTCAAGGATAGGAAGAAGAAGGAAAGGAACCTCATCAAAGATCTGCGAGCACAGGCAAAAGAAAATAATGAGAAGGAAAGTGACTCAAGGATACACAAGTGGATAGTGGACTAAGGGAAAGGTGCAGTAATCAGAGGAGAGGTGGAAGAGGATGGCCAAGTGGGATGTAGGTAATTTTGGCCTAGATCCTTCAGGGGGCAAAATAACTAATTCTCCATGTGCAGAGCACTCTCTGTCTAAAGGCCAATTGCACAGGACCCTTAAGTGCCCTTATTTAAACATAGATAGATTGGGGAACAAGACAGCAAAACTGAGTAGCATAATTGAAAGAGAAGAGCCTGACTTTAACTTTTGTTATCATGGTTGTACTCTACACCATGATTCAAAACCAGTCTTTTCTATATCTGCAAACTGATTTAATCTATCTGAGACTACAATTATGTATGCATGACTGCTTTGTTGTATAGTAAGAGTATGATGAATGACGTGGCATATCTTTGATAGTTAAGGTTATTCTGATATTTTTTCCAGATAAGTGGATGGATGCAACTCTAAATAAGTACTGTACATGTTATACCTTAGCTCCTCTTTTCCATCATTCTTCATTCATCTTCTACATCATTCATCATACCATACAATATTATTACAATTCTTCCAAGTCTTTCATCCCCAATAAATTTCTATATAACCTTAGGTTAAAACATTACTATAAATAAGACTTTTTACAACTGACATTCCTCACATAGAGGAAATAATCTTCATTTTTCTAGAAACATTTTCTTGTAATATGACAAATTTAAACACATTCCTTATGTTAGCATGCAATGTCTGCCATTCTTGGTGAAAATTCAGCCTGAGGTCATATAAAAATATGTTAGAGATGAAGGACTTGAAGAGCTGGGGAAAGAGATTACATAATGGTGAATAATATTTGTGTGTGTGTGTGTGTGTGTGTGTGTGTGTGTGTGTGTGTGTGTGTGTGTGTGTGTGTGTGTGTGTGTGTGTGTGTGTGTGTGTGTGAAAAAAAAAAAAAAAAAAAAAAAAAAAAAAAAAAAAAAAAAAAAAAAAAATATATATATATATATATATATATATATATATATATATATATATATATATATATATATATATATATATATATATATATATATAAACAAAGTGTTAAAGCTAACCTATTCTTTTAATAGCTTTTAAAGCACAAATTTCTCTATTCCTTGCATCATATATCATGTCATGTTTAACATAATTAATATATGTAACACAAAGTAATAACAAAAGATGGTAAATATGTCAAAATAAGATATGTAAAATATGTAAAATATATAAATATAAATTAAGGTGATTTATGTTAATGATTTCTGTCTCACTGACTTATTTGATAGATACTGGCCAAAGAAGTTGACATTACTCAACTTGGCAGGCTAGCCACTCTTCCAGAGATGAGACCTATTACATTTAGTGCTGAACATTTACTGTATGGGGATAGACCAAGGAAGACACAGGATAAGGAACTGAGTATAAAACTAAAAGCAAAGAGAGAGAGAGAGAGAGAGAGAGAGAGAGAGAGAGAGAGAGAGAGAGAGAGAGAGAGAGAGAGAGAGAGAGAGAGAGAGAGAGAGAGAGAGAGAGAGAGAGAGAGAGAGAGAGAGAGAGAGAGAGAGAGAGAGAGAGAGAGAGAGAGAGAGAGAGAGAGAGAGAGAGAATGAAAAACAGTAACTAAGTAACAAAAACATATCTTTATAAATATGTAACCTGTTTTTCAAAATACTGATGATGATGATAATGATAAATAGTTTGCTTCCCAGGTTTTCAGTATTTTTAGTTTGACATATAATTCTCAAACAAGGTAACAGCATTATGATCATAATGCTGATGAGATAACCAAGCAAGTATGTGACATAGCTATATTAAATACCTGTTACAAGCTGGATACGTGCAGAAATATGCTTCTGCTTCAGGTTCATGAGTGAGTCGATGGCTTTTTAAGGATCGCAGCTGTTTGAAAGGTCTGCTGCAGATGTCACAAACTGTGGAAATTACTCTAGTTAACGTATGGATACTGTACTACAAGAATTTCGTATAAATCTGAATGCTATGTTATACATTTACAAACCATGGAAAGAAAAGTTCTAACCGTTGTAACCATCATTAGTGTAAATTTCAACATTATAACTGATGCCTTATCTCAAACCTCAAGTTGGCTGAATTTAGCCATTTCAATCTATCTGGCTGCTCCCATAAATAACATCTCTACTCCAAATTGATAACCATAGTATCAATAAGACAATAAAATATAATGAAACAATTAAAATCTACTATACATGAGTTAAAGAAAACAATGAACTATAACTCTTCTGCCAATCCCTAACAATCTAGTATTAAATTATCCTTTTGTAATGCATAAGAAATAATTTAATATTAGATTGCTTATACCTTTTAAATGAACCCTATAAAAAATGTCTATTTATCCATTTACCAAGCTGACATTTATGCAAGCAAATATAGCTGAGACAAAGTGCTCACAACCTACTGTGCACACAGACACACACACACACACACACACACACACACACACACACACACACACACACACACACACACACACACTACTAACATACATATATCTGGAAAAGAACAGAACAGAGGGGAATTGAGGTAAGTGTATATCAACTAAAGCAAAAACAGGATAATACAGATATGGAAACAGGATCATATGAGAGTAGCTTGTATCCCATATACTATCACAAAGTTAATAAATACATATACACGCATCCACCTGGGCCCACACACACCACTCCATGGATACACCTGCACATACACACATCTTCAAACATTCCCTGATGCTATACTGAAAAAAATTTCTGCCCCTGGTGTAAGATAACAGGAAACATTCTCACAGTTCACACTTGCATGTGGGGCCAGTTAAATGGTTCTTTTTGTACAAGTCAAACTTCAATTTAACCCAAACTGATATAAAATTATTAATTTAAAATGGCACCTAAAAGAAAGACCACAAATCAACTAAAAATTAATAATCTTTATTTTAAGTGAATTGAGGTTGGCATGCATTGTTTTTCCACCACAAGAACCTTTCCATTAGAAAAAAATTATAATTTAGTGTAAAATTGATTTAAAGTGAACTCTTGTGAACCATCACTTGTGTTAAATTGATGTTCTACTGTGTAACGACCATATAGCAGATCTGGTTTACCCCCTAGTACACTGTGGAAATCAAAGGGATATATGAATGAAAATGAAGTCACGATTTACTTAAAGTTCTCTCTTATACTACACTCCTGGTAAACCTTATCTCTACTTCTACTTAGTGTGGCCACTGCTAGAAATAGAGATTTACCTAAAGAGAAGTGGAAGTGGGCAAGTTGAGTCAAGCTTGAAAAAAAAAAAAGTATATATATATATATATATATATATATATATATATATATATATATATATATATATATATATATATATATATATATATATATATAATAAATAAAATAAATAAATTAATTAATTAATAAAAAATATATTAATGAAATAAAAATAAATAAATACATAAAAAAAATACTAAATAATGAAAATTTGTGTGTCCAGTCTTTAGAAACACCCTGTAGTATAGGAGTGAAAAGCATTTGTGGGAATGTGGTGATGTTGAGGATTTGTGGTCTTAACTCATCCTGGTATCTTTTATATATATAAATATATATATATATATATATATATATATATATATATATATATATATATATATATATATATATATATATATATATGTATATATATATGCTTAGGCCATGTGGCTAATTCTGATTGGTTAACATAATTCACATTTAATTAACATTATACAAATATAATAATCATAATAAGAATACTATATCACTCCTTTTGAATTAATTAAAGCATAAATTTGCCCAAACTGAAACAGTAACACAAATATTTACAAAAATATTACAAGGATAAATTACAGGAAGCAATGATCACTTTTATAGAGGAAAATCCCCACAATTTGGAACCATATGGAAATTTAAGCACTGCTTCAGGTGGTACAACCTCCCTATATGAGATTCTTCCAAGTTCATTCTGACTTCTTAGCTACCTTCCTCTGAAGCTGAGATGATCTTGTAGTGGCCTAACAAGAAGCTTTCAGAAGATCATCTCTTAACTCCTTGGATAGTTCATGATGAATTAATTTATTCATCTTCTGCATGCTCTTTTTCTTTCTGAGGAGTGTATCCACTGACTTTGCAACCACTTATCCATTAGTGATCAATGAAGTAATTTTTCCCTGAGCACAATGGGAATTGGGTGTGTTACTTTTATATCACTCACCTTGAAAGAAAACAGTTTTCAGGTTATTGTGCTATATTCTCTTTTCTTTTAATTTAACAAATAATTATTACTACAGTGTTTGTCCCAATTTCCTAACACTATTCAATACATAAAAACCCAGTCTTACACAGTGGCCAGGGCCATCTACTATGGAGTCTTACATACCCTCTTTAATATCTAATGAAGGAATAAGATCCAGCAGTGGAAAGAGGGATGGGTTTATCTGGAGGGGCCCATTGGCGTATGGACCCAGTTAGAGTATGGGACACTCCATAGGAAGTACCCTGCATCTGCTGTGGTCTAAGGATTAGTGTTGCAGGTTAGGAAATGGTCTCATTATAAAAGAGCAGGGCTTAACCAGTATATGATGTCAGGCCTTGCTATGGAAGTACATAGCCAGCTGTGCTAAGTCTAAGCTCCTTGGATGTAATAGGGTTGTTCATGAGACTATTCCTTTCCACCAAAGCCCAACAGGGCTAAAAGTTTGAATAATATATATATATATATATATATATATATATATATATATATATATATATATATATATATATATATATATATATATATATATATATATTTATTTTTTTTTTTATGTAGGAAGGACACTGCCCAAGGGCAACAAAATCCAATAAAAAAAAATGCCCACTGAAATGCCAGTTCCATAAAAGGGTCAAAGCAGTAGTCAAAAATTGATGAATAAGTGTCTTGAAACCTCCCTCTTGAAGGAATACAAGTCATAGGAAGGTGGAAATACAGAAGCAGGCAGGGAGTTCCAGAGTTTACCAGAGAAAGGGATGAATGAATGAGAATACTGGTTAACTCTTGCGTTAGAGAAGTGGACAGAATAGGGGTGAGAGAAAGAAGAAAGTCTTGTGCAGCGAGGCCGTGGGAGGAGGGAAGGCATGCAGTTAACAAGATCAGAAGAGCAGTTAGCATGAAAATAGCAGTAGAAGACAGCTAGAGATGCAACATGGCGGCAGTGAGAGAAAGGCTGAAGACAGTCAGTTAGAGGAGAGGAGTTGATGAACGAAAGGCTTTTGATTCCACCCTGTCTAGAAGAGCAGTATGAGTGAACCCCCCTAGACATGTGAAGCATACTCCATACATGGACGGATAAAGCCCTTGTACAGAGTTAGCAGCTGGGGGGGGTGAGAAAAACTGGCGGAGATGTCTCAGAACATTTAACTTCATAGAAGCTGTTTTAGCTAGAGATGAGATGTGAAGTTTCCAGTTCAGATTATAAGTAAAGGACAGACCGAGGATGTTCAGTGTAGAAGAGGGGGACAGTTGAGTGTCATTGAAGAAGAGGGGATAGTTTCCTGGAAGGTTGTGTCAAGTTGATAGATGGAGGAATTGAGTTTTTGAGGCATTGAACAATACCAAGTTTGCTCTGCCCCAATCAGAAATTTCAGAAAGATGAGAAGTCAAGCGTTCTGTGGCTTCCCTGCATGAAATGTTTACCTCCTGAAGGGTTGGACGTCTATGAAAAGACGTGGAAAAGTGCAGGGTGGTATCATCAGTGTAGGAGTGGATAGGACAAGAAGTCTGGTTTAAAAGATCATTAATGAATAATAAGAAGAGAGTGGGTGACAGGACAGAACCCTGAGGAATACCACTGTTAGCAGATTTAGGAGAAGAGCAGTGACTGTCTACCACAGCAGCAATAGAACAGTCAGAAAGGAAACTTGTGATGAAGTTACAGAGAGAAGGATAGAAGTCGTAGGAGGGTAGTTTGGAAATCAAAGCTTTGTGCCAGACTCTATCAAAAGCTTTTGATATGTCCAAGGCAACAGCAAAAGTTTCACCAAAATCTCTAAAAGAGGATGACCAAGACTCAGGAAGGAAAGCCAGAAGATCACCAGTAGAGCGGCCTTGACGGAACCCATACTGGCGATCAGATAGAAGGTTGTGAAGTGATACATGTTTAAGAATCTTCCTGTTGAGAATAGATTCAAAAACTTTAGATAGGCAGGAAATTACAGCAATAAGACAGTAGTTTGAGGGATTAGAACGGTCACCCTTTTTAGGAACAGGTTGAATGTAGGCAAACTTCCAGCAAGAAGGAAAGGTAGATGTTGACAGACAGAGCTGAAAGAGTTTGACTAGGCAAGGTGCAAGCACGGAGGCACAGTTTCGGAGAACAATAGGAGGGACCCCATTAGGTCCATAAGCCTTCTGAGGATATAGGCCAGCGAGGGCATGGAAAACATCATTGCGAAGAATATTAATAGGTGGCATGAAGTAGTCAGAGGGTGGAGGAGAGGGAGGAACAAGCCTAGAATCATCCAAGGTCGAGTTTTTAGCAAAGGTTTGAGTGAAGAGTTCAACTTTAGGAATAGATGTGATAGCAGTGGTGCCATCTGGCTGAAATAGAGGAGGGAAAGAAGAAGCAAAGTTATTGGAGATATTTTTGGCTAGATGACAGAAGTCACGAGGGGAGTTAGATCTTGAAAGGTTTTGACATTTTCTGTTAATGACGGAGTTTCTGGCTAGTTGAAGAACATACTTGGCATGGTTCAGGGCAGAAGTATAAAGTGCATGAGATTCTGGTGATGGAAGGCTTAAGCACCTTTTGTGGGCCACCTCTCTATCATGTATAGCACGAGAACAAGTAGTGTTAAACCAAGGTTTACAAGGTTTAGGACGAGAAAATGAGTGAGGAATGTACGCCTCCATGCCAGACACTATCACCTCTGTTATGCGCTCAGCACACAAAGATGGGTCTCTAACACGGAAGCAGTAGTCATTCCAAGGAAAATCAGCAAAATACTTCCTTGGGTCCCCCAACTAGCTGAGGCAAAACGCCAGAGGCACCTTCGCTTAGGGGAATCCTGTGGAGGGATTGGAGTGATAGGACAAGATACAGATATGAGATTGTGATCGGAGGAGCCCAACGGAGAAGAAAGGGTGACAGCATAAGCAGAAGGATTAGAGGTCAGGAAAAGGTCAAGAATGTTGGGCGCATCTCCAAGACGGTCAGGAATGTGAGTAGGGTGTTGCACCAATTGCTCTAGGTCGTGGAGGATAGCAAAGTTGGAGGCTAGTTCACCAGGATGGTCAGTGAAGGGAGAGGAAAGCCAAAGCTGGTGGTGAACATTGAAGTCCCCAAGAATGGAGATCTCTATAAAAGGGAAGAGGGTCAGAATGTGCTCCACTTTGGACATTAACCCGTAAACTGCGCCAGACATCTTAAGATGCTGTTCGACCAACTGCGCGAGACATCTTAAGATGACAGGTTTTCTAAGCTGCATTTCAAAAGTTCCCGCACAGCCACCGTAAAATCCAATGAACATCATTTGGCAACATCATCTCTCTTTCGCTCCATATAGGCATTATTGTCTCAGTCAGCCTTAGGCAGTCATGGAAGACGGTAATTCATTATTATCTTCCGATGCTGGCCAGCCTTCTGGCTCCCACATTCATGGCCATGGGGGAGGCAGATATCGTAAAAATAAGAAGATAGTAAAAAGAAAGCTTGGACTAGGCCCTGATGATGTAGATTATTTACAGCAATCAACTTCTGGTGCTGTGAGAAAGCCCAAGAAATCCCGTAAACACACTCCTGCCTCTCAAGGTCAGGAGCACGCTGCCGCTGCCTCATTGCCAGGCAAAGCCCGTAATATGCCATTGACACCATCAAAATTTTTACCATTGATAGAAGATTCTGAGGAATCACTCTCAACACTTTCTGATGATTCACACTGGCAGAAAGAACAGGAAAATTATCTCTTTGACACCTTCCCGGCTCCCCTGTCGCTGGCCCCCAGCCACTTCCCAAAGAACTTCAGCCATCCATCACTGCCACACAATATTTTTTTTTTCATTTTTTATTTCACATTTCAGTGCTCTACTTGTCTCCTTTGAGTTTCAAAAGATCAAAGATAGTTTTCAAGCAAGTTGATTTTTTGCCATTTTTTGCGCACCCTGCAGCTATCCTGAAATCATAATTGCGCAGTTTAAGGGTTAAGTAGTCAAAGAATTTCTTATAGTCAGAGGAGTTAGGTGAAAGTTATACAGGACAGATAAATTTAGTTTGAGAGTGACTCTGTAGTCGTAGTCAGATGGTGGAAAACTTGGAAGATTCAAGAACGTGGGCACGAATCAAGAACGTGGGCAGGTTAATTCATTGCACACATAAACGCAACATCCAGCTTTGGATTGAAAATGAGGATAGAGAAAGTAGGTGGGAACAGAAAAGGGGCTACTGTCAGTTGCCTCAGACACCTGAGTTTCAGTGAGGAAAAGAAGATGAGGTTTAGAAGAGGAGAGGTGGTGTTCTACAGATTGAAAATTAGATCTTAGACCATGAATGTTGCAGAAGTTAATGAAGAAAAAGTTGAGTGGGGTGTCAAGAAACTCAGGGTCATCGACAGAAAGGCAGTCTGACCTGGGAACATTTATGGTCCCCTCCCCAGATGGGGACTCCGAGGCTGGTGTAGGAGTCGCCATGATGATTTTAAAATTTTTGAGTGAAAGGTGTGTGTGTTATTAGGTGCTAGTAGTTTTGTGTGGAGGAAGAGAGTTGTCTTTAGAGGCCAGGCTGTGACTGCCCCCTTGTGTTGTGAGACACAAAGGGAGTGTATGGTGCTTTGTCTCAGACACCCTGTGTGGGACTGCCAGCCTAGTATAGAGATAGATAGATTATTAAAATTCAAGGCACTGATAGATATAATTCTTTTTTAAAGATTTTTGAAATGGTTATATTTATTCCCAAATCTGTGATATGATACTGTGCATGTGTGTCACTAGCCACTGCAGTTCTTAAAAAAAAGTATGTAGAAAGAAAAAAATAATACCTCCTCTTAAAAAAAAAAAATAAATAAAAAAATAAATAAAAATAAAAAAAAATTAAAAAAATAATAGTAATAAATGAATAAAAAAATAATAAAAAATAATAATAAAAAAATGAATAAATAATAAAAAAAGAATAAATAAAAGAGAAATCAACAATAGACTCACCTAAACTTTTTCTTTCATAAGTACTCAAACCAAAATGGAATGAGTGTTTTTGTTTCTTTTGTTTCATAGGTTGTCTTCTTTTTCTTTCATTACCTTTGGGATGGGCAGTTGGGATGTGTTGCTGCAGATCTTTATATACATCAAATTTTTGTTGACAGGATTCTTCAGGACATACATATCGATTTTTCTGATGTGTCAGTTTGTGACGTTTCAGCGCGCTCAGGGTCAAGAACCTCATTTCACATTCTGGATAATCACATCTAAAGGAGGAAAATTAAGAGATGATCAGAAAGTGTTACACAGTTATAAATATGATGTCCATTCATATTGCTAAATATGAAAAGATGCAGTGCTTTCAATAAAACTTCAAAATAAGACATACAGTTTCATGCTTACTAAAGTAATACAATTGGATTATTTACCACAATCAGTTTTTTGCCGTCACTTCAATATCCCAAAGCTAGATCTTATTGCATAGTGGTGAGTAACAGACAGTTAATATAGTCTGGGCATGATGAAAGGATGACAATGATGAAGCTAGAAGTGAAGAGTTAGCAATATGAATGTAGAATGTAGATGGTGAAATTTTTAAAGAGAAACCCAAGAAAATTAAAGGTAAACTGGTCCAGAAGGACTTCAGTGATATAGGACCATGGAGAAAGTCCAAGTACTCCCTTCTTAGTTGTTCAAATGCTTAGCCTTAACTAACATTTCTTTCACACTATCCTTTCATCTTTTGAGTGGCCTTCCTCACACATCAATACCTTCAACTTAGTTCATATACCCTCTTTATAAACTCTTTGCTCTTCATCCTCTCAATACAGCCACACTATACCTGTTACTAGTTGTTCACAGTTCTCCTTGTGGAAAAGAAATATATGACATACAGCATAATCTTGCATCTCACATCTAACTGATGTAAAAATATCTAAGTGACATCCACCTCACCATGCCAGCTATTCTAAATGGTACCCAGATTACCATGATAAAGAATCTACAGTGCAACGTACAACTTCCAGACCTATGAGATCAAATTCTAAACCAGAGAAACAACAGTTGCTGGATTACATAATCTTGAAAAAAATAAAATAAATAAATATATAAAAAATAATAAAATAAATAAATAAATAAATAAATAAAAATAAACAAATAAATAATAGTAAATAAATAAATAAATAATCAAATGAATAAATAAATAAATAATTAAATGAATAAATAAATAAAATAAAATAAAATAAAATAAAATAATAAATAAATAAACAGATAAATGTAAATGAGACTTACGAAATTGGCTTGATTCCAGTGTGTGTGTAAGTGTGCTTCAGTAGCTGCTGCTGTTTTACAAATGACTGTCCACATTCATTGCAATTATATCTTTTCTTTTCATGGAATCTATGCACATGCTTCCTCAGACAGTAAATGTTACTGAATGTCTTGTCACACATTGCACACCTGGAAAGAAAGTAATACAAGATTTGCTTCATGGCATCTACAAAAGAGTAAATTGTTATATTTTTTTCATTTACACCCACACACCTATAAAAAAAAAAAAAATAGTAATAAATAAATAAAATAAAATAAAATAAAATAAAATAAAATAAAATAAAATAAAACAAAATAAAAAAAATAATGATTGTTCAAAAGTTACAGCAAGAAGAATGCATCTTGACTCCATTGGGATGAAACTTTTATGTTGGAAATAGGGGCTAAGCAATTATGAGTCATAGCATTCAATCATTTCTCACACAGCAGAACATGAACAAACCATGAATACAATTAACTTATAGAGGAAACCCATCAAGTTCTTAAAGAGACAATCCGGGAAGAGCAGAATGTCATTTATGGGAGATTTTCATTAAAACTGACTTAGTTAAAAAGACTTAAAAAGAGAAAAGACAGAGGCACCAAGTTATTAGAGCTTAGAATGGTCAGCATGTTGATTCAGCACATCAGAGAAAACAAAAATTCAGAGATGAGTGTTCTGTGTTGTATTGCCTTTAACAATGTACAGGGAATACAGTGGCAGAATCCTTTTAATTCTGTTATATAATGTGGGGCCAGGACATCCCTTATCATCTAATTTTTAGTATAAACAAAAAAGAAATGGTAAAACTTTAATCCATTGTAGGTTTGGATTCAACATTGTTTACTCTTTGAGAAAGACTTACTACTACACTAACAAAGTTACAATTCGCTGCTACAGTCAGTCCATCTAGTTATATACCATGCCAATGATCCCACACAGGGTGGCCCAAACAAACCACCACACATACACACATCATTCATTCTCTTAGCCTTGTTAGTCTGGTGGAAAGGGACAGTCTCATTGACCACCCTACTACACCCTGAAAAGACAAAGCAAAACACTACAGTCAGTGCCACACAAAATTGTTGAGTGTGCCTGAAGAGTAAGGCATCTTTATGATGGTCCAAGATGATGCCATGTTTTTGCTACACTACTATAGTTTTAGCACATTTGTCATCTGAATGGGTGTGTCATTTTTCATTTTGATATTTCTGTTCAAATGGATAAATTATATTTGCTTTAACAAAATAATTTTTGTAAGGAAAAGAAAAAAATACAGTACCACCTATAAACAAAAGTGGTAGTCATGAGGCCACACTGAAGTACAAGTCTCCTCGGCCTGTGTTATTAATAGCAGAGTAAGACAGTATGGATTCATGAAAGGATAATCACATGTTACTAAATATCCTTCAAGAGCAACACAATGAAAGCACATCTATCAGCTAAAAACTCTTACTTGAGCTTTTCTTCTGTATTTTTGTCTCGATGTACAGTTTCCAAGTGTCTTTTGAGGTGCTGCTGACGAGTATACGACCTTGAGCAGTTCTTATCAGGACACACATAAGGGCGCTGCAAATTTACAAAACAATAAATGTATAGAATCAAATAGTAGGTACCTACATTATACTTATTT
>NC_087151.1:27543520-27643520 GCF_035594125.1 Scylla paramamosain | reverse complement strand
CACCTAGGGGAATGCCGATGGCATCTGTGTATCAAACAGTCATGTATATTTTGTGAATGAGGCATGGTATTGTTATTCAGAGTACATGAGTGTATGAGTTAGCATAGTTTTACCTATATTAGCTAGGCAAGTGTATGAATGTGAGTGTGTGAATTATTGTGTCTATAAATTAAGCATGGGCAATGTCTGAGACAAGTGACTGAGTGTAGTTGTGGGCACACAGCAAGCTGAGTCTGCTTTGTAGCCGCGGGCCTAAAGGAGGTGTTAAATAAACTGGACAAGGAATGTTGTGATTTCCTTGCCAATACCCGCCCTTGCCTCTCTATGAGTTGTCTAAGAGTTGAGTAAACCCGTGCGGCCCCTGGACACCTGACCCATGTGACTTGGTAAGTCAGATACTGTGATATATATATATATATATATATATATATATATATATATATATATATATATATATATATATATATATATATATATATATATATAACCAATATCCTGACAAGTAGTGACGCGTCTTGGGTAGCGTCAATGCCGGGTGAATCCGGACAGTTAAGATCCTACCGTTTTCGTAACAATACGATCACAGGCGTGGCAGCTGACCTGACTTTTTATGGAAGACAAATGTGAGGCGGATCACAGCTGACCGTTGTGAGGGATGGACGCCTGCACCAGCAAGATGGGCAGATCAAAGCTGGCGACCACAGGGCTAGGAACTGTCTGCGTAGCAAGGCACCATGTGAGTGGAAGCGGGGGCACTGCAACAGGAAGAGTTCTGTTGTTTATTATGTGTTTCTGTACCAGGGACACTGAGGATCTGGGGCCAGGCACAGGCGATGCAGGTTGTTGTTGCTGTTTGACGAAAGGAATTGGCTTTTCAACGGCACCTTCAGTTGAACAATGTGTGAAGAGACGGGTAAGAGCTACATCTAGCATACGGGACTGTTTCCTCACCCACAGGTGTGGGGAGAGGTCCCTGCGGTACTGGCCCATAGACGTGGTGCAGAAAACGTCACTATTGTGTTGTCTCAGAAGGATTGGCTCACCTGAGAGCTGAGGGAGGCGTCTTGCGGTGGAAAGAGGAAGGGGAAGCTGTGTGATGTTTACGTCCGACAAGGCCATCTTGGCAGCAGTGTCAGCAATGCCATTTCCCTAATGCAAGATCGGAAAATGATCTCCCATCCCCTGTAGTGAGGTGGAGAGTCCTCTATATTAACCAGAGCTGTGGAGGAAAGCAAATGACGAAAGATAAGATGTAGGGAGGAATGAGTCTATGTAAATGACAGCTTGGCTTTCTTGATGGGTGGTGTGGATGAGACTGAGGATAAAAGGGGTGCCGTTGCAAAGGCTATACCTCGAAACATCATTTGATAATAATAGGAAGATCGGGGCTTGGTGGAGGGCATAGAACTCTGCTGTCACTACGTCTCTATATCGGGGAAGCCTCCATGTTTTACAAATGGCAGTCGGTCTCGCAGCCTCACAGCCTGGGCATGCACGTGCAAGGAACCTAGAGATTTCTCTAAACCACGTGCTTCTTGATCTTAATTTTGATGTTAAAGGTAGCTCAGGATTTCTCTCGAGTCAACAGTATTATCGCAGCTCAAGGATTTCGCACAGCACCGGCAAAAGCTGACATGTTATAAAATTATGTCAAATAATATCTTCCCCATCCCCTCCCCACCTACCTTCCCGCTTATGTCAACTCACTGGCATCACACCCCGGTAACTAACCAGTCACCACTTCACTATGGCGCTATTCTGGGCATTACATTAGGTTATATATGTTACGGCTGCTGAGAGAGAGAGAGAGAGAGAGAGAGAGAGAGAGAGAGAGAGAGAGAGAGTATACGACTACCTAAAATAATAATAATAATAATAACAGGAAGGAAAAAAAAATAAAAAGCAAGAAAATAAAACACTGCAAATGAGTTAAGACTAATGCTTCCCAAACACAAACACAGTGGCGTATCTTAAGGGGGCAGCGCCCCCATATTTAATGCTGCCCCCTACTACCCCTCGTGTCCCTCCTCACCATACTTCTCTCCCACTTCAACTCCGCCTCAGTGTTGGGTCCCTGGGTGTGTGTGTGTGTGTGTTTCGACCAGTCTGTTTGTCGGTGTCTAGCTTTGGAGATGCGGAGGAGGAAGTACATGTACATGTCATGCACATTTATATGTTACAAACACTACTATAGATACATGACCAGTTCTATTCGTCCTTTTGTCCATCTAGATGTTTGTGTTTGTGGAACTGGGGTACCTTTGGTACCCCAGTACCAAAGGTACTGTATTTGAATTTTGAGTGCTTGTTAGCTGGTCAGGTTTTGACTAAGGGGACCCAACCATGCAAGAGGACCAGGTGATATGGTGGCAAGACTACATTTGCACAGGGAGTAAGTTTTGGTGCTCTGTTTTCACTCACCATTGTTTACTTTCTCCACTCCTATCCTAACATATCCACATACAATGAAGCAATAGTAATTTGTCAAGAAAACCTCAATGAGTAGTTGATAATACGTAAAATATATAAAATACCTGGGCTATGTTTTGATGCTCTCCTCGATATTGTGCCCATACGCAGTGGGATTTCCCGGGAAAAAAAAAAAATTGATCTGGGAGCGATTCAGCACAACAGCGACCCTTATTTCCCCGCCTGTCAACTGTATTGTCACGTTGTGCCAGGCTACCTAACACACCTCACACCATTCCCTCCACCACCAACTGAAAAGAGAGAGAGAGAGAGAGAGAGAGAGAGAGAGAGAGAGAGAGAGAGAGAGAGAGAGAGAGAATATATATATATATATATATATATATATATATATATATATATATATATATATATATATATATATATATATATATATATATATATATATATATATATATATATATATATATATACACACACACACACACACGCACAAATTTGGAAGAAAAGATAAAGAAAAAGACAAGATTAAAAGACTGACAAAACAAGACATTACTACATAAGTGGGAGCCGTTACAAAAGCAATCCCACTCCCACTGCTGAACTGGACTGGACCAGTCCACCACCGTGGAAATTGTTAGTACGGTGAGTTGTGGATCAAAGAGAACAGATAAAGAAAATTAAGGTAATCATTCAGTTTGAGTCCTATTGATGGAAAGGTGTCTTCACGGTTAATCTTGTGGCAAGGCGAAGAGGCTTTCGGCCTGTGAGTTGAGAAAGTAGTGAATGTGTATTTTTTTCCTTTATGTTCATATAAAATTGCAGTTTTGTCACTTTTTTCCTAACCATCAGTTCTTGTTGAAAACGTAGGTACTAACTGGCTTTCACAGTTATTAAATATGTTTCATACAATATCGCTATTTAACATTATAACTTTACCAATGCCCCAAAAATATGGAAACTGATTTTAGTGTGTACAAAGCAAGTGTATATGCTATTTAACACTGCTCAGGAGGGAGTTTGAGAAGGTTTGCCCATGCAGGACCAGTGAAGTCATAATATGTTGGTCCTTGGGCTGCGTGACAGTGAGGGACATTTTATAAGCCAGTGTGGTCAGTCCCTACTTTAGTTCATTAATCCATTTAATTTTGTTGTGTTTTTATCTATACTGATATTTAGAATGTGATAGTGGGTGAAGCTGTGATGAAGAGAATAATTAGGTAAAAAAAAAAATGCAGAAACCAGTTTACAACAGGTTTTGTCATACAAAGACCATTAAAAGAAAGAAAAACTTGAGTGAAAAAATTAATGTGTTTGAACAAAAACTAACCCTACTGATCTTGTATAATTCCTAATCCTAACTGTAACCTTGCAGGGTTCCTAGCTCCAACTCTAACCCTATGGGGTTACTATCCCAAAACTCTAAACAACTCTACAGCAACTTCAATTGCTAGATCTATGGGACTTTCATTCCTAATTCTAACCCCCACTGGGTTCCTAACCTTAACTATTATCCAGCTATAGGGTTCATAACTGTTACTCTAACACTACAGGATTCCTAATCTTAATACTAACTTATGGAGTTCCTAACCATAACTTCAACTTTATAGAGTTCCATTAGAGTAGAGGGTTCACCTGGGAATTGAACCCAGGACCTTCCACTTGATGAGCAGACATGCTAACAGTCACCTCTTGGTGACAACCCTCACATCTCCCCCTAAGACCTCTTCACTAGACCAGTCCAGAGATTATGAATGGCCCCACTGGATTCTTCTCATTATGCCATTTGACATGTATCTTATGCGTGCCTTTTCTACTCTCCCTCTCTACATTCCCTTCCTGTCTCTCCCTATTCCCCATGCTTCTCATACCTCTCTCTCTCTCTCTCTCTCTCTCTCTCTCTCTCTCTCTCTCTCTCTCTCTCTCTCTCTCTCTCTCTCTCTCTCTCTCTCTCTCTCTCTCTCTCTCTCTCTCTCTCTCTCGCCTAATCATTCAAGACAATTTTTACAATATAAAACACACACACACACACACACACACACACACACACACACACACACATCATGCATGGTGCATGTGGATGGTGGTGAGAGGTCATCATTCCCTTGGGTTTATGGATTAATTTCTGGAGAGAGAGAGAGAGAGAGAGAGAGAGAGGGGGGGGGGAGGATAAAGCCTTCAAGATGCTATCCTGTCTCTTGTATCATGAGTTTGAGGAACAACTTAGATTACATTATACCTACCTTTGTTTAGTAACTGGACTGCCATTAGAAAAGACCCATAAGTATTGTTTTTTTAATTTATGAAATAAATTTAATTGCCAGAGAGAGAGAGAGAGAGAGAGAGAGAGAGAGAGAGAGAGAGAGAGAGAGAGAGAGAGAGAGAGAGGTATAAGAAGCAAGGGGGATGAAGAGAGGAAAAGGAAAGGGATGCAGAGGGGAAGAGGAAGAAAATAGGCCCAAGATACATGTCAGAGGCATCTCAAGTTAATGACAGCTGGGATGAAAAAAAGATGACAGGTGTAGCTTTTGTTAGAAATATAGGTACAAAAGGTGCTTCATCAAGTAGCAAGCTGACTGTACATAATGTTGATTTTTCCAAATTAACTTTTTTCATTATTACATTTTCTCTTGAGCTATTGAGAGTAAACCCCTCAACCTGTTGATTGTAGAAAATGGGATTATGATTTTTTCTTTCCAGAATCCAGGAGAGATACATAGCCAAACACATGAGCACGAAGACAAGTTGTGGTTAAGTTATTTATTGAGTGTGTCATCATGACTGTAAAGCAGAGGACCAATCGTAAGTCACCTGGAAGCACCAATGCTGTTCCAAGATCAGATACCAGAAATGGGTAAGGCCGCATTTTCAGCAAGATTCTTGTCAGCAGTTTCTTGTAATCAATGATTATACTTCTTTGAAAGATCGTATCATACATGCATCCATATTGTACTTAGATATTATAATATAAGAAACTTATGAATTTGTAGTCAGTTTTGAGTTTTCATAGTTTCTACCATTTGCAGCAGTTTTAAGAACTGAACTTTGAAAAGAGGATCCAGCATATTTCAAGAGATTTTCTATTTTTATGTAATGGCATTAATAATTTCCAAACATATTGCTTATCATTTGTGCAGTTCACTATACTTCCTGGATTAATATTTCTTTATAGGGAGAAATTGCTTGCTTGTTCAAATTCTATTCCTTTCCTATCTTTAGAAATGGAATAGATTATGATGAGTAAGATTAATAGTTAGAATACAAAATCAATGAGTAAATTGTAGGAAAAGGCAATAAAAAACATAATTACAGTTGATTGCTATGAAGCATGTTTTAATTGCGGATTTCACCTATTATGTGGTAAGCAAAAGAAAACAATTTAAGATTTCTTATGAAAGTTGAGTCAGTGTAGCATAGATTGGAGCAATGTTGGTCTTGACATTGGCACTGAGCCTCAGCCATCCTTCTCCAGTCAGATACTAGTGACTGTTGATGCTATGCCACACCTTTCTGTTGTCTTGCCAGCATGCCATGCCAAGGTTGTTGCAGTCTGCCAAGTTAGCTATCACACTGGACAAATTTCCCATGGATCTCTGGTCATAAAATCGTGGATTTTAGCATACATGGACTTACTACCATAGTCTTTCATTCATACTTGCCTCACATTCTCTCTGTCTTGCAGTCTTGACTGATGCATTTCCATAATAAATATGGCTGATGGCTCTTTCTACATCCCAGTTTTTACTCATAGTTCATTTGCTTTGGTCCTAGTGGCACTTAATGTAAGGAAACAAGGAAAAAGTAAAGAATATAGAGGAGGAAATGGCTCGCAAGGAGAGAGAAGCAAAGTGAAATGATACATCTGCTGCAGGAGCTGTGTCTCGAGGACGAAGAAGGCTATAGACAATGGGTGGGATTCAGGAAGAGCCAGTTTTTTTAAATATTGATCCTTGTACAACTAACAATAGCCAAGAAAGATAAGACTGCCTTGGGATCTTGTGTGAGATAATTTGTTGCAAGGAGAAATGCTGGCTTAGAAATTGTTCAAATTCAACTCCTTTCCAATCTGTTGCTGATGATTATCATTTGTTTATTGTTATGGATGTTAATGGGGTATCTAAGTGAAATTGTAGTCATTCAGTCTGTAGTGTAGTGCATTTTTGGTGGAATTGTGGGAGGAAATATTCTTGACTCCTGACTTGGTATACATTTATAACTTTCTGATTGGATGTATTGTTTTTATTACGAGTTTCCTAATAGGACAAACATGTCCTAGGATGCCACATGCATGTTATAGTGGTCTTGACAGTTTGGTAAATTAGAAAAGTCAGGCATAAAATTTTGAAGTAAAAAGCATGTGAAACAAGAAATTTCACAGAATAGTTTTTTTCTGTGATTAAGGTTTAATTTTCCAGCAATGTAGAAATGTAGATATAACCATTGAATGTTCAATATTTTCAGATCAGAAAGAGAAAGTGCACGATCAGGCATCCGAATAGACTGGCGACGCATAATAACTCGAATGTTGATGATGACTGCAATCATGGTGGCTGTGTACTTCAGTAAAGCAAACAAGACGGTGAGTAACATATGAAAAGTTACAGTCCATATATCCTTAGTGATGATGCCAGATATATCATCAGGTATTTACTTAATGCATATTCTCAGCAGTGTTACTATTTAGTCATTTATTCTCATTCTTATGTTTACCTACATAACCTACAATTATATCTCAAACAGGTGCAGTTTGCAAAGCAAGATGAGGAAATTGGCAAGAAGTTTGTTGAAATTAGTTGTTCAGAAGATTATGCTGAGGAACTCAGACAGTTTAGAGGTATGTATCTTTAACAGTAAAAGAATAATTTTTTGTCAGATTGTATATCATAGACAACTTATTATAACTTGTGTTGTATAATTTTCAATTTGGGGCTGCTGTGGCACAGTGGTACCATGTGCACTAGGGGGCTGAGGGGTCTTCAGGTGCACAGGTTCGAATCCTGGGCATGGTCTGAGGTTAGAAAGGGCATACATTCAAGGTAATGGTTCCCAAATGCCAAAACCAAAGTCCTTTATTAATAGGCTTTCTTCTTTCTCTCACTCCTGTTTTGTCCACCTCTCTAATGCAAGTTAACTAGTATTCTAAATCATTCATCCCTCTCTCTGGTAAACTTTGGAACTCCCTGCTTACTTCTGTATTTCCACCTTCCTGCGACTTGAACTCTTTCAAGAGGGAGGTTTCAATACACTTATCCTGTGTTTTGACTAACACTTTCAACTCTATATGGGGATCAGCACCTGAGTGGGCCCTTTTTTTTTTTTTTTTTTTTTTTCTTGGCTGGTGCCTATCTTACATAAAAAAAAAAACTTTCCAAGCCATAATAATTTATAATAACTGATGTAAAAACCAAAAATTTTTATTCTTGTTTTCAAAACTAATAGGTCTGAATCTATTAGAAAATATATGCTAATCTTCACCACATTAAGAACTGAATCTCATTATTCCACACTCCTCTGTAACTCTTTGCTGCATTATTGCCTGGATGCCAAATTCTGCCTTATCCTGCATACACATATAGATGATAGTCTCTTGAGAGAGGTTGGGCATATGCCCTTTTGCTTCTCAGACTAAATTAAATTAATTGGAAAGGTGTCATTTCATATTGGATGAAAATGCCACCAAGTAACAAGACTCTCTCTCTCTCTCTCTCTCTCTCTCTCTCTCTCTCTCTCTCTCTCTCTCTCTCTCTCTCTCTCTCTCTCTCTCTCTCTCTCTCTCTCTCTCTCTCTCTCTCTCTCTCTCTCTCTCTCTCTCTCTCTGCTTATATATCCTTTACAGCCATAATTTGGTTAAGGATACTTTATTGTATTGGTAAGTTACAATATGGCATTTTCTTCCTTTTATTGCTTTCATATACCAAGTGGGAAGATGAAGATAACTTTTAGAGATAATTTGTTCATGATCATTGGTATTTTCCACTTAAGTAAACCAGGAAGATGAAAAGTTTGTTTTTCTGGAAATGTTTTGTTGACCATGTTCCTTTTTTATTTATTTATTTGTTTTATTTTATTGATTTATTTTTTAAATCTATGTGCTTTAATAAAATGCTCTTGAAGTTGATTGATGGTCCAATCAATGCAGTGAATTACTCAATGTAAACATTACTTAAAATTATGTAGCAATAGAATTTTTGGTAAATTGTTTAAAAAAAAGTTAAATTTATATTAATTTTCAGGCTGTACTCCCAGAAAGTGTGGTAGAATGGTGTCAGATTCCCTGATAAAACCAGGCGAAGTAGCAGCTCTTCGTAACATTGCTGAGCGAGGCCTTGCCTTAGGAGGGTCTTCAGGTGGGGCATCCATCCTGGATTTACACTCTGGAGCTCTGTCACAAGGCAATGCATTTGTTAACATATACAAGCTTGAAACATCCAGAAAAATTTTTACAGGTGAAGATTTCAAAATCTACAGGTGAGTCTAGTTGTAATTTTTTGTTTTTAAAGTTTGGCTTTTGTAATTGATGATGAATATAGAGTATGTGGAAGGTTTTCATAATAAAAGCCTGGAGAGCTGTTCTTTAGGGAATTTGTTAGTATCTTGCATTTCTATGAACTGATATATAAATAAATGGCTCTTTACACATGAGTTTTTGTTTTTTGTTTAAAGTTATTCTACATGGTGAATAGATTTGAGTCTTTTACCTCCACAGTTCATTGGTTAAATACATGTGCTTATATAACTTGTACACACTTTCATTGCTGTCTCCCCTCCCATCTTGTCACTCCACTCATTTCCACAGCATCTGTTGACTGCTGTTCCGTGTTCCATTCTGACTCCTATTCTGACCCATATATTAATGTTGGTAAGAGAATGCTTTTTGTTAAATTGCTCTTTAGATCCAAAGACACAACTTTTACCTTCATAACACTTGCAAATGATCTTATAATATACTTGCCTTTCACAGTCCTCTTTTATTTTCCCATGCATCTCACCATGTTTACATGTTTACTTTTCCAGATACTTAAACTCTCACCTCTTCCATTATCTTTTTCTCCCATTAGTACTTCACTCCCTTCCACTGCTGATACACTTACCTGTAAGTTATTGTAAAGCCCAATACCATCTCTTCCTTACTCTCAAAAATGATCACTATACTTTTCTATGAATTTGTCTTCAGTTTGTCTTGTATGCACTCTAGAATTTATCCATCACTCTGAAATACTGCTTCACTCTGTAAGCAAGACAGTGTTAACTGCAAACAGGCACACTGTCACAACCTACCATGCTCTATAGATACTTTCTTCCTATACTACATCTGTGACTCATGCCATGTTACAGCTCCCTTACATGGTCTTCCATGTGTCCTCATTACTGGATATATATATTGATTTGATGCCTGTTCCCAAAAATCCATGACAGAAGTCTTTGTCTTCTTGCTTGAATGCTCCATTTATCTCATTCTCTTCTTTCTCTTTTTTCTTGCATAATCTAGCACTCTGCCCACTGATCTTGCTGTTAGTCATCCTCTTGTACCTGTTGTGGTGTTTCTGTTCATCAGCTGTGTGAAGCTTTATGACAGGATTATCAGCTGTTTCTGATATAAAGCACCAGGAAAAATTGAAACAGTTCTTTGCTGACAGTGATTCAAAGAAAAAGATGTGTATATGGAAAACAATGGTAGATGAAAAGAGTATAGATCATGATTGAGTAATGATGCAGTGGTTCTGATAGCAAAGGAATGATGATGTGGGCCTATCTGGTAAGATGATGATGGAACAAGTTAAGGTGTTTCATAGAGAGTATGGTTTAGAACATTGCTGAATATTCTGAAGGTTGGTCGCAGAAATTCCAGAAATGCCATGGTATTACATTGCATAAGAATTGTGCAAAAAAACAATCAACAAACAAGGAAGGAGCAGCAGAATTCATCAACATGTTTAATCTACGAGTGCAGACTGTGCAGTATGTTTTATCTGAAAGCATTCTTTGGCACACCAGGCACACTGTTTATCTTTTTAGACATATCAGCAGGTATATCAGAGGTATCAAGGGGTAAATGTCTGTTAATCGAAGAAAACGGCTAATTCAGGATGACTAGAACCAAGGACATTGAAGTATTGATGTTCAACTTATATGCATATCTGGTGTGCAAAACATGGACATTGTAAATACCCATATGGCATTAATACTGTATGGGTTAAGTTTGAGGTAGCTCAGCCTATCTCCACCTTCACAGGGTGTGTATAATTATTGTACATTTTTCAGGTAGAAAAACATCTGTAGTTCATTTTAGCATTTTATTTCCAACAACTTAGATGGGACCTGCTCTTCTGGGGATCATGGCATCAGACTTGTCACTTGTTGATTGTCTTAAAAGGAGACAGAAAAGAAATAGGGTTAATTTTGGTAAAAGAGCCCAAGATATATTTCAAGAATACAGTAAAATTTAATTAATCTCTGTTTAAAGTTTTTAAATTTCTGGATATTTTGATAATTGGAAAAAAGGGACAAGCTAATTATTGAGTATGTAAATTGAAGATAGGTTTCCTGATCAGTGTACAAATAAATCGTCTAATTAATGTAATAGCAACATCTCACATTTATTTGTCATAATAATCTTAGTAATTAAAAGTGAAAGAGAACTGTTATTTTAAGGTAGCAGACTTAACTGATTTCCAGGTAATGTGAAACTCATTATATTAGTAACTTATTTCTATGAATATGAATTCATATTATATTCTGCATTATCCTTTTGATGAATAATTAGCTATTTTACTGGACCAAAAAATATATAGATAAGTTACTGCAAGACAATATAATTTGTGACAGCATATGTTAATATATCTGTTTCTGAAGCAAACATTCATGTTTCATGTATTTCAACTGTCCCTCTTTTCTGTACTGAACATCCTTAGTTTGTCCCTTACTAATAATCTAAACTGGTAAATCCACATCTCATCTTTCACTAAAATATCTTCTTTGAAATCAGGCTTTTTGAGTGGTCTTCACCAGTTTTTCTCACCTCCCCCAGCTCCTACCTCTGTACATGAGCTTTGTCCACCCATGTGTGGAGTATGCTTCTCATGTATTGGGAAGTTCCATTCTTAATGCTCTCTTGCAGAGAATGAGTTATGCACTGTTATGATTTAATTTTATGATTATCAATATGGGATGAAAAGCATTTCATTTATCAACTCTCTTCTAATTGACTTTCTCCAGTCCCTTTTTTTGCCAGAAAGTTCCATCTCTTGTTATCTTTTAGCACTAATTGCTCTTCTGATCTTGCTAACTGTATGCCTTCCCCTTCTCACAACCTTGTTACATAAGGGTTTTGGCTTTTCTCACACTACTGTAGTGTCAATATTCCTTACACAAGAATTAAACAGTATTGTCAGTCTTTCATCTCTTTTATTGGTAAACTCTGTGACTTCCTGCCTACTTCTGTATTTCCTTGTACCTATGACCTAAATCATTGATTTACAAGCTGTGTGCTGTGACTACCAATACATTGTACCATTTAATTTTCCTGGATAAGTATGTTTTCTTAAATTTGTACCTTTTACTAGGCCTGCGTTACACTGACTATAGGGTTTGTGTGCTGCCAGAGTCCAAGATGTACAGTTAAAGACAAAAGACATGTCATCAGTTTTGGTTAAAACATCTGATAAAGGGCTAACCTTACAGTGCTGTCTGCCATGTGTCATAGGAACGGTTGGTAGCACTGCCACTGAGGCTTCTGTACTCACCATCCTCATGCCTCATAATAGTTCATATCCTTACAAGTGTGGCATTCTCTATCTTTTTTAACTTTTCATATTTTTAAAGCATTGTCTGAGGCACGCATGAGGTTCACTGTATTTGATGAATTGTAAGACTTCCAAATGATACGCATCACTAGGGATGTCTAAATCACAAGACATGAATTGAAGAAGTAATTTCTTAAGTAAAGCAGTCCTTTATTGCAATAAGAAACAAATATCCCCTTGGTTTGCTTTAGTCATTATCTCATCAGTGGCAGATATGAAGCTTTGAACCCTTATCTGGACAATATTCATTCAAGGGATTCAGGCCTGCCAGCCACTAGCATGTAACTGTGTTCAGGCTTTCATAATGTTTTACTAGTTACCTTTCTTATTCAGACAAAACCTTGACATGAGTTTTGCCATTGACTGTACCTTTAGTGCATCACTAATCAACAAAGTTTGAGAACTTGAACACTTTCAAGAGGGGTTTTAAGATACTACTTGTGATTTTGTTATTCCTTTGAACTGTTCTTTTTGGGGACTGGCATCTTTAGTGTTCTTTTTTCTTTCACCATTTTTTTTGCTAGCCTTGGCCAGTGTCTCCTGCATTAAAAAGAAAAAAAAACTTTGGCATTCTTTTATTTGAAATTGTTGAAGTAGTGTTTCACTAAAAGTATTTTGCACTGGATCCCTTCATTTATGCCTCCACCATTGACTTTATCTGTTTTCCATCCAGGCACAAAACAATTCAACACAAAATATATAGTAAACTTGCTTTTTCTTTTTCAGTCACGTGAAGGGAAAGATCCAGCATGCGATAGCAGACCATTTTGGGATTGATAAAGGACAACTCTACTTGACTCATCCCACATTTTTCTCAAGAATTACATCTGCTCCTCCTAAAACTATTCATGATGAATATTGGCATCCTCATGTTGATAAGGTAAAACACAGCTCCTGTGGATTTACATGAAGCAGTGGCAAAAGTCTTCACCTAGAACCTGTTATCAATTGATGGACTGGAAGAATAATGCTATTGGGATGGAACTGGGAATCATTTCCTATATATTTATTTGCACAATGAGATGCAATTGTCTTGCAATTTTGTCTTGGATATCCCTCTTTAACCCTAAAGGATGGGGATGTTCCTTGTGGACATCCCTCCCAGCCAGACTAGTTTTAACAGTTCAATAAAGATAGGTAATTTTTCATCATCAATTTCTCGGCTCTGTCTTAACCAATTGCTTAAAACATAATAGCATCACATTTATCAATCCTTCCTCTTCAGTCTCCTGCAAACCTGAACTCTAGGTGATATGGTGTCTCTATGGTGAAGTGAACAAGTGAAGTAACTTTCAGCACTTTCTCACCCCCATGTTTGGATGGTGCGTGCCATTCAGCGGCCTGGCTGGGGCCCCAGCTCAGGAGCCCCAAGCCTCATTTACCTGCTTCCCTCACCATTGTCGTTCCATAACTCACTCACGTGAACACCTAAATCTGTCATTTTGTAGACACACTAAAGGAAATACTATTGCTGTCTGTCACATAGTATGCAAGAAAAAATTGTAATCATCTTGGCTGGGAAAATGTACATGAGCGAAACACAGTCTACTAATGTTTTATTTTTCTCCAGTAAAACCACTTTCAAGGCTTGAGAGAGTAACTTCTAACTCTCTCCCAATAGCACTTTCATTAAGAGGTTGTTTTGGAGCAAATTTGTGGAGTGGAAGTCACTGGCCACTTATCCTCATCTCAGGAATCAGAGGAACAGGAATGATTATTTCACCCTGTAACTCAATTCACCCTGTAAATTCAAGTCAACTACAGATGCCACCCTCCCTCTATGTTGCATCAACTATAGATGCCACCCATCCTTTAGGGGTTAAGGAGGATCTTGGCTAGGTGTATGAATTTGTATAAATTTTGCTGAATTTATTTGTTCCTTTGTTTTCACAATATCTATTGAAGTCATTAATAGCTAGGCAAAACATCTTAATGCTATATCAACACCTGCTGATGTAGACTTGTCACTAGACTATCTCATTTACTGTGTTCAAGGCATGGAATTATTACTTGTTTTGAATACCTTTCAGTGGCTTAACCTTCACTTTTATTCCTCCTTAACTGACATCATTTGTTCTACATGAAATATTTTATTATATGAAAGCTGATGGCAAAAGTAGTGGATTAGTTTATTTCTTGGAAGTGTTACTTGTTAATATCTTATTTTGTTAATTATTTTCAGGAAACCTATGAGTCATTCCACTACACTTCATTACTATACCTAACTGATTATGGGCAGGAGTTTGAAGGGGGACGCTTTGTGTTCATTGACAAGGATTCCAACAAAACAGTGGAGCCCCGGAGAGGTAAGAGTGGTGTTTTAGTAAATTTAGTCCATAACACTTATCTTTGGCATGTCTCACAAGAGTGTAAGATAATTCATTGTATATATTATATTAACATACATTGTACACATATGTGATATGGGAACAGCCAGGTTGCATTCACTGCAGTTGTGTAGGAAAAATATTGCCACCTTATTCACTGTGGAGCAAGGAGACTGGAAGCCCTGTCTTCTGTAGTTTCCTTTTCACAATGAGACAGGATATGATGTCTTATCAGAGCTACTTCCCCCTTGTAGGAAATTTCAGTGTGACATATTGGTAGATTTATGTAATTTGAATGTCATGTATATGCACAATACGTACATAGACCCTTGGGAATAATTTTACTGATTAATCAGTGAAATTATCAATACCAGGCTACCACTTAATGAGTTAGTTCTAACAGGATTCTACAGTGCAACAACCAGCCACTTAAGAAGTCACTGTCAGCTGTAATGGTTGGGATCTATACCCTTATTATGTCAACAATCGGTGCTCAATGGCTGGTTGGGTCTACCAATCTCATCATGACTATCCATATCCCAGCCTACCTTGAAAAGAATGGCAAGGATTTCCCTATTGCCCACAATAGGCATCTTTCCAAGTTTTTGGAATCCTATCAGAGTGGTGGATCTTATTTTTCACAGTTGAAATGTGAAGTTTTGATACAGAGAGTTCACTGTAATCCTGCAAGTAACGTTATAGTATCAGTTTGCAAAGATTTTCCATTATTGAAGTAGTTTGAAATAATAACAATGCACACATTTCCTTCTATTGCTGCAGCAGATGGGAAGCCAGACATTGAAAGAAATAAGTGATTAGTCAATCAGCAGCTTGGAATATTGCCTCTTCAGTGTTACCATATTCATGTGAATGCAAAAAAAAAAAAAAAAAAATGTCATGATCTTCGAGAGAATATATTTAAAACTTTCATATTTCCGGATAATTTTACATATTCAAAACAGTAGAAGTCATGAATACCAGATATTTCAATCACAATGTTATATTCCAGAGAATGATAATATTTACTGAATATCTCATTCCACAATATACTAAATGCATCTCTTAGGTATGCATTGAAGCATCATTGAATGCTATGTTGTGAGATATATGTGAAATATAAACAGATATGTTTACGTGATGAAAATATATATGGCAGTTTTGCATAATTTTATATAACTTGAAAAGAAAAAAATTCATGATGTGCTTGCTTGTCAAAAAGAATTACTGCAATCATATCTCTTGTGGCTATCACACAGAACCCCCTGGCCTGGTCCTGTTGTCTGTCTTCTGGTTGGAGTTGCACTTTTGAATGGCACTTTACACTGTTTTCCTATTTGCCTAGCCCTAGACCATTTATCTATCTATTTATTATTATTATTTATTTATTTATTTATTTATTTATTTATTTATTATTATTATTATTTTTTTTTTTCCAGAATTTATGAATGTTAGCCTCATAAGCATTCTGAGATTCAGTTTTTGTTACTATTCTTTGAGCTGCCAAACCATCTTTTTTCATTGGCTTAATACTCATCTCATGATAATATTGCTGTATCACTGAATTAGAGATAGAGAATGCAAGGTTTTACTCAACTGATGTGATAATTCTTTGCTAATGTGTTTTTATTGATGATTCACAGGTTGGATATGTGCTTTCACTTCTTGCTCAAAGAACAGCCATAATGTAGAGGGTAGTTCCACCATACTAGTATAAACTAATGTTTTTGAGGTTGCTGTAGGTTTATATAGTTGAATTGGTAGTATGATAATCTACTTCTGATGTTTTTTTTCTTGATGGTGGACAGGTCGGGTATCTGCCTTCACCTCTGGCTCAGAGAACCTTCACTATGTAGAGCAGGTCACACGTGGCACAAGGTATGCTATAACAGTCTCTTTCACTTGTGATCCTAAACATGCCATTGAAGATCCTAAACTGGAAAGATAGCTGTATTTCAGTGTTTTCTTAATATTTTTATATTTTCTGGTGTGCTTTGTAAGGCAGTGTGGGTTTTAAATATTTTTGTTTTGTTTCACAAAAATGTGAATATCTTGTTCAAATATTCCTTATACATTCCTTATTTGTTCATATATAAACTTAATTTTGTATAATATAATTTATGATGTTTAAGTTGTAGTGCAAATTTAATTAAGAAATATTTTACTTCTAAAGCTTACCACCTTATGAATAAATGTCATTCAGTATTTTCAGGTAATTTATGATTCATCACCTCCTCCACCAAAAAAATAAAAATAAATTAATAAAGTAGAGTATACAGAGCAAAAGGTAGGACTTAAGGAGATGTAAGGAGTGGTGGAATAAGATAAGTAGATAAATACTCATTCTAACAGTGAGGAAAATTTACCTACATTTGAAGTGTCTGGTATCTTAAGAGTGATTATGCCATTAGTGCAAGTTTCCTTGTTAAATGGCTGACTGAGAAAAGGCACTGTCACACACACACACACACACACACACATTCAGACATTCCCTAAAAGGAAACTAAATTCCATCTGGTTCCTGGGCCTCTATTAGGTGAGAGAGAGCAGATCCTTGTCAATTATCCATACACAAGAGACAGTTGTGCAAGCATACGTGGGCCTCTCCATGTCATGGCTAGACAACAGTTGTGGTTTACTTCTTTTTACACCTGATTTGACTTGCTAATTGGACCAGATGTAGGTAATTTTCCTAAAAAGATGCTTAACACAGTGTCTGATTTATGCATTCTCAGGCTTCCATTCTCCTGCCCTAGGCAGCCATTCTTTTTACCTATTTATTTAATTAATTAATTTTTATTTATTTATTTATTTTTTATTTATTATCTTTTTTCACAGTCATTACATTTGGTGTCCCCTTCTTTTCTGATGCCATATTCCATTTTTCAGACCATACAATGCAGCTGGTAACATGTCATTCTTATGGTCTTGCCTTTTTACAATATTTTCAACTGACTTACATCTAAACATACTTCTAATCCATTTCTACATACTTGTTTTATTCAGTGTAAACCATCTTTACACCTTTTCCTCCATATAGAACAACAGGCATTTCCCAGTCTACCTCTTTAAGCAAGTTATTACTCAAAGTTACATTATATCCTCTTTTTGCATTTACTTACCTCCCACCAAAGCATTTATTTATTTACATAAAAATTTGTACATCCTCTTTCTCACCTCTCTCTCTTTCTTATTTCATTTCCTTATTTCACACACCATTCCAATTTCCTTGCTTTATCAATCTCTCTTGACTCAGATATCATCAGGGAATAGTATGTGGTTCCCTTATTTACCATAGGCATTCAAAAGACTCAAATCTTTATCCACCAGATATCACACTCATCCTTATAAAACCTTCCATTTAAACATTAAAGAACAGTGGATACATAACAGCTGCAGCTCAGGATAGATGGGAAATCAGTTAGTCATGCTCTAACATGTTTTTATATGCACAAAAAACTTTTCATCTTTAAAAATCTGTTGCCTAGCTGATTTAATATCACAGTGATTCACAACATGTCATGGTGTCTATAATCTATAAATCCATGAATGCTGAAAGTACAAGTACATACTCTTAGCTAAGTACTTTTCACATTTTCATGCGTGCCACACTGTTCATTACAAATCAGTCCCTTTCTCTAACCCTCTTAACAAACATTTTACTATAAACTTTACAATACCAAGAGACTTCTATCCTTAAAATTTAACCTTCATACTTTTCACTGCACTGTTTTTGGCATAAGACACTCTCCCAATCATCCTACACCTTACTGCTCATGAAACAAACATTTAATGATCTTACTAACCACACAACCACTGTTATGCCATCACTCTTGATACACTGACTGCAAATCCGTCCATATCCACAGTTTTTTTTTTCCCAGTTTAGTCATGGTCAAGGATTCACTTAATTCTCCTAACACCTTCATTCCTTTGTTTCATTCCTGTTGCAATTTCAGGTTCTTTGTATTCCTTTGCATCTACCAACCCCTGAAAATTATCTGTCCATCTCATTACCACAGCATTCTACCTTCCTTGGCTTCCATACTCTCTTCTTTCCCCAGTTTATCATTATGCTTGTCCTTCACTTCCCTCCAAAGCATTTATTTATTTTTCTAAGAAATTTGTCCATTCTCTCTCTCTCTCTCTCTCTCTCTCTCTCTCTCTCTCTCTCTCTCTCTCTCTCTCTCTCTCTCTCTCTCTCTCTCTCTCTCCTGCATTACACTAAACTTTTTTTGCTTGGTTACTGTTACTTTCATATCATATAACTAATCCCTCCTCAACATCCACACTTCACATGCCAGAGATGGGCAGAAATATGTTTGGGAAATACATAAATATGTATTTTAATACAAGTTGTATATAAATAAAGTAATCCCTTGAAATCTTGGATAAAGCAAACCTTTGTCACAATCTGAACAACTCTCAGTTGAATGAGACAAAGGCAAGGATAGTTGAATAGATATTGACATTTGTTGAATTCAGTGCATGCTTTGGGCAGTCTAATGTGAAAAAATCTAGTTGCCTGTGCACTGCCAACCTGTTCAGTTTATACCTGGCCATTGCTGTTGTGTGGATGTAAGTCTTGCTGCACTCTCATGCCTTGTGCTATGTGCATTGTCCAGTTCTCTGTTTCTATCCTACACATTAGAAAATGGCTTCCAGAAATCATTCACTTAGGCACTGGACATCAGACTGAACAAAGATCTTAATGTAACAAACATAATTCAGTTTAGGCAGTGGACATCTGACCCATATCTAGCCTGAATTATTGGGTAAATTGGCCATCCTTCTCCGCAATTAGTTTGATTAATTGAAGGATTACTCTGCTGTATTTTAATTTTTTTTTTTTTGCTGTATAATTAAATACAGCATTTCAATACATTTCATAGAGATGTTTTTTGCATTTCAAACAATTTTTCAAATACTTTTGCAAATATATTGCATAAATCAAATGATTCCTGTTCACTTGCACAAATGAACCAAGGTCATTTTCATATGGGTACATGTTGTTGCCCATTATAGCATCAATGTGTATTGTGTGTGCTGAATTAATAAGCCATATGTACTTAATACCTTCTTTAGAACCTTAGATCATCTAATTGTGATGATTAAAAAGTGTCTACGGCTTGCCTGTGAAATTAAATGGTAAAGTAAGCTTCTCATAAATTATTACTTATTCTGAACATATCTGAACTGGTTATTCCCAGATGTCTTGCTGATGTTGTTCAAATTTTGCATACTTTTTATATGTTGTGGTCAAATGCATTATGGTGAAAATTTTAATTTACAAATTCAAAAGATCCATGCTGATATAATTATAATTAACACATAAAAATATTTTGAATGTAGTTGAAAATGTAGATAGTAGCTACACTTTTAGAGTATTGTAAGTAGTATCTAGTTAAAATTAGTATTTCTGTAATGTATTGAGTATTTAGTTATGTTTCAAAGTGGTATTTGGTTGCATTCTCTAGTATTCATGTCCATCAGTGTCACATGCACATTTCTCAAATATAGCTATTTTTTCACTCCACCATTCATTTCCCTTCTTTACCCCACTTTCCTCAAACCACAAAGATCTGCAGACTCCATCATAAGACAATTGTAATTTCATCTACAAAGCTACTTTGTTGCATTCAACACTCATTCTAACTTCCTGTGGTTACTCTATTGCTTTTTCTTTTTTGTCAGAATTTTTTTGTCAAAACCTCTTTGTCACAGTTTACTTGCCTTGCTACCATCCTTCCCATTACTGTTCTTAGCTTTCCTCCAGATAGTGGTTACACTTATCATTACCCTCCCCCATCATCCTTCTTAAAGTATTTCAAGTCACTAAGTCTCACTCATTGCTTATCCCTACCATTTTTTTCATAATTTTTATTCTTATTTTCCATAGCACACCATGCATACTAACTACACTTTCAGCTATTACATTCCCAATGCAAGGATTCATATTATCCAACAATACTTTAGCAAAACCGAAGATACTTCTTAATATCAGTTAAAATTTTTCTCTTCTCTTTATTCCTCTAACAAACTCATATGCATGCACAAACATCCAGTGTCACTTGCATCCACATCAGTCTTGAGGAAACTTAGCATAGTGACAGCTCACACCAACCACCATCCCCTCTTTTTTCTGTGTATGATGTATTTAGTCATTAAGCAACAATATGATGTAATGTCATGCTTGTATAGCACCCACAGGAAGTCTGCAATTTGGAAGGTGGGGAAAAAAAAAAGTGTGGCCACCACAGCTTGCACAATTCACATCATGGAGTCAATAAGGTCCTCTTATAGTGATGATCAGTATCAATCAACCAGGTGTGTTTGATGGCTTCAGGAAGGCAAGGAATTAAAGGGAATTAAACAGGTGTTACTTTCCTGTAGCTAAAGTTTCATGTGAGACTATGGCCTCTCAATGGGATTCATGTCTAGAAAATTCTCTAACCACTTAGAGACCCTGATTTGCTTGCCAGATTATGCCATGGTGCACTGTCTTGCATTAAAGCTGTAATGGATGCTACAGAAATTCATATGGTCTTAAAAACTTTGATATGGTTGTTTCCATTTGTTGTCATGATATTCATGGGTAGTATCTACTGTACTGAAACCAGTGAATCAATCCCAAAACATGACCCTATCCTAAGCTGTGGTTGAGTTGCTTTGGAGTGAATGGAACAGAAAAATTCAGGTGTTAATATTATATATTTTGTGTAGCATAGATGTACTGTGTACAACCTATGGTGATTGGATCACCAGGGAGAATTGTCACATATTAGCAAAGTGAGTCAAGTATGTGGTAGGCTGGTAGATGTGGAAATACTCAGCACACCTAACCACACATTAGGTCCTACATTCCACACTTTCTGTGGGTCTTTATGATTATAATGTGTCTGCCATGACAAACAAACACAACACATGACAACAAATGACCAGTGTGGATTCTTGTACATTTAAGCAAGAAAGTTGTTAAACCTTAGAAAAAAATATCAATATATTTTTTGTATATTGTCTACCATATATCATAATGGTGGCAAAATTCCAAGGAAAGTGCTCAGACTGGCATGCTTTGTAATGGCAGTGTTTGTCTTTGTATGTTAAACCAGATGTGTGTAAAATATGCACTAGTGAGAGGAAGCAGGATGAAGCAAGACTTGGTTCTCTTGTTTCATCAGTTGCCTCAAGAGTGTATGGACTGGAAGGTGTAGCAATATTTTACTCCCATACTCCTTGTAACTCAGCCACTAGATCACTCAGGTAACTTGTCTGTTGGTTGGTGCTCACCTTGCCTTTTGACTACCATACTGATAGACACTTGTGTGTGGCTTATATTATATGCACAAACTCTTTCCTCAGATCATTCATTCTTCTTGTTATGATGTATGCTGCTTGCATTGTTTTACATTCCTTTTTCCTGAGAGTTCTTCAATGGAGTACTCCCTGGATGATTTCTACTTGGGAGGTGACAATAGTAAGGTAAGTTTTTACCTTTAAGTTATTAAGTATTGCAGGAACTTTGGATCACATATGTATGTACACTCACCTTGCAGTTTACTTGAGGTTAGGTTCATCAATGATAAACATGAAATTAATTTTGTGTAATATTAATTGTATATTCCCATAAAGAGTAATACCTGTGATTCTGTTCTATGAATATGTATAAACCAATTAAGTTGCATAAAACCTTGGTAAAAACCAGATATAGAACTTGAGATCAGGAGTGTAAACACACCTGTAATATACCATCAAATTAAACTGGTGAAGCATACTTTATAAGTACACTACTGGGTTATGATTAAACTGAAATAGAAAATAATATCCATTCAAATGCTACATTGAAAAAAAAAAAAAAAAAAAAAAAAAAAAAAAAAAAAAGTGACTGGTGGTGGTAAGAGACAGTCCATCACATGGAACATGAAGCTAAGAATGGCTCCTGTCACTGCCCAAGGACTTAGCCAACCAGTAGGTCCTGCCAGATCAACAAGAGACTAACTTGTTTGACACATCAGCAACTATTCACAATGCTCAGACCACTGGTACTCAATTTTTTTTTTCTTACCACACTTATTTTAGTATCCTTGCTTATCTTTTTCATGAGCCTTTATAATATTACCCCAAACTATGAATTACTGAAGCACAAGTTATTGCAATTTTACTGTACAATTGTTACTTGCTTTATTTGAGTAGATCAAGAGGAGAGTGTACCAAGTTGCAAATGTCTTCACATAAGGAATTTCTTTTAACATCAATTCTAAGTTTGTACATGAAGAATCAGTGGAGTAAATGTTATACCTATTTATATATGACATTGATAAGAATCAGCAAGAAGTCATTAGATATTATTTATTTGGAGGGCTGACTTACACAGAAATTAGAGGCTTATACAGTATGTATATGCATTTAATGCTGAAATTCAAAGTTCATGCCATATGAGGAAGGTGGATCATACTACCCTTGAAATATTTTGTATATAAAAACTAAACATGTTGTAACAATTGATGCTCTGACTTGGCTACTAAACATGTATGTTCAAAAGTTGTGCAACCAAATATTGACTACATACAGGTATAAATTTATTAAAAAAAAAAAAAAAAAAAAAAAAAAGTATTTTCAGCTTTGCTGAGAAGACTACATACATACAAGCAAACATTCATATCCATCCACACAAACATCTTTCTCCAAATATTCAACTTGTCATGCCCAGGTTATGAAAAGTAACAAAATACTCAAACTATAAAATGTTCTCTAAGAAGTGCTATAAATGTACACCTGTTTTCCTACCTATATGCTTCATTTTCTGAAGTATAATTTCTATAAAATACAGAAGCCTTAGATGTAACAACCACAGAATTTATGAAAATGTAAGAATTTGGTTTTACTTCAGTTTTGACAAAAATGTAAGATGCATTTTATCTTAATATTGAAACCTTTGGATGTTGGAAAGTAATCCTCAGTCACATGATTTAGTTCTGTGTCTAACAGACTTTTTCTTTTATCACCTGGAAAACATTACCTGAGAGCATTTACACAATGTCAAATCGAAATTAATATTCATTTGCAATATATGAAGGCACACACACACACACACACACACACACACACACACACACACACACACACACACACACACACACACACACACACACAGTTTGGATTACATAATCATTCTTCACATGACAATTTAAAATTTCAGATGTTTGTAGGTTCATGGGACAAATTTTAGAATGTGTGGTATGAGCACTTCATGTACTAAGTTTTATGTTGGCTGCATGAGAACATCCCAGATACACTAATAGCCTCCCAGTTTTTAAGAAGATTCACATGGATAAAATAAGAGATGAGAATAATCAAGATGCCATGTCGTGTTTACAAAATGGTGATGGGACATGATTATAGAGGACAGGGGTACCAAGTGCTGCACTCTAAGAATGGTCATGTGAGTGAGCCATGTGATGGCACACAATTTTCATTTTGGAAGTAAGGCTATGTTGGGCACTTCCCCTTCTACTGCTGTCAGATATAGTTTGAGACAAGGGTAACAGGCATAAGTAGTAGTGGTGATATAAGCAAGGAAAGGAAAATGGCTGTAGAGTTGATCTTGAAAGGGGTTATAAGTAGCATGAATAACTTTTTATGTGCTCCATGACAATGCATCAAGTTCAGCATTAATGTATAGAGCTGCCATGACTTGTGGCATTTTAGAAAAAACACTGAAAATTTATCTTTTGTTGTAAGAATTGAGTAAATTACCTACCATGGGGAAAAGCTGTGATAGAAACATTTCAATATTTGCCTCCAGGTAAAAGGATTGAGAACCACCCATTATGAGTACTTCTCAAGAAACCTTTAGTTTGGGAGAAGGAAGAGTACTGTGACGTTCTTCCTACCACAAACTTGCCCCTCTAGCACCTCACCCATTCAACTGCTTACTGTAAAACTGCATTGTTTACCATGGAGATAAATCTGCTAATCATGGTTACTGGGCATGTTGCAAGTGTTAAAAAAAAAAAATATCAATTGCTGCCTACCACCACTTTGATAACATATTTATTAAGTAAAGACTTAATATTGAACATACTCCTTCCCCGTCACTGGTACTGCCACCATTGTGCCTGGTATCCTTTCCCTAGGAAACAGTTACTCATCATAGAAGGATATGCAAAAGTCATGGAAGAAATTTCTGACCTTCCAAATCTTACTACAACAGTCAATCATGGTCCAGAAAATGGTACCAAGTGTGATAATGGCAATACCAGTGAGGAGAAAGCTTATTAACAGGTAGAGGTCCTCCAGCTTTTTGTGGTGGTAAGTAGAGAGCTGCACAGCTGGGATATTTGACCAGGGTGACAACAAGGAATAACCATAACAACTCTCAGCACACAATCAGAGGCAACTACAGTTCATTACACCAAGGAGAATTAGGATCTTACTGAAAACTGTAGAGTATGGAAGTTTTGCAGCTAAAGGTCTGTCCACACTATGGGCACTGCTTGCTGAGTGTGTTTCTCACCTATGAAGCAGTGCTGCCAGAGACCATCTGGCTCTGCCCTTACTGGGCAGTATGCCTGTAGTAAACTACTCTACACCACTTGAGATGTGGTTCAGTCTGGCAGTTCAGGTCGTTTAGTAGGTGGATGGCAAGATGCAAGTGTAGTCTCATCATGTGATCGTTTCCACACTTCTGACGTCACTTCCTTGCCTGCCACTCCCTCTCAGCTTGTGTATTGAAATGGGATATATGGTAACTGTTTGCTTGTCGAGCACTGTCCAATAGTGTGGACAGGCCTTAAGTAGCCATCGTTTCTGCCAGCTACATTAGCTTGTATCTTGTCCCTACTTCCGTGTCTACTCACAGTCTTCATGACAGAACAACAATACCATATTATGTGGTATTATTCCTTCTACCACTATCATTAATGTGAATGGCCACATATCCAACTTTAGCTCAGTAGAATGTGGAATGGAATATTATGATCTTCTGTTTACTTGTCATTGAGAAATGCATAAAAGCTATGCTGTTATGTTAACCACTTGTCACTACTTTAACTACACCTAGAAGACTCCGTCTCAAAACTTTGAGCCTTCTTTAACATTTCAGTATCAACTGTATTATTTCTGCAATCCTTTCTCAGGAAATCTGTAGGACAAGCAAGCAAGGACACTTCCTGACTCTCCAGCCACACACACAACTATATTGTCACATTCCACATGGCCAGTCCATATGTACCCAAGTCCCAATATCATTTATTTAAAACAATGCATGGCTTTCAGTCAACCTAGCAGATATCTGGTGTCAATTTGCTCTAACATGCTAACATGCACTCTTGAGAGATCCAATTGTAGTTATGCTTTGTTTGTAAGCACTAATTATGAATTCATTAAAATTAATAAACAGAACAAGGAGAGATAGAGCATTTTCTGTCTAGGCCATCTCCTTGAGGCAAGTCTACAGTGGTGGATAAAGCCTCTCAGATGTGGATGGAGATAAGACAGAATTTCTTGATTTAGAAGAATCACATGAAAAGCAAGACTTTTCTCCCTAACATGTTACTATTACATGATGAACTTAGTGATCAAACTTATTGCCCAGTATAAATAATGTGTTAATATGTGTGTGTGTGTGTGTGTGTGTGTGTGTAAGTTAGTGAGTGAGCAAGCATGCAAGCTCGCATAAGCCAGGATGTGCACCTATTCAGTGTTTGCACTTCCTCCACTGTCCAATCCCTAACATATGTTGTGCTGTTTTTTACTAAGAAATGAAAGGTCAAATAGGTAGCCCAAGTTACACAACTAAATGACACATTCACCCATTGATTCATGACCCTTGAAGACTGTTAACTGGTGCAGGTAATACAATGAGATTTATGAATGCCTTAAGTCACCTCTGAAATGCAAATGCATGTTTCCATGTTATCAGCTCAAGTTAATATAGATAAGATCTATTCTTAAATGGTGTTTTTAAAATAAGATTTTTTTTATAATTATATAACTTGAAAATGTAACACTGAACAGTATCAATAATTGATAGTTGATTTACAATATTGTTTTTTTGTGGAGGGGTGGAACATTTCTAGTTTGTCATGGCTGGTCATTTCTTCGACTTTTGTTAAAAATTATTTGTGCAAATTCATTAAATTAATTCCACAACTATCAATTAAAGCAAAAAGTCTCATCTGCAAAAAGGTATCACTAGTGGCATTTTGAAGTGGCACCAAGTGTCTAACGAATACCACCTAACTTAAACAATTTTATATCTGATATATATCTTAATATCTTTAGAGAGAATAGTGTATCTTTATAAATACAAAGTTCAATAAAGATAAAATGTGCTGGTGAAAGCACCAGGATTTTATGGCAAATTTAGTAAATTTTATTCTTGACAGTGACATTATGGCAAATTAGTTAATTTTATTGTTTAATAATATGTGAGATAAAATTTCAGCATTTCACTGACATCATGGCAGCCTCAATTCTCACTTGGAACTAGCTTGCATGTTACTGGCTTGCAGGCATCCACCAAGGTAACTTGGTTCTGTGTTGTCCCCGCTCTGCATATGTCTGTCTGAATTCAGATAGAATTATGGCCTGGCTTTGTTGGTTTAGTATGGCCTCTATCAATCAAAACTGCACAAACAAGATTATCCAGATAATTACACTGAAGGAAGCATGTCATGAAACAAAAGAAACAATTGAATAGGATGATAAAACAACAGCAAAGTCGATACTGTGGCCAAGATGTGTCATCAAAAACAAAATAATGATTTTCCACTCATTCTCAAAGACACCTCAATAAACATCTCAGATTTTCTTTCATTTGTCTTGCTGTCACTCACAGGACAGATTACCAAGACTGCCTTATCATTTTCAAAGGAGTTTGTGATCATCTAGAGCTTTCCCTAGGCATGGGTGGCAAACCACTGCAGCCAGCCCTTGACATATGCAGGGGTTAGGTAACAGAGTTATCTGTGAATAATGAAAATTCATGAATAATTAGTGCATCCCTTAAAAACTGATCTCCTCTTTAGTGGTATGCCCCCTTAAGAACATTCCTGACCTCCCATGGCCTCATTTAAGTAAAGAAAAATCCTATGTACTTTATTTAATATTCATTAAAAGGAAGTAAAATAGAGTTTAATATGGTGTAGCCTCCTGCTTCATCCCCTATAGTCCTTGGTATCACCAACATGACTGCCAAGTGCCAAGGCTGTGTTACCACTGCTATCACACTACCCTTCAGCCTCCCTTCTTTAATCTTATTTAAAAACTCCACTTTTTCTAGACTTGGTACCTTCTTTACACACGAGTGTATCACTTGAGTGTATCTCCAACATGTGTCTTAGGTCTCTTAGAGGTCACAGAAAAAATATGATGATATTAACAAGAAAATTATCACAGCAAGGGTTGTGGGCCATGAAAAAAGGGGCAGCTAGACAGCAGTGGGAAATCTACACAAATGGTTGCCAAAAATGTGCGAAACTAATAACACTGCCAGACAGAGGAGAAAATGTGGGTTGGTGAGAGAGAGAGAGAGAGAGAGAGAGAGAGAGAGAGAGAGAGAGAGAGAGAGAGAGAGAGAGAGAGAGAGAGAGAGAGAGAGAGAGAGAGAGAGAGAGAGAGAGGGGGGGGGGGACTGGTGTGACAGGTAGTGTATGCTAGGGTGAGGGGGGGGAGGGTGAGATGCACTGTGCACGAGATTTGAATTGCTGTGAAAAATCTAATCCCCATAGGTTTGCCACCTGGTGCCAATCTACGACTGAAACCATGAATGTTGAATCTGGAAATAATGAGCACTGGCTGCATTTTCTTCCTATAAAAGCAAACACCACTGTCACCCTCCTGACTTTGATACACCAACTACCTAATTTTCTTGATTCTGTGACATGCCTCCATAGCAATTATCTGATCTATCTTGTGCAACTGGAAGAGGCAATATCAAAACCAAAGGCCACAATATTCAGCCAAAACTGCAAAAATAAGAATGAATAACAGAACTAGAACCAACCTTGATAAATGATTAGCAACTAGTGCTAGATAGCTCCAAGCAAGAGCATCAAGGCTGCTGTGACATCATGCATATTCCAAAACATTACTTTTCATATGGCATCTTCATGCACTAACCATTTAATCATATAAATTTATATTTTGGGTCTTGTTTCATTGTAAGCAATAACCACATAGGGCTACACTTATTACAGCATAGGTAACACTAAGCCAGTATAGCCCATGTATTTGTTGTAATGCAACTTGATTATGATCCAATATTATTCAGTGTTGACTTTTTAAGGTGAAAACCATCCAAATGACCTTGCCAATGTTCTGTACCTGCATGAATCTGGAAGGGCTTGAAATGTTACTTTGCATATGACACTGCAAAATGCTGCACATACATGAATGCTAATAGCCATTCCACTGCATACTGTTTTCTCTTACCTTCTCAACCACAACGCTCATTTTATACTCATGATTCTGCAGTCACATGTAGTTACACTAGGGTGTACAGTTTAATACCATCTACATTTCAGTACTTAATTGACAAAATGGCCTTTTCTTTTGGCAGGGAGGCATCAATTATTATTTTTTTAACACACAAACAAGTGTTCATTATCTAATGCCTTTATATAATAAGATCCCACAGTAGCAGTGTGTGTGTGTGTGTGTGTGTGTGTGTGTGTGTGTGTGTGTGTGTGTGTGTGTGTGTGTGTGTGTGTGTGTGTGTAAGAAAGATCCACAATCAAATATTTATGAATAATTCCTCCTTTTGGTATTTTATCAACAAATAAATGTGTGCTCAGCAAGCTACTAAATGAAGAAGTTGGATAAATTTACTATGTGAGTGGTCAGCTTGGTCTTCACCTCCAGCTTATTTTAAATATTCAATTAAATGTATGGCAATAAAGAATATTTCTCTTATGCTGCTCAATAGCTATAAAAACTAACCATAAAATAATTCTACTAACAAAGATATTTACCTATGTAAAGACTGAGTTTTGTACTTGTTATGGCCCCACTGGGACCAAGTACCTCTCCAAGACCTAGAGGTGCAGCAAGGTCAAGCTGAGATGGACAGAAAACTAGGAAAATGCTCTCAATCAGAATTCATCTCCCTTATTTGGACACATGTGTTGTCCAAACCCATAAAACTTAAATTTAATAGTAACAGATGCATATCCGTAATCACATAACCGGGATTTTAAGAAACTTTACAAATATTACAAACTTGTTAAAATCTTCTATGTAAAAATTATACACAACAATCTACTTAATATAGGTATTAACATGTATTCTCATTGAAAGCAAGTCTTCATAGAAATCAAAAGCTGCACGTTTTCCTATAATTCTGAGATTCACTCTGAAGTAGCATAGCCTTTTCTTTGAAGACCTGCAAAGAATGGCTTGGCTTCTTTAGCTTTTAAATCTCTTATTATTATATGTACATTCCAAAAAATGTTATAAAGAAGTAAGCTACTTGCCATGAAGAAATAAGCTAGTACTTAAAAACAACCTTCATATAATGAATCAGATTTTGAGATAAAAATAAAAAATAAAGTAAAATATACAAAACAAAATATTTGAATAATAAAAAAAATATCCCAAATCCAAAGAGAAGCCCTGTTTCAAGTTTTGCAGTTCATAAGATCAACTACCACAAGGCTTACACAGTTAAATGTAATAGTACCTCCTCTTTCTCTGGATAAAACTTGATGTATGTGCTTGAATGGTTATGAATGTGATGTCTAGTTCATTATCTTGCTGAAAAAGTTACTGCCTAATTGTAACAATCTGTCTACAGTATACATTTAAAGTTTCACTTAAGTGGTTATTCATTTGATTTCATCAAACAAGTTTCACTTAAGTGGTTATTCATTTGATTTCATCAAACTGGCTTGCAAATCCTGAGGGTCAGGTGATATCTATGCTGTGGTGCTGTACATCAGTATTTATTTATTATTATTATTTATGTTTATTTTAGTATTATTCTTTTTATGAAAAAAGAAGACTGGCCAAAGACTATATATCAAAACTCAAAGAAAAAACACTAAATGCTGCTCAAAGCCTCATGATGGTGGAAAAGCAGAACAAAGCAAAATTATTCCAAAGTTCATGACTGAAAAACTGGTTGACTTGTTCATTACTAAGGGAAATAAATCAGATTTAAGTAAAGGTAACCATACTGGAGGGGAGGGAGGAAAAAGCAGTTAATAACCTGAGAGGTACAGTAATATAATACTGTGCAGTATTTCAATAAACATTTAAAAGATAATTTCATGGTGTGCCTGATGCAAGTCACAATAACTTTTATTAATTTGGTGAAGTTCTAATGTTAGACTTGAAATGTGAAAAATGATTATTAAGATTTGCATATCTTCTAATCTTATAAAATTTACAAGGACAGTTTCCTTTTTACTTCTTACAAATGATAATGGATTCATTGAAGATGAAAGAGTAAATATGACAATATTCCTCAGAAAAGTAGCTCATCCTTGCAAAGATAAAGGAATTGTAGAACAAGTAAATATATACTGAATGTAGCAACATCACCCAATGAACTACATAATATAATTATCTGGGATAAAGATTTAACTGGTAAGGTGTCTACGTATGCTTGCTTTGACTCACTCTTGGTATAAATTTCCTAATTTGTGCATTGCAGCCATTGCTTCTCAGCCTAGGCAGGGTTGAGAAGAGAAAAGAAGAACAGTGATTAAATCTAGAAAAGTTTTTAAGGATATATCTCTTTCTGACTTACTTCCAACATTTAGAAAGATTTTCAAAATTACACACAGTCTGGGTCCATATGGGCCTCAGCTGCCAACTGTCCTTGCCTCCTTCACTTATGTCTTGGCCTAGAAGCAATGACTACAGCAAGTACAAATTTGAAAAAATCCAGCTAACACCAAAAGTAGGTCAAAATAGATATGTACATATATATAAAACCAAATTCTAACACAAATACCTGGTTTTATATGCCTCACCTGTCCAATAATTTGCTTCAAATCAAGGGTCTCTCTCTCTCTCTCTCTCTCTCTCTCTCTCTCTCTCTCTCTCTCTCTCTCTCTCTCTCTCTCTCTCTCTCTCTCTCTCCATACACACACACACACATTTAATAATGAAACCAAAACTTATAATACAGAAAATTATTCAACTGTAATGATGAAGAATTTGTGTTGAATAAATCATTGTGTGGAATTAACATGTAGAGCATTCATTCAACACTCACACATGTTTACCTGAAAGTATTTCATGATAAGAATTTTTGTTGTCCTCCCTGAATGATTACACACACGTACACCTCACCAAAGAAACAAGAAATAATTTAACTTCACTCACGATATAACACAAATAAAAGGCAAAAAATGAGGACGAGAAAGGGAGAGGACTTTGTCCTGCAACTGCTGCTGCTGCTGATGATGATGATGATGTATGAACTATTATGTACATTTTAAATTGTTTCATAAATATGAATACCTTAGGCATAAGATATAATGGTTTCACAGAAATCCAAAGGAAGACATAGATATGTGAACCTAACTCACCATCTCAAATTTTGAACACCTGAATGAAAATTAATGTTGATTGACCTTTCCAATAATTTAGAGGTAAGCAAGTATGTTTGTAATATGATTCAGCAAACTAAAGATAGCCTGAATAATAAGGATGTGTGTGGACAACAAAACAGTGAAGTGAATGAATGGATCTCTATGACATATCATAATGATTGCTAAGAATTTAGGTTGTGCCTTAACTGTGTCAGTGCAAGGCATAAAATCAATACAGAAAAGAACATGCTGTAAAAATTAACGTAAAAAAAAATAAATAAATAAAAAATACAAAAAAATCCCAATATATCCTGAGCTGCAAAACTGGAATCAGAGTCACATGAAATTGATCAAACTGGGTTCTTCTTTACTTTTAAGACAGCTTATATCTCCATTCACTACATTTAATATGGAGTTCAATTATTCTTCTGAATTTTGGTCTAATGCTTTCTACATTATAGTGTATGAAAACTTGAACACAAAGTACATTTTATCTAACAATACCATCTGCTCTAAGATCCTTGTTGTGAATATCTTCAACCAGGCCATGAGCTCTGAGATCCTTATTATGGATGCTGTCAATAAGTTCATGTCCTCTGAGATCTTTGTTGTGAATATTTTCAATGTGTTTTTTGAGGGAGTGCGGTCTCTTGGCACTGAAGTCACAGTGGGGGCACTTGTGAGGTCTCTCTCCTGTGTGTCGCAACATGTGTCGCTTGACATTATCTGACCGCTTGCTGGTGAAGTCACAGTGAGGGCATTTGTGAATTTTACCAACATTTTCCTTTTTAGTTGCCATTACAATTTTGTGTGTTTTACAAGTGCAATTACAATGTTTACCAGAACATGGTTTGGGTACTGAAGCTTCACCATGTGATTCCTGTTTGATACACTTACAGTCACCATAATGACACTCCATGGCCTCTTTGAGTCCTGCATTTGATGAACCCTGCCCCTGAAATAAAATTAACATGCATTAACCATAAATACATATCAATGAAATACAATAAGTAATAAAGAGGAATATAGTTTTCGCAATACAGGATACCCAAAAATTCTATATAGTCTTTATATATGTTCAATACTTTGATAAATTGAACTTCTTCTACACACTGTCCGTTTCACAGTCCGACTTTGGTGCCATACTCCTAAAATTCTTTCGTTTCGTACTTGCATACCCACCTTCTGCACCTGCGCCACATTTACAGACGTGCAGTTTGCTGTACGCCTGGCAGGCGTCACTTACTGTTGTTCCAGAAGCCACCTTTGTGTTGCCAGGATGCTTCCTTACATGTCCTGTACACGACATACATTCATTACACAAGGAACTGGTCAGCATGTGAGGTTCTCCCCTTTGATTTAAGTCGTGGCAGTTGGGGAAAAATTACTTTTGGTAAAGGAAGACAAGGATGATAAACACAGGCAAGTTCAGCTTCTTGATTGATTTTGTACTGATTTTGTACTGAGTCCACAAAAGGCAGGCAAGTTCAGCTTCTTGTTTAATTTTGTACTGAGCCCACAAAAGGCAAAGAGATGCTATATCCAGAAGTGAACTGGCTTAGAATATAGAACAGACTGGACCTGTTTAACTGCTGCCATAGTAGAAACAACTTGAGCATCAATACTCATTTCCCCACTAATTCTCTCACTCCTCCAGTGCATTACAAATGGTTTTTATTAATTAAACAAAATTTTATAACAAAAGTAATATTATAATGAATGAAGACAAGAGTTGTTTTGCTTAAAACCAGCAAAATTTATTTATATACAATTCCCCATTTAATGTAACTGCTTGATAAAAATTTATAATAACCCTCGGGGAAAAGGATCCAAATTTATTCGACTCAAGAAAAATTTTAAGTTTGTTACCACCACTAACAATGTTGCTCTGGGAACAGATTGGGAAGCAGCCTGCCTCAGCAACTTAATCCTTTCTTATTACAGTGACTCAAGGCTCACACAGTTGACCCATCCATATATTTTAAGGTCAGTGATGACACCTGAGGCATTGTTTCTGCTATACAATCCTTTCAATTCTGAGTACTTGACTAAGTTTGATGAGTATGAAATACTGTAATACAAAAGAACAAGTTGCTGAGAGAGGCTAGTGGTGTGGTGTAACTTTCCGTTCAATCTGCTCCCAAGGTGATGATGATGGCAATGACAAAGCCATTATAACTTGTTGATTCAATTAAACTCATAGCATAATTTATTTAAGAGTTTTTGTTGCAGTGATGTTATCACAACATCAACAAAATTGATCTTTACAATATGGTCCAATCATGATTTTTGTTTGTAAGAATGTATTTCAATTTGTTAGCTTAATAAGCATATACTGCTAGCAAGAATGTTGCTGTTCTTCACAGCCAGAAGTACAGTAGCCCTTCCCCCATAGTGACTTACTCCTCTTCATTACAGCAGCTTATTATCATTAAACCAAAAAAATCCTTAGTCAACAGAACTGAGTGAAGCAACAATGGCAATGTCATCAGCTTTTTCATTTTTGTTGATGGCACTCACTGCCTGGGGCACAGCTCTGCTACACTTCATAAGCACCAAGTGATGAGTGATTGTTGACTAGTTTTTATACAGGAAGACAAGGACTGTAAACACAGACAAATTAAGCAAATTCAGCTTCTTAATTAATTTTGTACTGGATCCACAAAAGTAAGAGTTGCTATATTCAGAATCTAGAACAGAAAACAGAACAGACTACACCTGAGACTTTTCTAAAGACTTCTTGCTATATCCTTTTTGTCAAAACTTCAAATTATTTTTAAAATATAATCTCCACCAGTCTCAACATACTTCACAAGTGGATATTTTATGCTTGCCACAAGTAATATTTCCTCTGAAAAAAACAAAGAGTTTCCTAATTTACTAAAAATGGACACCATTTTTACAATATCGCAAGGGATATCAAGGACATTGAGACTGCCTGAGGTAATGGATACTTAAATTTCATGTGTCAAGAAATCTGTAGTTAAGTGTATGTACTAGCTTTTACAATGGCATACATGAGTAAATCTAATCCCTACTCTTGAGTCAGTGTTAACCTTTCCCTCAAAAACATTTTCTTTTTCCTCTACTATATCACAGATGAAGAAGAAATCAAACACTGACTCTAGATGAAGCTGCATATTTTGAAGTCCGCTATCTTTATTATTTTGTCTTCAACTAAGACCTACCTTACAAAAAGTGTGACAGGAAGACACTCTTGAGAGATCTGCCCTTGCTCTGATGTGATATTGCATTTTAAGATATTTTCAGCTGACTAGCTGCAGTACAAATATAAAAAAATATATCTTTCACTGCAACTCTTATTATGGTAATTAAGAGGATGAGGCAGCTTGTTTGAGACTTTTTTCCACCTTCTCTGTTACCTAACTCCTCAGCATATGGTACAGCAAAGGTCTGTTAAATTTGCTGGGAACAGCCTCAAGTTATATTATCAGGAATGCCAAACAACCAGAAAATGATGATCAACCACAGATTACTACTGATTTTGAAATATTTAATTAATTTTTAATATCCTTGAGATAAATTTGTAATTTTTATACATAAATGTGAATTCTATGTGTATACTGACAGTCAGATATTTATAAATCAGGCCAAAGAACATTTTGTAACTCTGAACAGTGAAAAGCAAAATAATTAGGTGGTTAAAAGAAAGAAAGTGTAATGAAATAATGTATGGGTGGGATGAGGGAGAAAAATTGAGGGAGAGGTGATGCTGGTAAAAGCAAGAAAGATAGAAGTCAGTGTTGGAGCATTACTCCTCTGCAGTAAGATCTTACGTAAGTCATGGTCTATTGTCTTTAAACAAAAAATTAATTCTTACTAAAACACTGTACACTTCACTACTAAGACTTGCTCTAGCATATAAGGAGAATTATGTGTTTAGAATGAATAACAGAAAATATAATAAATGAATCACCTCTGATGTGATCAACTATGTTTCAGCTACATGCGTGGTGTATACACAAAGTTCCTCTATCAAAGGAAGTGGACTGTGATTCCTCTTTATATATGAAGCTTATTTGGTTACTTTTAACATTCAAGTTTTCAAAGGGTTTATATACGAAGAGTGTTTTGTGAATCCTAGCATACATTGTGTTGAGCCAATTTGTTTTTCTATAAATGGATTTTATGTTCTCTAGCACTTTTTAGACACAAGAATTCACCTTTCTTTAACAACATTAATTCAGATCACCAACTAAAGATATTAAATGAGAAATTTTACTCACCAGTAGCACATCAAAATCTTAATTGGAAAAGAATATCTCAAAACTCAGCTGACTTTCTGATGTGCTTGTAGAGAGTCAACCCTCTCGTCCAGCAAGTTTGATTGATTTGTTATTTGGCTTAAGTTGAAGATCATGAATTTCTGTATCTTGAAAAGTACAAGTGAACAATACAATATGCATTCATAAAAAAAATTAACAACTCTGGTGCCAGTGTGTATTGTGCAAGAGCCAAGTGCTGCTCAACAGTTGGATACTTGCCCTATCAACAGTTTACAGTTATTTCTACTGATTGATAGTCTTGGGATACACCATAATTCTTGAAACACTGCTCTTTACACAAGTACTCTATCCATCAATGACTTCATACACTGCATGATTGTTAAAATGAACTTAAGTGAAAACCAGAGATTGTGTATAAGGCTGTTGACACTCTGAGGTTTACTTCTCACAACACTCATCATATCCCAACAGAAAAGGATAACACAAATCAGTTTTAATTATTAAAATTTCAGGTAAAAAAAAAAAAAAAAATCCATGTATTTAAATGAAAACTTTGAAAGAGTATCACACCAAAAGATAAGCAGAAACACCAGAATTTTAATCTATCTATATGCCAAGCTGGTCACAGCAGAGAGAATTAGTCAAGAATTGATCTATATACCAAGCTTAAAGTCCCAGAAAAGGGAATTAGCCAAGAAAAGGTATGAGCCTTTGTCCTACCTACAAATGTACACACACCAACCTCACCCTTACACCTCCCTCCCCCAATCTCTCCACACAAATATTCTCTAGATTGAACTGAACCATCTTTGCTCATGAGTCTTGTGAAAAATGGACCAATCCTCACCAGTCAAATGTGCGGTCAGTTACATGAACACATCCACATCAGTATCCAACACTAAAACCAGTTTCCTCCTGTTATGCCTAGATAGGCCTGTCTTCCTTCCTATGGAGTCTTCCAACTATGGAGTTTTACACACTGAAATAGTTGTTACTGTTCTTCATACTGCTAATCCCTTATTCTTGCTGCAAGTTTAGCTACTTTACATATTTTTTTTTTGCTACAAAATAATGGAACTTTGCAATTTCAAATTCTTGCAGAGGTCTCTCCCCTACATGACAGATCTATGGTTTACCATGACAGATTTGCTCCTACCAGATCTGATCCAATCAATGTGGACAAACCTCTTATACAGCCCATGAAAGTCATGTATTACTCATGCATTCACTATTACTCTCCATTCATTATCATCATGCAACCTATCTTCCTTGCCCAACAGGCATCTTTCTATATCTTGGTGTCTCTCCACACAGTCCCGATGAATAGATGGGTGCATTTTAAGAAGTGTAAATTCACTATTCCAATCCACATAATAATAAACAAATGTAAGATGTATTTCACATTGATTTTAATTAAATTTTGAATTTTCCAAATCAATTTTGAAAATATCAGAAATATTTTAATTATTTACTCCCATACTTTGAATGCATGCATAACACTACTTGCTTGTACAGCACCTGCAAAAAAGTATGTGAAAAACTAAAGTGATGGCCTGGGGAAAGATGCTCATATAATTTCTACTCCACTGATTTTAATATAATACTGTTTAGCAACCCAGCCCAATAGCCAGCAATATTCTCAGCTTGCTTTCATGCCAATGCCAGTGAAAATACAAAATTTTATCACTGAAGACTGAAGAAGTCATGTATAGTAAATACCCCATACCAGTGTGGTGCCCTGAGATGTGGCAAGTAGTGATGCTCCTCTGAGATTAATTCCCTTGACCCTCATTACCTACATCTGACAGAAACACACCCTCATTTGGGGCTCCTTTTGTGGAGACAATAGGCATGGAGGATTTTATGGGCTGCGCCAAAGAACATCACTATGAATGGAGGCCACTAAATTGAATTTTTTTCTGTGACAACATGATAATTTTTTACAGGACTGGTGACAAATTTCATGAAACACTGTGTACTCTGTCACTAGGCTAAGGTTATGAAATGGCTTTCAGATAATCAAGTGAATGTTCTTGAGTGGCCTGGTAACTCACCAGACCTCAAGCCAATCAAGGAACTTTGGCTCACATCAAGTACTGCCTTGAGGAAAGACATTTCATCCACTCCCCACCTTGTTCCAGCACTGAGTGCAGGGAATTAATCAAGAAAATTGCAGAAAACTATCTGATTCAATGCCTCACTACATTCAAGCTGCTCTCTAGGCATGTGGTGGCCATACAAAGTACTAAAATAAAGGAAATTAAATTTTTTTTATTTCTTCATACTTGTTCTGGGTACTGTACATACTTTTTATCACAATTTTAATCTGGTTATTATCCCATTTTCAGAATATATATAATTCACAAGGCAAAGGCTTTCTTAGAAATATGTAATGAAGTAGTACTTGCATGGACAGCCATTCACATTTAATATTTGTAGTCTATCAAATAAATTTGAATTTGAAGAACACTTCTATTGCATTTGAATGGAGTGTATGAACTAATTTTACATTAATTTTCATAGTCCAGTTATGAAAGTTGTAACTAATGAAAGAAAGAAGATATCTGAATGCTGATTTCCCCAGGAATTTTTTTTTTTCTCTCTTTCGATGCTAGAATTTTTATTCTAGCTCCAGCAGTACAAGCCAGGAGGCAGAGGTGAGGAAGGCAGAAGATACAAGTCATGAATTGCAATGTATAAGTGAAGAGGAAAGAGGTTGGCCTTAAGAGGATGAGCATTAGATTAGGTTGAAGGTGGTCAGAATTAGTCAAAAGAGCAACCCACCCACACACCGAAAGAATGCAGCTTTGTAACATTTTTTAAAGTAAATAACAACAAACATTACAAAACATACATGATACTAATTGATTTTCATACAGACAAGCTGCTTATAACTATACAGTTTGGTGAAGGCTGACATGTACCATCAATAGCTTGTCTTTCAAAATACTACTTAAAAAAAAAAAAAAAAAAAAAAAATATATATATATATATATATATATATATATATATATATATATATATATATATATATATATATATATATATATATATATATATATATATATATATGCTTATTTAATACTTGCCAATCAAATCATCTGGAAACCATAACAATGTATAAGAAACATGCATGCAACACAAATGCAAACTACACACCATCATTTATTTATTTATTTTTTTTTATGTAGGAGGGCCAATGGCCAAGGGCATCAAAATTTTTTAGAGGGGAGGAAAAAAAAAAAAAAAAAAAAAAAAAAAAAAGCCAGTTCCCATAGAATCTAAACAGAAAAAATCAAATAATAGAGGATAAATGTCTTGAAACCTCCCTCTTGAAAGAGTTCAAGTTATAGGAAAGAGGAAATACAGAAACAGGTAGGGAGTTCAGAGTTTACCAGAAAAAGGAATGAATGCTTCAGAATACTGGTCTACTCTTGGATTAGAGAGGTGGACAGAACAGGGATTCAAAAAAGAAGAAAGCCTTTTGCAATGAGGCTGCAGGAAGAGGGGTGGGGAATGGGGGGCATACAGTTAGCAGCATGAGAAGAGCACTTAGCATGAAAATAGTGGTAGAAGATAGCATGAAATGCTATCTTGAGGCAATGAGAAAGAAGCTGAAGACAGTCAGTTAGAGGAGTTGATAAGACAAAAAACTTTTGATTCCACTCTGTCTAAAATGGTTGTGAGTGGATCCACTCCACACATGTAAAGCATACTCCATACATGAATGGATCTGGGGGGAATTGGTCAAAGATGACTAAGAACGCCTAACTTCATAGAAGCTGTTTAAGCTAGAGATGGGATGTGAAGTTTCCAGTTTAGATTATAAGTAAAGGACAGACCAAGGATGTTCAGCGTAGAAGAGGGGGGATGGTTGAGTGCCAATGAACAAGGGATAGTTATCTGGAAGGTTGTGTGATAGATGGAGGAATTTTTGAGGCAGTTTTGAGGAGTTTTTGAGGCATTAAAGATTACTAAGTTTGTTCTGCTCCAATCAGAAATTTTAAGAGGGATCAGAAGTCAGGTATTCTGTGGCTTCCCTGCATGAACTGTTTACTTCCTGAAGGGTTGGATGTCTATGAAAAGGCATGGAAGAGTGCAGGGTGGTATCATCAGTGGATAAGACAAGAAGTTTGGTTTAGATCATTAATGAATAATAGAAAGTGAGAGACGGCAGAACCCTGAGGAACACCACAGTTAATAGACTTAGGAGAAGAACAATGACTGTCTCTCACAGCAGCAATAGCACAGTCAGAGAGGAAACTTGAGATGAAGTTATAGAGAGAAGGATAGAAGCCGTTTGGAAATCAAAGCTTTGTGCCAGACTCTATCAAAAGCTCTTGATATGTCTAAGGCAACAGCAAGATTCACCAAAATCCCTAAAAGAGGATGACCAAGAATCAAGAATCTTCCTGTCGAAGATAGATTACAAAACTTTAGTGAGGAAGGAAATTAAAGCAACAGGATGGTACTTTGAGGGATTAGAGCAGTCACCCTTTTTAGGAACAGGCTGAATGTAGGCAAACTTCCAGTATGAAGGAAATGTAGATGTTGATAAGAGTTTGACCAGGCAAGGTGCAAGTATGGAGGCACAGTATCAGATAACAACAGGAAGCACCCCATCAGGTCCATAAACTTTCCAAGGGTTAAGGCCAGAAAGGGCATGGAAAACATCACTGTGAAACATCTTAATAGGTAGCATGAAGTAGTCAGAGGGTGGAGAAGAGGGAGGAATAAACTGTGAATCATCAAAGGTGGAGTTTTTAGCAACGGTATGAGCAAAGAGTTCAGCTTTAGAGATAGATGAGATGGCAGTGGTGCCATCAGGAAAGATGAAGAAGCAAAGTTATCAGCTAGGTGCCAGAAATCATGAGGGAGTTAGATCTTGAAAAAATTTGACACTTTCTATTAATGAAGGAGTTTTTGGCAAGTTGGTAAAATTAATTGGCATGATTCCAGGCAGAAATATAAAGTGCATGAGATTCAGGTGATGGAAAGCTCAAGTACCTTTTGTGGGCCATCTCTCTATCATGTATAATGACACTTTCTAAAATCTCACATATCAAGAACTACAAACGAAGGCAAGATGAAACTGGCACCATTTAGAAGGTAAAATTGTCAAGTTTTCTTGTTAATTTTGGCAATCATCGAAAACACTATGTTAGGTCGCATTTGGCAAGAAATGGACTATCGTCTGGATGTGTTGTGTAATCCAAGCCACACATGTTGAACAACTGTAAAAAAAAGTTTAATAAAATTTTTTTTGCACTTTTAACCTAATATTTTCAAGTTTCCATACTAATGGAAACTTGAAAACATTAGGTTTCAGGGAATATAAATGGTGTTTTGATATCCTCCATAGTTATTTAAATATAAAGGGTTGTAATGTGACATACTTCTGGTACACCCTGTATTTCTGGTTAAGAAAATGTTTGAATAATATGAATTAACTTGAAAATTTAGCCGATAAAATTTTACAGATGCAACTGTTTTCCAGTTATTTAGGTGCACAAATATTTACCTTCATTATGTGCCAAACAGTTACAGTAATGGTATATAATAATTAAACCCTTACTGTCACACTTACAAATGTTCAACAAATATAAATGAAGCTTGCAGTAGTAAAGGAAGTAACTTTCATGTGTAACAATAAAGCTGCATTATTTCTTACAATGGTAAAACTCATGGGCCTGTGCTCATGCTGTCTATGTCCTTCAACACACAGATACACCACCACCAACAGAGAGAGAGAGAGAGAGAGAGAGAGACCTATTAGAACACTCCCTCACTCAAAAGTGCTCACAGTTCATGCAAAATAATTCCATCAATACATGACAGAACTCATGAATAATTCTTATGTGTAAAGATTCAAGCAAAGTCTCAAGCCACAAGTACCTGTGCTCCTGCTGAAGCTCCTGCAAAGTTGCCGGTGAAGTTGTACAGGGCATCACCAGTCTCCTAAAAATAAATAAATAAACAAATAAATAAACAAATAAATAAGTAATTCAAATTATTATTTCAAGAAAAAAATTACATAAAGAACAAGTACATGAAGCATATACTGTACCAATAATAGAAATTTTCTTATATAAAATTAATAATATGAACTATGTGAGTATTTCTATCCTGCATAAAGATTATGTTCAAATTCTAAATTTAACAACAAAAAATCTTACTTGTAATATTCTAGAAATGTTTTACCCTTGACAATCACATTTTACACTGTATGCCACCCCCTGAGCCAAAATCTTATACCACCCATGATTATGCACTAAAAATATGCTGAAATATGTTTGTGTTCCCAATAAAACTTAAACACTGAACATAATATCACACTGATCTAATACAATCAACCATGATGCCACTTGTTGAAACTCCTTCAAGGGGCTGGCTACGATAGAAGAGTTGTGTGTATTGTGCTGTTAAAAATTAAATACATGGAAATAACTGATAGGTCCTCCTGTATTGTATGAACAATTATCAACTTGCCAATGACTTTCTTTATTATTCTTGTTTTTAATCTAAAAAACAAGTGGCATGAGATGAGATGTGTGTGTGTGTGTGTGTGTGTGTGTGTGTGAGAGAGAGAGAGAGAGAGAGAGAGAGAGAGAGAGAGAGAGAGAGAGAGAGAGAGAGAGAGAGAGAGAGAGAGAGAGAGAGAGGAGAGGAGAGGAGAGGAGAGGAGAGGAGAGGAGAGGAGAGGAGAGGAGAGGAGAGGAGAGGAGAGGAGAGAGGACAGGGGTAATGATGCAGTGTATGAACATGATCAATTGAGGACTCTTCTGCCATGGCCAATGAACCACAGTGAAGTTCCAAGCAACAGGAAGTGAATAAACCAGATCACTATCATGTTTGAACAAAGGTGTAAAAATGAAGTCACTATGAGGTGAATACAGAGGCCATCAACAATCTGTGGTTTGAAGAAACACCATTATATATTCCCTTAGTGCCAGAAAGCCTATAAAGATATTTTTGGTGATGGTGATGGTGATGACTGGTACAATGTGAATAAAGTCTCTTCAGTTAAGATCCAGAACAGAGATATATGTACCACAAATTATTACTTATTACTTTATATTTCTTAAAACTTAATGTATGTTTTGTTTTTGTGGTCATACAAGTGTTGGTCAAAAAACTGACAGCTGTGATATGGAAGTTACTGTATGCATAATATGACAGTTTGTTTACTTAAATTCTATTAGTCCTGCATTCCACAACACTGAGGTAAGGCACTGCTTGCAAACTCTTCTGAATTCAACAATCAGTTTCACTTATTTCTAAATCACATGAGTAACATATAGGTTATCTAAAAGTATAAGTAAACATAATCTTTATTTCTATTCCTAGAACAAAGCACTCTTAACCACATGATGCTATCTTACTGAAACTGGGAAAACAGCCATACATTATATTCATTCTATCTTTAAATTATCCTGATAATAAATATAGGAAGACACCAAAAGAATTCCATACTATCTTATCTTATAACATTACAACCCCCCTCTAAAAAGTATTGCAGAGAGCAAAGTATCTAACTGGAACATCAAAACTTCCTGTGTAGTGTTTCATTATTTCCACAACCTTTTTGCATTTGAGGTGAGAGAGAGAGAGAGAGAGAGAGAGAGAGAGAGAGAGAGAGAGAGAGAGAGAGAGAGAGAGAGAGAGAGAGAGAGAGAGAGAGAGAGAGAGAGAGAGAGAGAGAGAGAGAGAGAGAGAGAGAGAGAGAGAGAGAGAATTATGAATAATAATTTTCAAGTGATAAACTTAATAATTACCCTAAAAACAGAGAGATGAATAAATAAGAAAATAAAAACTGCATCAAAATCATCCCAGTCCCTATCAAGACACAAAACAAAGTGGAATGAACAATACATGTCTCCTAATTACTCTTCTATTATTACAGACACATAAGAGGGATGAGGATGAAGAGTTGCAAATCTCTCTCCAAAAACTTGTTGCTTCCCATTAAAGAAAAGAGATACAATTGTTTTTTTCAACAAGTATCATCAAAGTAAAACAGCTGTTTGTTGCTTCTTTCTTGGATGCCACCTCACAGAGGCAAGCTGTATATAAAAATGACAATACACTACCTCATAACAACTCTTAAATACTACTTCTGGTGGCAATTAGACCTAAGGAACTTCTTGATTATCAAAGAGAAGGTGTTTCCTTAAAACTATGTCTTATATATTACCTCTTCATTACCAGGAAATAAAGGTATGCCAGTAAAGTATACAAGTCTGATTTAATTATTAATATTGTTATTCAGGATATCCTTAAATGTTAAATGTTACTAATGATATTGAAACTTCTGGCATAACTTTTCTTTTCACTGTGCTCCTACACCATTTTTTAGAAGTGCAGTGAACTTTAGATTTCCTGGACCTCAACAAGCTAGAAATAAAAGAATAAAACCATCATAAGTCAGTGTGCATGTGCAAGCAGGCATGTGTGTGTGTGTGTGTGTGTGTGTGTGTGTGTGTGTGTGTGTGTGTGTGTGTGTGTGTGTGTGTGTGTGTGTGTGTCCATTTGCAACTCAGTTACCCCAGAAAAATTGGGATGTCAGCCTACTATGTGTAAATAAATAAGCACTCAAACAATAATAAATTTTCATCCTGAATTACGAAAATCCATCTAGGCATTATATTACTAGTTATCTCTCATGACATAGAAAAAAAAAAAAACTGCTGAATACTGTGTTATTTGTTTAGAAAATAGAAAAGAGGAAGCAAGAAAAGTTTGTCATCAATATCCACCTATCTATCTATCTATAGATGATGACAACTGAGTAGCAGGATGGAGGTTATCAAAATTAATTTCTTACACTCTTTGTGGTGTTGTGATGAGCGAGAATCATTAATTACTTTAGTAAGAGAAAAAAAATATAAACAAATAAATAAATACAGAAGCTGCATTGTCACAGATATCATTCATATCTTGCTCTTCTTAAGGAGGGACCTTACAATGAAATAATTCATGATGGCCTATCCACACCCATCTCCCTCATTCATGCCACATTACTCCACATAATTTCAAGGTATTCCTTCATATACTTTTATAGACCTCACTGTCTCAAACACTTCCTTACTACAATTCCTCATAACCATTAACTGGCACATGAATGTGCTATAAGATCATGTCTCTTTATGATTGGTTAATGCAAGGCAGCAGTTTTAAGAACTGTACTGATGTCCTAGGATCGCCACTGTAAACTGTTTGGCAAGAATGAAACAAACTGCAAATCTCAAGATACTATCAGCACTATAACATATTTAAATACTCAAAACTATATGGACCATGGAAATGGACACTGCATAACTTCCACATCTTAGTCAACAACATGCCAAAATGTCTCCATATGATCTTAAAGGGTTGAGAGAGAGAGAGAGAGAGAGAGAGAGAGAGGAGAGAGAGAGAGAGAGAGAGAGAGAGAGAGAGAGAGAGAGAGAGAGAGAGAGAGAGAGAGAGAGAGAGAGAGAGAGAAAGAGATATTTGAGCAAACTTGTCTCCTAAATTATACTTCCTACTGAGGCTGTTTTACATCTTACTCACATAATCTTTTTATCTCTAATCTGATCATAAAGTATTGTTAACAGTTTCCATTATACCCTTCCTATTTATAAGACAAGAAAACTTTTTAGTGTAACAAGAATTACGTTTTTGAAATGACATAACTCCTCTCCAAATCTGTACCTAAAGCAAGACAGATAGACAGACCAGGTAGGCAAGACAAAGATGACAGTCTTCTAGCCAGTAGACTCATACCTTCACATTGCCACACCCCAGTAACCATAAGCATGAAGCATCATGACCATGAACATACTTTCCTTAACTAAGATAAAATTATCTTGATTTTTTATTTATTTATTTATTTTTTATTTATTTATTTATTTTTATTTATTTATTTATTTTTTTTTCTGAGGGGTGAGACAGATATGGTGTTGAAGCAAATCAAGGCACCAGCAAGCATGAAAAGATGTAAAAGTACTGCTTTACACAGTAAGTTCAGCTGTTCTTTCCTACTAAGCTGCCCCATGTTAAGATCATTAGGATTTTGAGGTGTCCCTATTAATGTGTTGGTCTATTTTGAGCCAAATCTGTTTCAAAGGATCCACCACAATATGGCTTTATTGCACACACACAAAAAAAGTCCAGGATCTTATCAGAATAAATGCACAGGACATGCAAACACTGCATACACAACACATGGCCAGGAGCTGCCTCAAACACTCACTACTTTATCTTTTTAATTGACTATCCATCTCATTACATGGATGCATGGATTTATTTAATTCATTTCCTGTTTGTTTATTTTTGGAAAATACAATGATTTACATCAAATGCATATCACACACAATAAAAGGCACTACTGTGATAGTGACAGACATATAGAACTGAGTTGAGGGTCAGGAGTGCAAAGGAAAATACATGACCATTACTACTACTATCATTATTATTATTATTATTATTATTATTATTACTATTATTATTATTATCATCACTACTATTATTACATATTATCACCATTACTACTACCATCATTATTACTAACATTATCATAAAACATTAATAAAACTACCCCTTTCCTACATATGTGGGACAGCATCCGAGAAGAAAAAATTAATCAAAGGAATAAAAAATGAATGGACTCAAAAAACTTCTACATGAAGGGTCGTGACTTCAAAGGGTCCAATGGGCAACCCCAAGCCATTCTTTAAATTAATTAATTAATCATTATGATTCTTTTTTATTTGGGGATATCTGAATACTTCCTGTCCCATGTGGGTTGGAAGGAAGATCTCAAGACAGTTGTATGCTTGTACTATACATAAGCTTTGCAATCCCATCACTAGGCAAGGCTGCACAGTGGGCTTATCAGGGGCAGCATGTGGTGTGGAGTGAGGACTTAGAGGAGCTAGTGCCACACTGATAGGTGTGATGTGATTGGGTGCATGCCTGTCAAGCCACACACTCCCTACACACTAGCTTGAATTTCAGGATGTTGGAGTGCTCCAGTGGTTAGGGAAGTAAGAATGCTAGAAACGTGATCACATTTTCCAATAATTATCGACTGCTGCAACGGGCCCATTGGATACACGACCCCTCAAGTGAAAATGTGAAATTTAAAAAAAAGTTAAATACAATGTTATAAGGTTAGTAAACTTTAATTAATTTCCATTATGTACAAATAATTTACCGGAAAAAGACTGACCCACCAATAGGCAAGCTAAAGCAGAGGGACTTCTGAGCCCATAACACTAATGAAAGGAACAAAAGCCTTCCATTAGTCAAATTTATAAGTCTTCCATGGAATGCAGCTGTCCTGGCAACAGTTCCCCTGGTACTGTGTGAGTGGCAGGAACCTGGTTATTGAAATTATCCATTTTTCAATAATACTTTTCAGATCTGAGAAGCTGCAGTGCACTATGCTCTTCTCCCTGCCCACTCCACATGCTGCCCTGTTGCTCTCTGATGACTTGGGGGATTCTGGGAATCAAGTAGTAATATTAAGTAGTTCTCCTTTTGTTTTCTCCATCTTAACAAATTAAAAATGTACATAAGTACATACAATTTTCTCAAAGTGAAAAAATAGTCTTTTGAGAACAAGAGTACCAGTAACCAACTTCAAATGCTGAAGCCCACCAAAACAGTTAACCAGTCACATGATTCAAGATGGATTCACCTCAGCTCATTATCAAGAAAGTCACAGATGATGCTGGTATTTCCTGCCAGTGTGCACGGGACAGCTTGATATAACTCAAGTCAAACCATACAAGTAATAATATCTTCTGCTCCCCATGAATGGCTGAGTCACTTCCTTAGCAGATAATAATTAAATTTCTTCACATCATTTTGACAAACAGCAACTAATTTTATCAAATGTTATTGTGCTATAAAAAAATAAATAAATAAAAAATAAAAGAATCTAAAAGTAGTCTTCCCTTTACCATGAGTGAATGGAAAGAAAAAAGTTAAAGTTCAGTAACCAGTAAAATGAACAATAGCACAATGAATTAGGGTATAACATGGATCACATAATCTCTTTAAAATTACAGTGGAATCCCAATGTTTACTGGAACTTAATTCCCTTGTGAAGAGATGTTATCATGTCTTTGACTTTTAATACTAAGGGAGTTCATTAATATGAAATATAAAAGGCTCAAGGCTTGTTTTAAGTTGAACTTCAAAGTTCAAAACTTGCAGTAAAAAATTTAATTCTTCATTACTGCTGTAACAAACCTTTGTCTGTTTCAAATAATATGCATTTTATGTCACTTAAATGTTATGCTGTCCTCATCTCTCATTTTTCTTTCTTCTATGCATATGGTAAGCTTTTTTTTTCTTCCTCACTCATTTGCTGCATTTGCTGCTCATGTTATCTCCTACAACCCTAAAATTCTTCCCTTCCCTCCAACACTTTCAAAGTTAGAAGATAACTGACCTTCATAAAATACCATGTTATATTCTTTTTAGATCAAGCATATTTACATATTAAAACTTAAGTAATACATGAAGACATGGGTTGACGGGTCTTTAATCAACTATCTCCACAGTTTAATTCCTCTCACCTCCATTTCTCTTAAAAACATAGGATAATTCATAAAAGTGTATATATATATATATATATATATATATATATATATATATATATATATATATATATATATATATATATATATATATATATATATATATATATAACCAAATGCATATTATCTTGAAGGACAAGCAAAGAGCCTTGGATACTTTTTAACAATCAACTCAAGAAAGGAGGCATGCAATTCCAGGTAATCAATTCTTTAGTAAATTCAACACTAATATGAATACAAAGGCTTTCAAATTTAATGTTCATATAACTTATACTTCACTATGGCACAATCAAGGCAAAGAAAATGTTGCTGATTTATAATGATCAATAAAAATATTAAATACTGGGCCTTACTTCCCTATAATTACTATTTCACTTATTTATATATTTATCTATTAATCCTTTATATTTCATGTGAAGTAACTATGAACTTCCTGAATAATTCTTAGGAAAGTAAGAGAGTAGAATAAGCTGAATTTAGTATTTACACATATGGGAAAGATCTTTCATCAGATACAGTATTATGCAGAGAGGTGGTTTTAGTGGGTACTGATGACACTAAACAAAGTGATGGTCTGGCTTATTACAGGTACCAATTAAATAAAGCATAAAGCAATTGTTCAAGAATTAGGTATACCAATAAAAAGTTGACATCTTTGCTATAAAATGTTGGTGTACACTGTATAAATCATATTTAGTGCATTTGTGTATCTGTGGAAACTTTGCTAGAAATTATACAGACATAGAAAATGTCAAAAAAGAATGGAGGAATGATCACCTCTTTTACCTTGTTAATACCGTGGAGACTTTCAACATGTGTAAATACTCAACTAAACTTATTCTTTTTGGTTGGCAACATAGACAAAACCAATAGCAGCAGCAACAACAATAACAACAGTAATAATAATGTTTTGAATTGAAACTAAAAAAAAATAAAAAATAAAAAAATAGTAAAATAAATAAAAAATGAAAAAAATAAAAAAATAAATAAAATAAATAAATAAATAAATAAATAAATAAATAATAATAATAATAATAATAATAATAATAATAATAATAATTACAACAATGTGGAATGCAGTATAAATGCAAATGGAAACGTGTAAATGAAGTTTGGTAAAAAGTTGTTTGAAAAGTTACAGGATTTCTTGTTTGTCATGCATCTCATTCCTCTTGCACAAATCAGGACTCTATATTCTATGTCCTATATGCCACCCAGGATATAAGGCAGATGGTTATAGAGAGAGAGAGAGAGAGAGAGAGAGAGAGAGAGAGAGAGAGAGAGAGAGAGAGAGAGAGAGAGAGAGAGAGAGAGAGAGAGAGAGAGAGAGAGAGAGAGAGAGAGAGAGAGAGAGAGAGAGAGAGAGAGAGAGAGAGAGAGAGAGAGAGAGAGAGAGAGAGAGAGAGAGAGAATTTCAAAATTGAAAGGTAAAATACAGGAGGCTAAGCAGGTTAAGTGGTGTCTGAACATGAGCTGAGTACAAAATGAGACAGCAGAGTACTTTCATCATGTATATTGTATGCACTATGAACAACAAGCAGTCATGTAACAGGCATGAATAATGATATACTATTTTTTATGAGCATGCAGCAGGAACTGAACACTAAAGCCAAACACCAATACCAGGATAAGTCATAGAAGTGTGCTAACAAATTTATTATGTGCAACTAGTGGACATGAGGTAGCAAACACTATCATGTAAATTAGAAGAAACTGAAAGCATCAATTCCTTTACCAGCAAGAGGGTTTTCTGCCTTTAGACTTTGGCTGAACATTCAATATATGAATTGGTATATGCTTATGGTACCAAAGCATGAACCATTAAAATACCAAGAGAAGGGAAGAAACTGAAAAGAGGATGGGAAGGTGATGAGCCAACATGTAAAGACCTTAAGACTACATGCATCACCAACCCTATATGAAAAGGTATAGGGCATTGCAGGAGGAAAGTTAAGGTGTTAATAGGAAAACCAAAGACAGTTCAACATCATGAAAATTATGTAGAAAGCAGATGAGTTGATAATAAGTTGCAGAGTTTTGTGCAGCTTTGCCATTTCTGAAGAACACAGGGTGACCCATGCATAGCAAATAAGGAAATTTGCCTCTCAGGATGATGATGATTCAATTGCTTCCTTCTTTGGTACTGCTGATAATGAGATGACAGACCATAATAAATAAATAAACACAAACAAGTAAGTAAAATAAAGATAAGCAAAAGCACTACTATGCTAAATAAGTATTTTTCCATTCCTATGACCTGGCTTCAATCAACAAAGCTCTATGGATGCACTTGTATTGTGGTCCATACAATGGCATTCAATTAGAGGAATATATAAACAAATTATTTTGATTCACTGAAAATCAACAACAATTTGAATAAAACTAAATTAAGATTCCAGCAATATCAGAGATATGATGTTCCTCAGAGGCAGGTCAAACAGACCTCTAAAATTATGTGCAAAGTAGTGACTGAAGTACATAATGATTTAAGAAAAATATCAGCAGGATACAATACAGAAACAAACCACTATCCAGCACTAGTGAGGATCTATATGTTCCAGTTAATCAAATTTTCTGTTTGGCTGGCAGACATGGCACTTGTTTCTGACTTCTGTGATAATGAGAATCTTCCAGCACTTATTTTTTGCCCCTGCTTCATGAATTTACATAACTCATTTGGGGATATTTTGCTGACTTATTTCTAGGTACATCCAATATTCTAACAGAAGTAACAACTCAATCATCACAAAACTCATTACATAAGGGAACACAAACAATGGCAGAACACACACAAACACCACCATAAGTGGATAAAAGTTGCAAGCATGGCAGGGCCTTTAAATCTTTATAAAAATGCCCTTTCTCTGCTCAGCAAGAGAGAGAGAGAGAGAGAGAGAGAGAGAGAGAGAGAGAGAGAGAGAGAGAGAGAGAGGAGAGAGAGGAGAGGAGAGAGAGAGAGAGAGAGAGAGAGAGAGAGAGAGAGAGAGAGAGAGAGAGAGAGAGAGAGAGAGAGAGAGAGAGAGAGAGAGAGAGAGAGAGAGAGAGAGAGAGAGAGAGAGAGAGAGAGAGAGAGAGAGAGAGAGAGAGAGATTCTATACATAAAGATATGGAGTAACTTAGTCCTTAGGAAGAAGAATATGACCAGTGGAATGCAGATGAATCAAACAAAATCTTTAATGACTGTTTGGTAATAAAAATGTAGGTGTGAAAGTTGCAGGTATTTTACACATAAACTGTAAAATTCTAGGCCTGAAAACTCAAGTTCTTTATGGGAACAAGATGAAGAAATGTATGTGGGGAAATTATGAATGGGAGAAATGGCAAAACTGATGATGCTGCTGAGAAAGAGAGAGAGAGAGAGAGAGAGAGAGAGAGAGAGAGAGAGAGAGAGAGAGAGAGAGAGAGAGAGAGAGAGAGAGAGAGAGAGGGGGGGGGGGTTCTGTATGGTATTCACCATCAAATATAGTAACCTATGCCCATCCTTCATCTCTCTCTCTCTCTCTCTCTCTCTCTCTCTCTCTCTCTCTCTCTCTCTCTCTCTCTCTCTCTCTCTCTCTCTCCCTCCAAATTTAAACACATGATTTCTCAGTAGAAATCAACAGCTAACACACTGTTTTGATATAATATTTATCCATGACTATGTTCTAATTACTTTGATTTAGAAAACCAAAAACAGTTAATATACTGGAAAAAACTAGCAGTTCACTGATGCTTGGATTTTTTTCTCAATTATCATTAAGAAAAAAGTGTTACCATACTTTAGTAAATCTAATTTCACTGACTTTTATAAGCTTACACTTCCCATCCATGCTCTGAAGTTCTAAAAAAATATCCTATATTTTTCATTAGAGCTTGCTGACAACTTTCCTCGTGTGATTAATGTGTTCTTATTCTCTGGAGTTATCTTCCTGCTGAGCATTTAAGAATTTCATATAAAATATTATGTATGCATCATGTCCTGTAGTTATATTAGAAACAGAATACCAATAAACACACCATCCCTCCTACCATTAAAGACTTTTCCTGGATTTCATTCAATGCTACCAATACAGCAATAGTAAATATAGCATGCTTCTTAAACTAAAGGAATGTTTATCACTACAGTACTACTTCATGCACTTATGTTTATAGTATGTACATAAAATAACATGAAATGAAAATTTTCCAAATTGTCATCTCAATAAGTAATGACTACTGTGCAGGCCATCTAAATATATGTTTCTCTCGCAGTGGAACCTTGCGTAACTGATGCCTTGGCACTAAAACTTTTCCTTTTTTTTTTCAGACACTCATTAGGCACTGAAATGTAAAACTGTTCTCAAATTTTTTGAGAAAAATTCTGGACATTGTGTCCAACATGATTTTGCTGGGAACCAGTGTACTGGGTTCGGCCTCATAGACCAAGTCTTCAGCAGCAAGACACAATGCCAGACAGATAACAGCAACCTTAGTAGCATTTTGTACTAGTAAGGTGCTTCAAGGGCCAAGCTCCTCAGTTATATGAGGTTCTACTGCATCAGACATTTTATATTTAATTCTGGTGAAACAAATGTAATAATAAACAAATACCATCATGAACTAACTTGTGTCTGTGTGCCCTCCATCTCCTGGCCAGTGATGGGATCAATCAGGGGCCTCATGAGGTGCAAGCCATCATGCCCCTCAACCTCCTGCTGCTTGCCTGCACCAGAGTCCATTTTTAATTTAACTTCATGAATAATTTTGTGCTCCATTGGGGTGAATCCATGGATATGATCTTTGGGTGGTTTGTTGTGCATTGGCTGTAAGTTGTTGACCAGAATGGTGTCCCTGATTGCCATAGTCTTGGAAGATGTGTGAGGTTCTTGGGCTGGGCAGGGCAGCCCCTTGCATGGCAACGGTGGGTCTGCTGTTGCTGCCAGAACTGTATAAAGAGGGAAAGTCATTAAAAAAAATTATAAATAAAAAAATTGAACTGTGTATTCAATTAACATATCCTGTTTTCTGTAGGGATATGATGAGCATCAAAGTATTTGTATGAGTGTATAGTATAAACTATGAGGTAATGATTGCAGTCCATTTAGTTAGTGCAGTCATTTACCTGTCAAGTGACTTTAAATCAAATGTAAGCTTTGCCCAAGAAACTTTAACACAGATATTCCAAGAGTGGGAAACACAGTAGCAGGTCCTTTTATTTTCAACAAATCACATCATGACTACTTAGATTCAGTCTGGTGCTTTGTTTGGACAGCATTCCCAAATATCTGAGTTCAGTAACTAGGCAAGTCAGCCACCAGCAGTGTTCTATCAACTTACATCTGAAAGGCAGGAGAAATCCTATGCCCAGAAGCCAGAGGAAGATAAAATTTTGTCCACGGCTGGGATATTTTGGGTCTCCATGGCTGGCAGGACATGTTGTTTGTTGGTATAAATATAGGTAGACAACTTGGTGCTACCAGTAGAGTTGTACTTCCATATCAGGACCCTAACAAGTATCACTACATATGTACATTTCATATTTTCCACAAATGCATGCTATCTATGGCAATAGAGTCTATGTCTCAACCAAAATTTTAAACATTAGGTTATATGGTACATAAAATCAATTAGCTATGAAATTTCATATTTGTTTGCAACTGGTACTGAAAATATAACTTTATACATGAACTATCTAGGAGCCAAGCATTTTTGCTTCTTAACCAACAACCATGAACATGAGAGAGAGAGAGAGAGAGAGAGAGAGAGAAGAGAGAGAGCGAGAGAGAGAGAGGGAGAGAGAGAGAGAGGAGAGAGAGAGAGAGAGCAGAGAGAGAGACGAGATGAGAGAGAGAGAGAGAGAGAGGAGAGAGAGAGAGAGAGAGAGAGACTATATTAGACCACCAATGTACAGTAATGTTGTTTATTCAAGTTACATGAAGTTAACAGTTCTCAGAAAGCCCAGGTAAATAAGGAAGGAGGATGTACAATATAAAATGTCAACACAAAGTCTACAACTTTTGTTGTAAATTTTAAAACCATATATTAAGGTGTAATGCAACCCAGTAATGCTGTAAGCCCAGCCATCACTGAGACAATAGTGGAATGTATTATGTGGTTTTGTTGGGGCTGCAAGAGGTGGTAAATTTTCCTAATGTGCACATTTTGACATCACTTGGTGCTCAATGGTTTGTAAATGAATAATGCAAAACGGCTGCACTCAAGACTTGGAACTTTGTGGGAACAGCTGTGTAATTTTGGGGGGAGGTGAAGTGGTGCAGCACAAACCTGGAGGGTTCTTCAATGATATTAGCCACAGATATGCTGCAATTCTGTATAAACCTACATCTGAAAAATGTGTGACAGCTAAAGATCTCTCTTTCTTCATAAGCCTCACCTATTGAGCTCCATACTGAATTTTTTAGTGAAGCCTCTATAGTCTAGACAATTTAGTGCTGAATGGTTTTGGTTAGTCCCTTAAGCATGTGTCATGTATGCAATAGTTTCTGGCAGTGATGGCAAAAAAAGTGAATGTATTCTCACACAACTGTTTTGAGTATGAGCATCTCATAACCAAAACAAATTCAATACATCATCTGCATCATCTTGCTGTAACTGTCAATAATTTGTGTTATTTGCATATTAACATATTTTAAAAACAATATATAGACTTATTGTTGGATTGTAAGAAGTGGAGATCTCATGCAACCCCATACAGCTGAACACATACCAGTACCAACAACTATAATTTGTATTTTTTGTCCCACACACATTGTTCTCTTATCATGTCACATGGAGATGATACTCCATCTCTTAAACACTCAAGATTGGCAATTGCTCTTTTCTCATTGAAAAGTGTAGTCTGTTGCATAGTCTGTGTGGCACTGTCTGCTCCAATAAATAAAAAAGATGCCAGTGCTGGCAGCACAGAGAACAATCATGAGTGACTCCCCATTAGTTACTGACGCTAGTTATTAGGCACTAAATGATAGCCAAATACTAAAAGATACTAAAAAAGTGACCTTTGTGACACAGGCACTTAGGGTACAACTTCAATGACAGCCAAGCAAACTAACCTTCCTAGTAATACAAATTAGGAAGTGGAGATATTGGCAGAATATACACAGGCACAGTGTTTCCTTTCCATGACAACATGAAGCTCTTTATACTAAAGTTACAGGTAAGAAAGTCATTGCAGCTGGAGAATTTCTAAACTAGGCAAGAAAGTCATTGCAGCTGGAGAATTTTTAAACTGTGGAACGACTTCTTCCAAAAGGAAGTGGTAATCTAGACAATGCAGGTCCCTCCATCACCATGATGGGCAACACAATGCACTGCTAGATGAGCCACAATTATACAGCTCACTTCACTAAGTACACAGCAAGAAGTGATGTAGAAGAGACCAGACAAAACATCAAACACAAGAAAACAAAGAACTGCCTTTATTATGCAAATATTTGTATACATACTGTGCATTATATATTTACTTCCTATATGAGCATTTTCACATGTTTTTGGGAGCAAATTCTATGTTCACGCATTTAACACTTGAATGTTGGGCAATATCACCACCATGCAGGCATATTTGCAAGATGAGAAATTTTTCAAAACTCAGTTCCTCATTCTTACATAGAACAAATACAAAAATACTCTTAAAAATATGACTCTTTTCCTTGAAGACAATAACAAAATCTGCAGTTTCTACCATTTTGGTGACAGTGAAGACAAGTAATGAAGATCCCTGTAAATTCTAAGTTACAGAGACTCTAGTTCTTGAATAATTACTTATTATATCCATTGACCTAATCATAGAATAGGCAGGATACAATCAACCCAACTGGATATTTTGAGGCCCACCAATGCATTATATACAATTTTTCCTTTTCTTGTTTATCTTAGAAAGGATTATTATTATTATTATTATTATTATTATTATTATTATTATTGTTATTATTATTATTATATATTTTCACATAAACTGAATGAGTGACCCCCAAAAAGGACCCCACAATCTATGACACATACCTGTCAAAATAATTTCTCATCTCTGACCTCAGCACTAGTCACACTATGTATGCACTTGAAAAATTTTCTCATGCATTATATAAATTCCATGAAATATAACATGTCTCAAAGTATTGCACAGGTGTAGCCTCATTTCACCACTCAGTAAGAAGGTAGTTCCAGCTATACCTTAATACTTTGGAGATAAAGGTAACTGGCCACAGACTGCAAATCCAATGGAAATAGAAATCATTTTGAATTTCAAAATCCCTTGGGAACATGCCCTAATGTTTTCACAATTGTGCTGCTAAAATAGTAGTGCAGCTGCAGCTATGTGTGAAAGCTACCACTGAATGCCAGATATTGTAACGTCTTATTTTGGAGTTGTGGTGATGTGAAAACCTCCATTTATCTCCAACATTTGTGACCTTGGCACTGCTGAGAAGCACAGCAAAATGGCTCCATATGAAAGAAGCCTAAGGTGATGTTCTCTGATAACAGGGTGTTTCAGTGCATCACTGGTGTCACAGGAATGGTGTACAGATCAAAGGGAACAGACTACCATGACCCCTGATACACCACCAAGACAGTGAGGAACTCTGAACAAATTATGATTTATGGTTGCTGCACAAAGATTGGCAGTAATGGAGGGCTTGATTTTTTAACACAAAAATGTCACCATGAACTCTCAATACTGCAATATCTTCATAGAACATCTTGTCACTTTGGTGGAATTCAGGACACTAGCTATTTTATGCACAATGGGGTTCTATGTGGCAGAACAAGGTCATCTTGCAGCTGTTCCCCATGAAAGCACATAAAGGTTTTGGAATGGTCTAAGAATTTCTCAGATCTAAACTCTATGGAGAATGTCTAGGGTTTCTTGTAAAGGATGCTGCAATCCCTGATATTAAAACACTGAAGAACCAGGGGAAGCCTATCCAAAATCTTTGGCTGCAGGTGTTGGACACCAATAACCTACAGTCTTAGTCTGACTTGATTATCAACATCAATGCCAAAACATCTACAAATGGTAATAGCAAAGATTTGGGATGCTCAAATATTAAAATTACATGTAAGAATCAATAGGTAACATTACTAACAAAGTTTCTATTTCCAGAAACTTGAGAAACTTCCTCAAAAATAAATACCATGTGCCAAGTTTGGTTATGGTGGTGTCAAGCTGGACCACATACTGCAACAGGACCAACCTGATGATAACTTTACTAAGACATGTTTCAACAAGAGCACTTCAAGAGAGGCATATCCAGAACTAAATTGGTAAATGCATTTACATCTCTTGGGTACCCACAACCAGCAAGCCAGCAACACCATAATTCAACAACACAAATTATGGAAGATGATTTCTCTTGGGGGGCCAAGGTGCAGATCAACTGTAACTGAGACTGACCATCTTATCATATGCTTGGTCTCTGATGAAATATTAGTTGATTTTGCTATCATTCAGAAAAGGTACCAGGCAGTGTTACACCTAAAATTTGGTCGGACAATAAACAAAGTGTCATTCTTGATGAAAAGATCTTGATGATAGTGATGAAATGTTCAACCCATGTATAAAGCTAAATTTCTCCAGCTATGGAGTGGAACATGAAATGTAAACTTGGAGTTTTGGTGAGCAAAACAAGCCTTTTACTTCATATTGCAACTTAATGGGAGCCCCAGATTTTTTAATATAAAAATTTATTAATTAACAATGTAACCTAACATGTTAGCGATAGGGCAACAGCACCATGCACACGCATGTGCCCCCCCCCCACACACACACACACACATACACAGGTGGATGTGGAGACGGGATCACATGAATGTAGCTCAGGCCCTATAAATTACAAGTAGGTAAATGCACACAAGTGTAAATATGGAGATGGGACCACATGAGCACAGCTCAGCCCCTGTAAATTACAAATAGGTAAATACTAGGTGAGCAAAACTAGCCTTTTACCTCATACTGCATACTATACTGACATCCTCCTTACACACACACACACACAGAGAGAGAGAGAGAGAGAGAGAGAGAGAGAGAGAATTGGGAGTTAAAAGTGTCCCTATCCTGTGTCACTTTTAGTTCCCTCTTATGACATAAAGGGAGTATGGTGGTGATATTCTTCCAACATGGCTCGCACATGCTCCTCTAAAACAAAGGGAGAAGCTGAGGAAACAGTGCCTGCAACTCTGGTCCGCTACTCACTAACAGCCACTTTGATACCTTCTTCCTCCCAAGCTACTACACTTACAGAAATGCACAGTTGCATTAGTACAGTAAGACAGGATATTTTCAACAATCCACATTTAGATTTTATGGAGACACAATATGAATAAGAGCAATATTATAGGAATATGGAGTTGTTGCTGGTTGACTATCTTGACCCTGCTGGCATTTAACAAGTCCTTGCGACACCTTCCCACTACTTCCCACACAGTCAAGCCCCATCTATGAATGCTTACAAGGACTCAGGATTTCATCATTTTCTTCTAAAATTTGTCTTTCAGCTCAAAGGCACACTGATAAATTACTTTAAGTGTTCTGTAAATCTAAGCCAATCCTAGAAGGTTAAATTATTTTAATTCCCCGTGCTGTGTTATCTCATATCAACACCGTAACTGATGTAAAAGCAAATATAAAGACCATGGTATGAGAGAGAGAGAGAGAGAGAGAGAGAGAGAGAGAGAGAGAGAGAGAGAGAGAGAGAGAGAGAGAGAGAGAGAGAGAGAGAGAGAGAGAGAGAGAGAGAGAGAGAGAGAGAGAATTCTTGTTAGTCCACACCACCTTGATGGGAATGGTATTGACTGTGTCATCTAATAAGGATCTCAGTGTTACAGTTACTGATTCAAAGCTGATGACAAAGCTACCAATTCACTCAAGCATTATTTTCTGTTCCTCTTGGTTTCTGACTTCTCTCCTCTGACATCAACTCAACCCTAGATTCTGCCTCTTCTGCTTGGTGTACTGAATTTCTAAATGCCTCATTTCCTCCAATCTTTTCCAGTGCTGAAATATGCAATTCACAGGTCTCTCCCATATACAACACACCAATGGTAACAAGTCACTCCTGCTCCTAGTTTTCCCTGCCCAAGTCATTACAGCCTTTCTTCCCAAGTCACTCCAGTGTATGTATATGGCAAAGGCTTTAGGTTCTGAATCTTGGCAGTTCCCTCTTACTCCTCTGATGATGTCATATAGTACCTTATTTCCCTACAGTAGTCTAACTAAAATAAGATTCCCAATTCTTCCTAACTCAGGACTGCAAATAGGAACAGACCTGAAACCAAGAAACTTTAAGTTTGTGAACGTAACTTCTGAGGAGCCATACAAACAATGAGACTTGAACTTTTTATCTTAATACAGCTCTCTCTAAATCATTTACATCACATATGTATTCCTAATAGTGCTTTCCATTTGTGTAAAACATTTATCATATAGTACAAGGTGGTCCAACTTTGACACTGTAATATATATATATATATATATATATATATATATATATATATATATATATATATATATATATATATATATATATATATATATATATATATATATATATATATATATATATTTTTTTTTATGTAGGAAGGACATTGGCCAAGGGCAACAAAAATCCAATAAAAAAAATATGCCCACTGAAATGCCAGTCCCATAAAAGGGTCAAAGCAGTGGTTAAAAATTCATGAATAAGTGTCTTGAAACCTCCCTCTTGAAGGAATTCAAGTCATAGGAAGGTGGAAATACAGAAGCAGGCAGGGAATTCCAGAGTTTACCAGAGAAAGGGATGAATGATTGAGAATACTGGTTAACTCTTGCATTAGAGAGGTGGACAGAATAGAGGTGAGAGAAAGAAGAAAGTCTTGTGCGGTGAGGCAGCGGAAGGAGGGGAGGTATGCAGTTAGCAAGATCAGAAGAGCAGTTAGCATGAAAATAACGGTAGAAGACAGCTAGATATGCAACATTGCAGTGGTGAGAGAGAGCCTGAAGACAGTCAGTTAGAGGAGAGGAGTTGATGAGACGAAAAGCTTTTGATTCCACCCTGTCTAGAAGAGCAGTATGAGTGGAACCCCCCCAGACATGTGAAGCATACTCCATACATGGACGGATAAGGCCCTTGTACAGAGTTAGCAGCTGGGGGGGTGAGAAAAACTGGCGGAGACGTCTCAGAACGCCTAACTTCATAGAAGCTGTTTTAGCTAGAGATGAGATGTGAAGTTTCCAGTTCAGATTATAAGTAAAGGACAGACCGAGGGTGTTCAGTGTAGAAGAGGGGGACAGTTGAGTGTCATTGAAGAAGAGGGGATAGCTGTCTGGAAGGTTGTATCGAGTTGATAGATGGAGGAATTGAGTTTTTGAGGCATTGAACAATACCAAGTTTGCTCTGCCCCAATCAGAAATTTTAGAAAGATCAGAAGTGAAGCATTCAGTGGCTTCCCTGCGTGATATGTTTACCTCCTGAAGGGTTGGACGTCTATAAAAAGACGTGGAAAAGTGCAGGGTGGTATCATCAGTGTAGGAGTGGATAGGACAAGAAGTTTAGTTTAGAAGATCATTAATGAATAATAAGAAGAGTGGGTGACAGGACAGAACCCTGAGGAACACCACTGTTAATAGATTTAGGAGAAGAACAGTGACCGTCTACCACAGCAGCAATAGAACGGTCAGAAAGGAAACTTGAGATGAAGTTAGAGAGAAGGATAGAAACCGTAGGAGGGTAGTTTGGAAATCAAAGCTTTGTGCCAGACTCTATCAAAAGCTTTTGATATGTCCAAGGCAACAGCAAAAGTTTCACCAAAATCTCTAAAAGAGGATGACCAAGACTCAGTAAGGAAAGCCAGAAGATCACCAGTAGAGCGGCCTTGATGGAACCCATACTGGTGATCAGATAGAAGGTTGTGAAGTGATACATGTTTAAGAATCTTCCTGTTGAGGATAGATTCAGAAACTTTAGATAGGCAGGAAATTAAAGCAATAGGACGGTAGTTTGAGGGATTAGAACGGTCACCCTTTTTAGGAACAGGTTGAATGTAGGCAAACTTCCAGCAAGAAGGAAAGGTAGATGTTGACAGACAGAGCTGAAAGAGTTTGACTAGGCAAGGTGCAAGCATGGAGGCACAGTTTCGGAGAACAATAGGAGGGACTCCATCAGGTCTATAAGCCTTTCGAGGGTTTAGGCCAGCGAGGGCATGGAAAACATCATTGCGAAGAATTTTAATACGTGGCATGAAGTAGTCAGAGGGTGGAGGAGAGGGAGGAACAAGCCCAGAATCGTCCAAGGTAGTGTTTTTAGCAAAGGTTTGAGCGAAGAGTTCAGCTTTAGAAATAGATGTGATTGCAGTGGTGCCATCTGGTTGAAATAGAGGAGGGAAAGAAGAAGCAAAGTTATTGGAGATATTTTTGGTTAGATGCCAGAAATCACGAGGGGAGTTAGATCTTGAAAGGTTTTGACATTTTCTGTTAATGAAGGAGTTTTTGGCTAGTTGGAGAACAGACTTGGCATGGTTCCGGGCAGAAATATAAAGTGCATGAGATTCTGGTGATGGAAGGCTTAAGTACCTTTTGTGGGCCACCTCTCTATCATGTATAGCACAAGAACAAGCTGTGTTAAACCAAGGTTTAGAAAGTTTAGGATGAGAAAAAGAGTGAGGAATGTACGCCTCCATGCCAGACACTATCACCTCTGTTATGCGCTCAGCACACAAAGATGGGTCTCTGACACGGAAGCAGTAGTCATTCCAAGGGAAATCAGCAAAATAACTCCTCAGGTCCCTCCAACTAGCAGAGGCAAAACGCCAGAGGCACCTTCGCTTAGGGGGATCCTGAGGAGGGATTGGAGCGATAGGACAAGATAAATATACTAGATTGTTATCGGAGGAGCCCAACGAAGAAGAAAGGGTGATTGCATAAGCAGAAGGATTAGAGGTCAGGAAAAGGTCAAGAATGTTGGGCGTATCTCCAAGACAGTCAGGAATACGAGTATGGTGTTGCACCAATTGCTCTAGGTCGTGGAGGATAGCAAAGTTGTAGGCTAGTTCACCAGGATGGTCAGTGAAGGGAGAGGAAAGCCAAAGCTGGTGGTGAACATTGAAGTCTCCAAGAATGGAGATCTCTACAAAAGGGAAGAGGGTCAGAATCTGCTCCACTTTGGAAGTTAAGTAGTCAAAGAATTTCTTATAGTCAGAGGAGTTAGGTGAGAGGTATACAGCACAGATAAATTTAGTATGAGAGTGACTCTGTAGTCGTAACCAGATGGTGGAAAACTCGGAAGATTCAAGAGCATGGGCACAAGAGCAGGTTAAGTCATTGCGTACATAAACGCAGCATCCAGTTTTGGATCGAAAATGAGGATAGAGAAAGTAGGAGGGAACAGAATAGGGGCTACTGTCAGTTGCCTCAGACACCTGAGTTTCGGTGAGGAAAAGAAGATGAGGTTTAGAAGAGGTGTGTGTGTGTGTGTGTGTGTGTGTGTGTGTGTGTGTGTGTGTGTGTGTGTGTGTGTGTGTGTGTGTGTGTGTGTGTGTGTGTGTGTGTATATATATGTATGTATGTATATATATATATATATATATATATATATATATATATATATATATATATATATATATATATATATATATATATATATATATATATATATATATATACTGGCAGTACAACACTGCTACACAGCCTAGAACTGTATGAGTGTGTGTATTTTGTCCTCACATCTGGTGTGATGCAGCAGTGCAGCACCACTGCAGCATTGTGCAGCAGCACAATAGTAGTGAGACACCTCTCATTTGTTTGTGTGTTTTCACAATGCAGTGACACTGATGAGTGTGACATTAGCCTTTCTCTCCCCCTCTCTCGCATGCAAGCCGGTGTAACTGGTGTTGTGGCAAATACTAAGTGGTTTATCTAAATAAACAATCTGTATGTTCAGGTATGAAAGTTGCACATGGAATCATGTACATAGTACATAGCACATACAAAATTACTTCAACTACTGGCAGATATGCTGTATATATCAGCAGTAATTTTTCAGTGTATGATATTTCTCACATTTTTTGTTATTGTTCCATGCACCTACACAACAGCAACTCTTCCCTGTTCCCTGCACTGCCATGCCATCGTTGTGATGCCATTGCTGCAAGTGTTAAATTATTGCTGCCATCAATAGTCAGACTGGAATCTCCCTTCATATGTTCCAACAATATTTCACACTTATTTTCATCAGTCCATGTCATTGGGATCACAGAGATGCTCCCTCATCCCTATAACATGGACCAATGAAAATATGGCCCATGGAATATTGCTGAAATATAAAGGGGCATGAGATTCAAGGCTAAGAAATGGTATCTTAGTGAGGAGCACACCAAGCTATGGGTAACATGCCTTGCACAACAAGCCTGTCTTAGGGTTTAGGCCTTCTATCTCTGTGTGTGAATATTTTACAGTTTTTTTTTAAATAGAGGTGAACAGAGACACCCCTGATTGAGCCAACCAAGAACTGATGCATCTCATAGTTTGTGCAATTAGGAGATTAAGGAAATTCACTACATTATATTTTTTTTGTCAAAAATAAGTAAATAAATAAAACTTAAATAGTAAATAATAATGACCTTGATATTTTTTAAATGCACATCCCTCCAAAAGAGAACCAACGCTGATTACTGACAGACACTGCAACAGTGATTTCATATCTAACAGTGAACCTTCCCAACCCCACATAAAGAGATGTAATTGGTGCATTGTTTGAACTGTTTTTTATATTTATTTATTTTTTATTTTTTTTCCCACTGATTATGGCAATTACCACACAGGCACACTTCAATTCACAGTTCCAAAGCCAAAGTAAAACAAAGCCTTCCTTAGAAACCACAAATCAAAATACGAGTTGGAAACACAATGGTGGCTAGACATTGGAGAAGAAACTCGCACTACACAAATGTCTCCCAAATGACCAAATGGTTATGATAAATCTAATGAAAGAAGTTCAGAATTCAGTAAGAAAAGCAAAAAAAAAAAAATATATATATATATATATATTCCAAATTTTGCAAGGCATTACATAGATAATGTATAGCATTCATTTCTTTCAATGGGTCTAATGCTCACAACTTCCTATTCACACCAGTGAAGTGGACTGAGGAAGAAGTTGAGGAAGAGAATGGCATGTGGCTAAGGAAGCAATGGCATGTGTACCTAGCCAGTACTGATTTGGCAAAAAAAAAAAAAAAAAAAAAAAAAATTATATATATATATATATATATATATATATATATATATATATATATATATATATATATATATATATATATATATATATATATATATATATATATATATATAATCACCTCAGCATTTATCAAGTAACATACAAGATAACACTCATTTATCTAAAGCATTAGGATGAAAAAGTAAAATTAATACTACGACTTTCAACTCCTATAAATGCCCTTTACTCTGTTAATTTTACTGTGATATATCTTAGATATTTGAAATCCATACTTAAGCTCCCTTGTCAATCTGACTAGTACATCATAAATAGTTCACTGGCCACTTGTTCCAACCATGGCATGACTAACACTGCCAAGGAGATATGGCCTAACCAGTTGAGTACAGAGTAGCACACACCTGAACCTTTCAGGTGCACCATTACTGCAAGAGGCCACTGCATGTGGTACAAAAGCCACCACCTGAAAAACCTCAAGGCAATGCACCACCATCACCTGCCAAGGCAGCAAGTACCATTGGTTGCCACCTACTTACCTGAGGACCTTCATTTTTACCATACATTCAAGACCTAAAGGATACATATATTCAATTCATGCATTATAATTATGGTAGAGTAATTTCATGCACAGCATTTAATTTAGGGATTAGTAATCATGTGATATCATCACATTTTCAGTCTGTTTATCAATACAAAGTAAAGGTCCAGTTTATTGCTGTTGCTGCTGCTGTTGTTTTCACCTAAGTAAATATAACATATCTTTACCTAATTCAATCATGCAAATTACCCAGATTATGCTCTTTCATGAATCTACTCAAAAAATAGTAATACTGGCATGCAGGAAATGGAGGAGCAAAGATATTCACATACTCCACTATGCAATAGTGACAGTAATGGTCGTTGGTAAAGATACACCATCATTAATTTGGTCCTATCACCAAGTTGGCACTAATTTTGGCTAGCATACTTTCAAATTTCCCGCAACCAACATGCCGCTACTGACTGATGGCACTACTTGCAACCACAAATGTCACAAGTTGTTTTGCTCCATTTCTTATCGTACCCTGCTCATTTTTAGCCAAAGACATGGTTACAAATATGAAATGCTTTTACTGTACCAAAAAATAACTAAGGTTGAACTTCTGAAGAATCTTCACAGCAGTGTGTGTGCAGCTTGAGTGGTGTTTCCTTCTTTAATAACTAACTTACACTGATTCGTGAGTAGGCATCTTAAAGGTAGGCTACACACTCAGTCGTGTTTAGGCACGCCTGCTGCGAACAGTGTGATTATCGTATGCTGCAAGTCTCTTAGGCATCAGTACAGCATGTCACTGATTTCAAAGTCAGGTGCCTTCCTGGCTGTTTGATGGGTGGTGGTTAGACCTGGGTTCCCCCTACCCCCTCCCATCTTCAGTAAATTATATGCCTTCATATTCTGCCTGCCATTTCTTACTTTGACTTTCAGGATGGTTGGACAGATAATGATTCGAGAGGAAAGGACACAAAATCTCGCCTTGTATCAAGCACATGGCTGGAAGGAAATGTTGAAGCATACAAGTCTGTGTAAAGCAGGGATTTGTGCACTATAATCTCTTATACATAATGATGTACTGCAATTAAAGGATGTTAGGACTGCACACACCAGCAGAAATTGATGCAGCAGGCAGCATCAATAAGCTGGACCAGTACCCACCACAGCAGTGACAAACACAAACTCTTGGTGCTGCTGAACCCTGGGTAGCAAGGGTGCTAGCAAGGTGGTCACTACCTTCCTTGGGCTGTGCAATGCCATGCCTGGGAGGTTATGCTTCATCCAGTCATTACCCCCCACCCACACACACACACACACACACACATACACAAATATTTGTTAGCCTGCTTTACAATAGGAGTGGGCACTCGTGGAGAATTGTGGTCCCGTGCTGACTGGGCCTGATGCTAGCCGGTATGAGTTGCCAGTTATGTATTTTGTTGCATTTATCATGTCGGGTGAGCGAGGATACTGGTATGTATAGCTGCATTAGCTAGTAGGCTCTCCTGCCCTGTGTGGCAGTATCCTAGCTCGCCCAACGTCGTAACACTGCAACAGAAAAGCACAACTTTTAACTTATACCGGCAGGCCGCGGGCCCAGCCAGCCCGGGACCCAAATTCTCCACGAGTGCCGCATAATGTACTACCTACATCCATATACCCCGAGGCCATGCTGCTCGCCAACTAGTGGTGTAGATGCATCTTTTATTCATGAACAAGACTAACTGTTAATTAAAAAAAAAAAAAAAAACTAAAGCAATACCTTATTCATCTCCACTTCTTGACTCTTCTGTCTGTTCTCGATATCTTGAATTTTGGTCACCAGATATTCCAATACTTGGCTCAGTTTTCCGAGTCTCTCTCGGACGTAAGACTCAAATTCTGGGTCCCTGCCTGTGTCTGGCCGATCCCTGCAGTCTTTGCACGCCCACATGCACTTGAGGCCCAGGCTCCTGTTCTCGTCCCGGTCCTGAATGACGCGGTACTTGTTCTCGGGTAGCTTGGCACACTTGCTGTGGTACCACCGCTTGCACGCCCCGTCACACAGCACCACACTGTCCATGTACGTAAAGAACTTCTTGCACTGCGCACATAATAGCGTGGTGCTACTATTGGTCGGCATGGTCGGGAATATGCCGTAAGGGTTCGCCATCATTGCATTGATTAACTAACGCGGTAGTTACCGAGCGTCTACCACCACCACCACCACCTCCGCCACCGCGTCCTTCACCCCCCACGCGCCCACAGGGACCACTCGTATACACGCGTTATATAAAGCATCTCCTTTTTACTATTCTTTGTGTCTGAATAAAAGAATAGATTAATACAATTGCACATGTATGAACATGAAATGGGATTCTTCCTTCAGCGACGTGTTTGAGTGGGAACAATTTTACCGGCTTCGTGTAAAGCTTTATTAAATATCTATTTACTTATTTTTTTTTAAATCATGTGTATATATGGATAATGGATACAGAATCACAAAGCATAAGCATAGTACTTTTATGTAAATGATGAAAGCGACAAATTACAGACTAATAACACAAATCTATTACTGATTTGATACTTATTGACACAATAATGCAGGGACTACAAATCAAAATTCCCAACGTATCTGCATAAATAAAAATTGACAACTGAGAGATAATTTGAAAATATTAACAAAAAATGGCTGTCAGGCATCAATACATTTCGCTTCGTCATTGAATTCTCTCTCTCTCTCTCTCTCTCTCAGGATGTTAAACAGCCAGAAGTCAAGCATATTCCTATACATCATTTTCATCTTAACTTCCACACATTCTTTTCTTCTTATTTTACATACCGACCTTTTTTCCTCCACTTGCATTCATATTAATTATACACCACAGTCATCTTTACCTACTATCAGAGCTCGTAATATGAGCATTGACAATATATTCCCTTCCTCCTACTCGCAACTGTCCATGGAGACATTTTCCTTTCCTGCATATGATCCGCTATCATATTCACTTCCATTATGTGCCTTAATGATCCTGCTTCCTCTCTCTCTCTCTCTCTCTCTCTCTCTCTCTGCGTGGTATGGGACAAAATATATAGTAAATGTACATTCTTACCAGATTAATTACTACATTTTTCCTTATTAAAAACTATGTTTTTTGACTTAAATTCAGTTTAAGTTATATCTTCCTTAAAGCAGTATCAAACTCATTTGAAAATTACTGAAAATCCTTTCAAGTGTCCGCCACATTTATCACAAGTTGCTTTTATGAGTTCACTTTAGGAGAAAGACTTCCCCAATCTTCTCTACTTACCCATCTCTGATGGCCAAACCAAAAAGAAATAATTATAAATGGATAATACTGAGATGTCAAAAAAAGGGTTGGATATTACAGATAATGCAAGTAAAAGACGAAGAATTGTCTCTTTTAGCAGCATCTTTAGCTTAGGAAAGATATAAATCACAAGGAGCTATGTCTAGAAAACAGGCAGCTTACAAAACCTGTGGAATTCTGTGATTCATCAAGAAATCCTGGATCAGGTCTAAAGAAAGAAACCTGCTCTGTGAGTCAAGTAAGCTGCATCATGACAATGTCCTAACCGCTAAGGCATTGCCACAATACAACTACATCATGATGCCCATTCTTCACACCAAATAAAAGTTTTTAGTCAAGAGCCAGATTCCTCAGGTTAACTGCACACTGCCCTCCGAACACAACTTCATGTGATTCCTGGGTGAAGATTGTGCTGGGAACCATTAGTACCCATAGAAATTACCCATCCATGTCACCTAACTTTGACCCACTCTCCTGTCCAGGCAACTGAGTCACCTTTCATCATGGCTGGATGCTTCTGCTGTGTTTGTCCATTTCCTTTGTAAGTAATTTCTGCAAATACACAAAACAAGGGTACAGGGCAAGCGTCATTTTCTCCTGGTTCCCAACATAACTATCATACAACTGCAGTGACTGACATTTCTCAACAAGGAGCTGAGAGAGAGAGAGAGAGAGAGAGAGAGAGAGAGAGAGAGAGAGAGAGAGAGAGAGAGAGAGAGAGAGAGAGAGAGAGAGAGAGAGAGAGAGAGAGAGCACTCAGGCACCATGTGGGAGCCTCCTCAGACAAGAGGCAGTGCCAGGATAGTACTTACCTACAGTCATGTACTTCCATGATGGTATCTTGCTTCCTGGCAGCAGTACTATTACAAGATGTTACTTGAAATGTCCTGATATGGCAGCTCAGAAGCTATCAGACAGAACATAACTGCATACCTGGTAGCAATTTTGGAATAGGATTTCTGGAAAAATTTCAAGCAATATATGAACTGATGGGTTAAGTGTGTGGAGTAATAAGTGAGCACTTTAACATTAGGTTTTGAAACTAAAAAATTAGCCACTTTCTGTCCTTTGGCATAAAATTAGAAACATTTTTAACAGACCTTGTAGATATCTGGAGTAGACTAAATTAAGATTAAAAGAGAAACTGTACAAATGTAAGTATGGAAGCAGGATCATACATGTAACTCAAACCCTGTGCTATGATGTAACCATCCTATACAAACCCACACACACACACACCAAAACATCAACATCCACTAGCACATATATCAGTTACAGAAAACTGTTTAAATGTATAAGTGGAAACAGAATCACATGAGCATGGTTCTGGCCCTGTATGTTACAAGTAAACACACATACACACACACACACACAATTTCCTATAAAAAATAATAATAATAAATAAATAAAAATAAATAAATAAAAAATTTGTCCCTAGGCCTCTGAGGGTGACAAGTATAGAACCCCATGATCATCCTTGCAAGCATACCTGGGTCTCTGCATAAGGGTCTAACAACAGAACTGGCTTACCTTTGCTCCACCAACAGTCCCATCCCCTTTTTCACATCTGATTAGACCATTTAATCACACCAGAAGTGGATAAACCTTTTACATATATTTAAGACTGTCCCATAATTATGCATCTACATGTGCTCTTCACTTAGCCCTGTTATGCACAACCAAAGAGAACATTAACTTTCTCTCCAAATGTGTTCTCCACTCAGGCTCTTTGTATTCCTAAACTGTCATAACGCTTCATGCTTTGTTCATTCAACCAGTCCTCTTTCCAAAACAGTATTCCATTGCACTTTTATTTCTTATTCCATCCATACATGTTATTCTACACATTCATCAGACACCTCATCTCCACTACACAGTATTCAGTCTCCCCTTCTCTCTTGCTCCCATGTTCTGTTTGAGCCATATACAATGCTGATACCACCATTAAAATCACATGTAGCCTACTCGTTGCACCTTTATATTATTATGTATTATTATTATTATTTCATATATCAAAAAGACAGAGGGAAGGAGGCCTGTTCATAGCAGCACTCCTCAAAAAGTGAAAAAATCTAAATTCCATACCAAGTGACCTGTAATCAACACAAATAACTTTCTCTCACCTTTCCTGCTTAATTAATTTTAAACTTTTTATCTAAACACTTAAGAAAGTCTCCCTCCTCAAAGAACCATTCAAACATAATTACTCTTCTTCCATTTATCTTCCTTATATTTTTTTGTTATTTTACTCACATTCACTCAATTTCCTCTTCTCACTCTTCCAAGCTCCTTTACCAGCTACCTTAATGAATCCTCTAAATCAGCTACCAATGTTGTATCATCTGCTAACAGATTCCACTCTCTCTTATTACTGTTCACCAGACTTAAATCCCTTCCTAACATTCTCACTTTCCATTCACATTCTCACAAGTAAGGAGACATCACATATTCTTGCTGCTGAATTCAATGGAAAATCACTCATTACTTCTTGCTCAAAGGCATGCACTGCTTTTGACAAATACTCTTCATTTCTTTTAAATTTCTACCATGTAGCCCATACAATACCATAAACAATTCAGGAAAAGAATAAAAATAAAATAATAATAATAATGACAGTGAAGCTTGCATGTTTGTCTTTGAAGGCTGTACTTGAGAAATCTTAGGTGATTAGATTACTTGAATGAAACACTTTTTATTATAACAGAACCTAACTGTATTATAAGACACATACGTAAATAAGATTACAGACCCTTACAAATATCAAAACTTACTTCTCTTGTGAACAAACAGATAAGCTACAGCATTAAGTTTAGAAAATACACTTGCTTAACAAGGTGATAAATACGTATCGTCTTTTAATGTTTACAATATTAAGTAGAATGTAAACAAAAATATACAAGAAAATATTATAAAGCTTCTGTAGCCAAAATTAGGATGGTAGTCAAGAGAGCCAGTGTAGTGGAAGATTCAAACTAAGGGTTATTAATATAATATTCCACTCTTGCAACCTTCTATATACATTGAGAAACAACAATAAGTCCATTATTACAAGCCTTTGTAACAATTATGGAAATATTTAATTTCCTTAATTTCTTCTGGTCTAAAAATAAGTTTCCATGACTTCTATAATTCTTATTCCTAAAATGAGACAAGGCTTGTCTCAGCACTTGTCTTGAAGGGGATTTCAGCCTGGCATACAGACTTCTACATGGCTCAGCATTTGATACCAAGCTAGAGCCATTCTAGATCAAATTCAGGTTGAATGTTGTCTAGATGACTGGCATTTGCACTATTCAGATTTCCTTGAGCTACTACTCTCATAAAAAAGTGAACTTCATTATAAAATTTTACACAATGCAAAAATAATGCTAAAATGCAAAATCCCTACCTATTTCAGTAAATGTTGCACTTAAAAGTCTGATGTGGTGTTTGCAGTAATTTTCCTGATGTTTCATGGATGGCACTTTTGATGAACACATGTGTTATTTTCTTTATTGAATTACAATAGTACAAGAACATCATAATCTTAGAATACTTGATTCATTAAGGTACGAGTACACAGAGAGATTGCACTGCAGAAATTTGCAGTTCTAAATACTAAGAAAACTAAATCATCCAAAACTTATGATATTTGTGGAGTTATGCTTTAAGATGCATTGACAAGAGAAATATTATAATGGACATTTTGAAAATCAGTTATAAGGAGAGAGAGAGAGAGAGAGAGAGAGAGAGAGAGAGAGAGAGAGAGAGAGAGAGAGAGAGAGAGAGAGAGAGAGAGAGAGAGAGAGAGAGAGAGAGAGAGAGAGAGTGGCTACCTTAAATATTACACACTTAATATGAGTTTCTATGTGATTTTGTAGTACAAAATACAAATTTTTTTCTCTTGTCTCATAATTTTTAAATTTATAGCATGCTTACTTTCCCATTGTGAGCAAGATACACCTTTTAAATCATACCTTTATTTCATTTTTTAAAACTGTTTTTTATGGAAACTTTACTATCACTGAATCTTTGATTCTATCAATATAATCATGACATTCTAAGGCAGCTACATCATCTTTTCCCTGAAGGTGCTAAAATAATCCATCATGAGAAACTGTAAATATATTTTCTTAATTTTTCAACACAAATAATAGCATTCTGCTGTAACATTTCTTGCCTTTAAAATATTTGTATCCAGTCTTAATGTAGCTATATTTATGTACATGTAAATGAAACCATTCACCATGGTTCAACAGAATATTATGTTGAAGATATTAACATAACTTCACCTTAATCTATCAATGGGGAAGAAAACATGATATAACCACAATGATAATTTACACTATGAACACACTGATATGCTTGTTCTTTCAGTAAATGATCTTTCTAACCAGCATTATTTCAACATCACTGATGTTATTCCCCTTAGTAAGACAGAATTTGTTATAATTCACAACAGTAAAGATGTCTGATGCAAGGTAAGAGCAAATAAGAGCAAAGTGAAGTGTTCGAGTCCTCTCTTAAGTGCATTCGCCAGATAAGCAGTTTTACCTTTAGCTTATGTGAGGAAGTCCACATTTTCTTTGGGATCAGATATACACCATACTTTTGTACAATGTAAGATCATGAAAACTAATGCAACAACACGAGCTCACTATCAGTCTAAATTGGTCTTTGTACTTTTATCTTGGCATCTAAAAAAAAAAAAAAAAAAAAAAAAAAAAAAAAAAAAAAAAAAAATGTATACAACTCTCTTCAATTACACTAAACAAACACACAAACAGAAGCTTGCATCTTACATATTTACACAATGATTAATAATATGCAGTCTTTCATATAAAGAAACATTGACTAAATATGCACAAAAATCCCAGAAAAGGATGTATAGTAATATAAAATGCATATTTTATTCACAAAAATATCATCTTGCTCATTTCAACCATCACAATATATGTAATAGGTTGTTTCATTAATTCAGCAATAACAAATGCCCAAGAGAAGTTGAACACATAATTATATTACAAAGACTTGTTCTTCTGTAAAGATCAAAATCTATTGCTATCTTCACTTTTTTACCTCATCTGAAAAGAAAGATTGTGGTGCCAATATTCATATTTTACTTCTTCTCATGTTTGTTCTTTATGTGTTTTTGTAAATTTTGAGCACGGGATGTGCTGAATTTGCACTCTGGGCACTGATGAGGCTTGTCATGAGCTGAAACGTGACGTTTAAGTCTATCAATGCGTGGAGTAGTGAATTCACAAACTGAACATTTGTGAATAACTACATGCTCTTTTTTCCTGTGTTCCACACAATCTCTGTATGTCTTGGAGGTGAAAGGGCATTGTTTGCAAGTGTATGGCCCCTTGTTGTGGATGCGCATATGGCGTGTTAAACTATCTTTCTTCTGAAACTGCTTACCACATAACGTGCATTTTAAAGCTGGGTTGTCTTCAGTGAAGTTCTGGTCAATCTTTTTTGATGAACTAGAGGTGGCAGAGCCCTAAAAACACAAAAAAGAAATCATACACCATTTGTATATAAGACAAGTTACTGTACTTGCTAACACATATGACACAACTCAGCATCCCCTATTTTACAAAGTTTTGAGAAAAAAGTAAATCTAAAAAAAACAAAAATAATAATAAATAAATAAATAAATAAGTAAATAAATAAATAAATAAATAAATAAATGATAAATAAATAAATAAAAAATCTTATAAAATTTAACCAACCTTGCTTAAATAGTAGGTGAACCCATACAAATGAGTGGTTTGTTAACACATGTATCAAACCAAAAAAAATGTCTGGAAGGCAAGTGACGAGGAAAGATGTCAGTAATGCAACAGTGGAAACACCACGCACATCGAGAACTTCACCCAATAGAAAAATGGAAGTTACAGCATATAAAATTGATAAAGTTGTGCTACGACACGGTGCTAATTTTGTTATGATCAGCCATGTAGTTCTAGAGATATTAGCATTTGAGTAGCATTATGGTCAGGTTGGGCCAGGCCGCTCAAAATGAAACAACCTCCATAGTAAACTTCGCTTCACTAATAATTATGTATCTTGATATTTTTCCAATATTATATGTTACTCTAAATAGAAAAGACAAGAAGTTCCTATTTTTGAATTGCTTCTATAATTCTTTTTCTTTTTATGCCTTCAAAGAGAAAATTGCTCATAAGTTATTATAAATTATTACTTCTTGAACAAGTACTAGTCATAGAAGTGATTTAGTATTTGCGAGAAAAAACAATTTGATCCTAGCACATTGTAAAAATGACAGAGCTGGCACTGTTACTAAACACCTTGAGATCATATCAGATCAGATGATGACATCTGGTCTGGTCTGGAGACATCAATTTGTGATTTTTCACAGCTGTCAATAGCTGACCACATAACCATTAAAACTAAATTCACATGAGCTACTTTTTGTGGTCAATGGCCACCACAATAAATGGTTGCCACAAATGAGTAGCAGCACTGTGCACACGAGCCACTCAGTGGCGGCCACAAATGAGGTCAGTGCCATATGGATCTCGTGGAAATAGCAGCTATCTGCACTTTCTTTGTGAAGACGAAGTGGAAATAGCACAGAAAATACTGGGTGTACCTCACAGTTACTTATAACAGACTATTGCATGCAGCATTTCACACATTATTCTTCTTCAGTATTCTTTCATATTCAGATCATAAAGTGTTGGTCTCTTCTCCACCTCTGTGATCAATATTTCACTGTCACACAACTCTTTAGGTATTCTTCCCACTCATGGAAAGGAACGCTTGATGCTGTGACAGACAGGACAGGACAGTGCGAAAGCAGCGGGAGGCAGAGTGGCAGCCATAAATAATGGCTTGTGTATATGCTCTGATTTGAAATAATGATTTCTATCACTGGCCACTGTGGCCAGCCACACTGCTGTGGTCAGAAAATGGGTCCACCTGCCACAACTCACCACTTTTCTGTGGCTGCCACAGAAAAGGACCAATAGAGATGTGTGTATTCTATATTTGGCCATTTTTTTATGTTCACCACTGGCCACAAAAAGTGGCTCGTGTGAATGCAGCCTGACGGTGGAGCCTGCCGGTGCAGCCCCTGTGTCAGCAGTTCTTTGTTTGATACACAACTTTCCATTCAGTAATACACTGAACTGGTGCCAGCTCGTTCTTTTCTTTTTCTTTTCAGTATCATGCATTACTGTGAAAATTATTAACGCACACACACACAGATATATATATATATATATATATATATATATATATATATATATATATATATATATATATATATATATATATATATATATATATATATATATATATATATATATATATATATATATATATATATATGTGTGTGTATCCCTCGACTATCGTGGGTATTACAATTGAAAACCCCCTACAATAGGTGAAAATCCGTGAAATAGAAACAGTACTGTACTGTATATTTCAAAAATTTTCATTTTTCATAATCATTTTATTATTTTTATATATTTAAGTTTTTATAAACTGTCCTCAAACTCTTATAAATCTTTTCTACACTCTTAAACACTTTTAAACTCAAACTTACTTTTAGACACATCCTTACGTATTTAAAAAAAATTAAATTCCATGCACTCACTTGTGAAGATGCTACAACTATATATATATATATATATATATATATATATATATATATATATATATATATATATATATATATATATATATATTTTTTTTTTTCCCTTTCCTCAGTGGACAAGTGGTCAACAGATTACCCTAGACCCCCCTAGTAATAACACACCACTGGTTGTTCTGCATTCTGTGCTCAACCTATCATTTAGGCTGCACTTGACACAAAGGATGATTTTTGCATTCTCCCTTTTCCTAGGAAAATGTTTCTTGTGTGCACTGCCAACTACAATATTTTTAGGTGACCTGATTAAAATATCTGAACTTCATGAGTTTGCCCTACACCTGTTAATTAGTCTCACTAGCAAACAAAACACAACTATCAAAAGAGAATGACTCTTCAAAACTCTTTTTTTTTTTTTTATGTAAGAAGGACACTGGCCAAGGGCAACAAAAATCAATAAAAAAAATGCCCACTGAAATGCCAGTCCTGTAAAAGGGTCAAGGCAGTGGTCAAAAATTGGTGGATAAGTGTCTTGAAACCTCCCTCTTGAAGGAATTCAAGTCATAGGACGGTGGAAATACAGAAGCAGGCAGGGAGTTCCAGAGTTTACCAGAACTCCCTGCCTGCTTCTGTATTTTAATTTTAATGCCTGTCAATGCAAAAGAGAAGTCTGCATCCACTATCAAGTTCAAATAGTGGACTGGAAATACCTGAGGTTCTGGGTGTGTGATTTACATATCACATAAAAGTAAACAATGAATCATACTTGCAAGCTATAGGTGTGATATAAAGAATATTAATTTTTATTTAACATGAAGCAACATGGCTTGATAAAAGTGGTAAAAAGGAGAGATTGGGTGCATGCTTGATGAGACAAAAGTTGGATGTGTTGATGCTCAGCAAAATTAAGAGAGAGAGAGAGAGAGAGAGAGAGAGAGAGAGAGAGAGAGAGAGAGAGAGAGAGAGAGAGAGAGAGAGAGAGAGAGAGAGAGAGAGAGAGAGAGAGAGAGAGAGAGAGAGAGAGAGAGAGAGAGAGAAAGTGGTTATATGTGAAAAGAGGAATATTGTAACAAAATTCATATAATGTGATAATGTTATTACTATATGGACTTCTTATTGTTAAATATCTCTTTATTAAAAAATAGATTACCCCTTATGGGGATGTCAGCCTGATATGTACACAGATAAAACAATTCAATACTGTGTATAAATGAGCAACAAGGAAGCATAACAATGAAGATTCTCTTAAAAAAATCCCCAAAAGTAATTCAAAATTCATCTTGTTCTTACTTTAATTAACAATGGGAGCATGGGAGCAGTGTTTTACTCCAATGACACCACTAAAAAACAAAATTACTCACCTTTTGGTAGCAAACTTCTTGCTGAGGTGTTGGTGCTGTTGAGGCTGTAGGCAAGTCCTCTGTGAATTCGTATAAGTTCTCATTGGGTTCCTGTTCAAAAGACATGTATCTCTTATGAAGTCTGTAAAGTATACCTTTTATCATAAAACTGGTCATCAACTAATACAGAACTTCATTCATTTACCTTCTGCTATCAACCTTCACATGGTTAACATGTCTTGAAATAAATATAGTGTTTAATTTTTAAATCAACAGTATAATTTCATTGAAATCCATGCATTTTCCTCTGCCAATTAACTGCATAAAACTGTAGTTTCAGTTAATGCAGGTAGTTCTAAAGAAACCAATATGTTAGTCACAGTGAAAATGATAGCAGCACTAGAAGCAATTGGTTTCATGCTACTGGTTGTACCAGTCTGTGAGTTACCTTAGTCTTATAATTACAAAATTTATATTAAACATAATACAACAATAATAAAATGGGAAATACATTACCACAGCATGGAAGGTAGCAACTTCCTCTCTTGGTTCATGCTTGGTATCATACTGAGGCCGCATGTCAACAAAACTGTTTAGAAGATTGGGAATTTCTTCTGAGGACACTGTAACTTGAGGGATCTGTGGTTGTGGCTTTGTTTCTACAGGTTCTATTTTCCCTGACCTCATAATATCAATTTGAGGATGCAAAGAGGTATCAGATATCTGTTCATGAGAGGACTGATCAAGAGCACTTGAATGTGATGTTGTTGGAAAGTGTGGTGGGGAGATTTTATTATGATGGTTGATGATGGTATTAGAACACTGCATAGATGGCAGTGGCTGAACAGCTACATGTGGCTGTAGGGAGGAAGACATTTGTGTTTGCAGAAAAGGTGCTGGGGCATTATTTTGTAAAGGAGCATGAGTCAGCTCAGTATTATAGTCCTGAGATTCTGAAAGATGTCTCTGGGGCTCTTCTATGGGAGTAAGGTCAGGTGTTTGATTCTCAGCATGATTAAAGGTTCCCTCATCATTATAGTAATGAACTGGTGTTGGGGGTGGTGGAGAAGCAGCAACATGGTTGTTCATTTCCACCGGCTGACTTGTAGATGGGATGTTGTTTGAAGCAGGTGTTGGAACTTTTTTCTTGGACATTGACGTTCTTCTCCTCTTACGAGCAGGCCCACCTGAGTCAGTCTTATTTCTGTTTTTTAAGTTGGATTTGACACCATCATCATCAAGAAGAGATAACCCTCGAATTCTTAAGCATTCTGCAGCTCGCATGATGTCAGGGATCAAAGAATCTTTCACACTGACCTCTCCAATGTACATGAAATCAAGAAGAGCCTCTAATTCTTTAGAAGTCACATTATTAATGACAACTACTGGATTTATACAAGGTGTCCATTCAAAGATAGCATTAAAATATTGACTGCATGTTGACAGGACAAACTTATGAACAGGGTAAAAATTTCCTTCACATGCCAGTGTTGCATCAGTGTAACTCGTCTGAAAAGAAAGGAAATTCTATTTAGCATAATCTATGATACATAATGACACATTTTCTCACAGAATATTTAAAAAATACTGGAAAAATTACACACAGACACAAAAGTTATTTGTAAAATCTTCTTACCTTTGTTCGTAAGTTTCCAATGGCTTGACTGAAAACTGAGGCGTGCTCCATCCAGTGCAGAGCAAGCAGGTCACTCTCCATCCTGGACCTGATAATAAAATTAGTTAGACACTATGAAAGGAAGAAGTACCATATTCTACATGAAACAACATTTTAACTAGCTGAAAACAGAACATTTTAAGAGGAGAACAAGCATGCAATTACTATGATCAGAAGAGCAATTATCATAAAAATAACAAAAGATGATAGCATGAGATGCAACACTGTGACAAAGATAGGTTGAAGACAGTGGAGAGTAGTTCCTAAGATGAAATGCATTAATTCCACCCTGTTCAAAAGACCAGTGTGAGTGGAACCCCATCCATGCATGTAAAATGTACTCTATACATGGGCAGATAAAACAGAGTTAGCAGCTGGGGAGATGGGTAAGAAAACTGGCAGAGATGGTTCAGAATACTTAGCTTCATAGAATCTGTTCTTAAAAGAGAAGAGACATGAAGTTTCTAGCTTAGTTTATAACTAAATGGGATGACCAAGGATGTTCAGAGTATAAGAGTGTCATTGAAAAAGGGGGGTATAGTTATATGGAATGTTGTGTCGAGTTGATAGAAAGAAAAAATTGGGTTTTTGCTCTCCCTTAATCAGAAATTACAGAAAGATCAAAAGGCAGGCATTCTGTGGCATGCCAGTGCCTGCTGTTTAGCTCCTGAAGCTAAAAACTGCAGAGTAGTATCATCAGTGTAGGAGTGGAAAATACTATGTTTCACTTATGAGATCATTTATGAATAATAGAGTGGAAGATACAACAGAACCCTGTGGAACACTACTGTTCATAGATCTAGGAGAAAACCAACGATTATCTACCACAGCAATAGGAAAGTCAGAAAGGAAACAAGATAAAATTACAGAGAAGGATAGAAGTCATAAGAGGGTAGTTCGGAAATTAAAGCTTTGTCGCAGACTATCAGATACTTATGATGTGTGAAAGGAAACTGGTTTCACCAAATTCATCAGAAGGCCAGAAGATCACCAGCTGAACAGCCACAATGGAATCCATACTAGTGATTAAATATAAGGCTGTGAAGTGACAGATATTAACCCTCTCACATACCAGATGCACACATGCCAAAATGTCTACATGCAAAACTGCACCAATACATAAGTGCTTAAAAAAATATCTAAATTAATTAAAAATAAAGTTTTTAGTATAAGGGTGTCAATTTTTTGTGAGTCAATGATGAGTGTATAGGAAGGATGATTCTTCTCAGATGCCTTACATGGCGACAAAGGTGGGAGGCTGAGGCATCGGGTGGATGATCTAAATACTAGGGATAATGACAGGTAACCATGGAAGGTCTGGTTGAGCATGGGCTAAATTTACGTAAGTGCACCCGTCTAACATTTTCTGATGAAACTACATTTTTCTGGTAGATTTTTATTTACTTTGAATGAATCTTGTAGCTGTTTCCTCTTATATACCTCCCCACACACACACACACATAAACAAGTAAAAATTAATAAAAAAACATTAACTAAACCTAACCTAAACCTAATCTACCTTAACAGTAAATATAAAAATTATCTCAGGAACGAACAATTTGTGGCGGTAAAAAATACACACCACTGTGCTATGTGTGGCTCAAGTACTTCACTGAGAACAATGTTTTTTTTTTTTTTTTTTTTTTTTGGTAAATTTATAGTTTAAGCCAATGTCCCCAATCTCTACCCACGGCCCCCCAATCCCTCAAGCAAGCTTGGGGGCCTGTGGGGAACCTAACCCAACCTAACCTAACCTAACCTGCCCGCGCAGCTTATGGGTACTTATAGAGACTTCCTATTGGTGCAACTCGTGGTGTTAAGTGGTGGTAGCACGTGATTGGCCCGAGGAATTATAGACACAGTGATCCTATCCAGCAGCTACCCACAATTCAAAGCATTAAACAACTGAAGTTCAGGCAACAATACACCATTTATGTTTAACTGTGGACTTAGAAAAAGTTGAGAGCGCTGTGCATTCCCAGGCCTATTGTGGCGTTATTATTAATTTCCGACAAGTAGTGTAATCATTAGAAATTATGTGAATAGTGAGAAGAACAAAATGAGGTAGGTTATTACCACGTAGTGTGTAATGGCTTAAACTATAATAAAACCTTTTTTTTTTGCCGTGAGACGAGGGCACTTGTATAATAACAGTGTGGATTGTATAGATTAACAAGGGAGGGGATGATTTCAAGGAGTTCATGGATGAGATAATCTACCTGAGATACAATAAAAGAACAGAAATGGTAAAATTATTATTGAGTAAACCAGGAAAAAAAAAAAAAAAAAAAAAAAAAATATATATATATATATATATATATATATATATATATATATATATATATATATATATATATATATATATATATATATATATATATATATATATATATATATATATATATATATATATATATATATATATATATATATATATATATATATATATACACACACACATATAAAAAAGCGAATATGACAAACAAATAAAATAAGCACAAGGGCACAATAACGCCTTTGTGTAACGATCCAATATGCAGTCGTTTACAGCTTATAGTACCCTGAAAATTCATGGCGGCTTGCAGTGTGGTAACAGTTCTTGAATGGTTGGTGGGTGGGCCTGTGATCAACGCCCATCTCATGCGCCCACCAATAACTAACGGAACCCAAGGCATGAGTTCCGTGGACTTCTCTTTGAAAGCTTATTCTATGAGACTATAAGAAACATGCTTTATTCTGGATTAATACTGTATTTATGAGCATTTCATTCTTCCTCGCAACCACGTGAAATACTCACCTCGTCTGCACCAACGTCTTACTGGCAGCCTGACCTCCGCCGTGACACAGATCACGTATCCTTCTTACTTCCCGCCAACTTCTTCCACATTTCCAGAAACCTCTATGTCACTTCAACTTTACACACACACTGCAAGAACAAACAGAGTTATATAAAATCTCGCAGCAACGGTTGATTCAAGGAGCGGAGGACGGCACTTTTCACATTGCCGTTAAAAGCTGAGTTTGCTTTATGCCTTCACTTGTTTGTAAACAGTGTAGTGACACCTTATGGGGGAAAGGGAAACTAGATTCACCCGGGTAATTCAAAAGAATAATGCAGTCGTATATTTAGCATTCTTATTTGATGAACAACTGCTACACCCAGTGCTGCTGCTGCTGCTGCTGCGGCTGCAATAGCAACAGCAGCAGTAGCAGCAGCAGCAGCAGCAACAACAACAGCAGCAGTAGCAATGATAATAATAATAATAATAATAATAATAATAATAATAATAATAATAATAATAATAATAATAATAATAATAATAATAATAAGCAGCAGCAGCAGCAGCAACAGCAGCAACAGTAGTAGTAGTAGTAGTAGTAGTAGTAGTAGTAGTAGTGAGGATAAGTAAATACAGTAGTTGTAGTGGTAGTGAGGATAAGTAAATACAGTAGTAGTAGTGGTAGTGAGGATAAGTAATTACAGAAACAGTAGTAGTAGTAGTAGTAGTGAGGATAAGTAATTACAGTTGCAGTAATAGTAGTAGTAGCAGGAATAGTAGTTTCTCTTCATATATCAGCTTGTCTCTTGTAAAGCATCATATGGACCATTTCTCGTTCTTCGACCCTAATCATGTACAGCGCACATCGTAAAGTACTACCCTCCTCTCAAGCCAAAATTAACTGGAAACATATGTCAGCGGCCATTATGTTACTCGATAGGAGGGCATGGTCACAGCCAATGATCCTTCCTTGGTCACAGCCTGCCGCCATGCCGTGACCTCAGGCCCTGTGATGGTCCTGTTGGGTGGTAGCATGTAGGCATGTTCTCTGTTATTTAACTTTTGTCATAAGTATCATAAGCCATGGTGCGTCACAGATATATTGAGTTTATATATATATATATATATATATATATATATATATATATAAGATGTACGTACCTGGGTGTATACCGAATAGTGATGAATGCAACCTGCCTCGCTGAACGACGCGCGTCGTGAGTGGTGAGCTGCTGGCACGACAATGAGAAGTCACCCACCTCTGCCTAGCGCTCTCTTAATTTTACATCTGCTATCCCCCGCCCCCTTTTTTCTACCTTGAAATATGCAAGATTCCACATTCATCAAATTAATAGTATAATGTAAATCCTTTCATAATTTTATGGCAAATACTAAACATTTTAACATCTATGAAAAATAAATAAATTAATTAATGAATGAGTAAATAAATTAACTAAAATAGGTAAACAAATAATTTTTAATTGGTTTCTATTCTTTTTTTTTATTCGATGGAGAATGCCCTGAATGTGAACATTACACACCTTTGAATAGTACCTTTATGAACATATGATCCAACAATGATGTTTTATCTCCGTCGGCACTTACGGGTGCGAGGATCTAACTAATAAAGGAATACAACTCAAAACCGATTCAACACTTATCTGATACGCAGACATCATCCTACGCTGACCTACGGCTATCACCAACCTGCATTTTAAAATTGGTTATTACATTCCGTAGACTTACAGAGGGGTGGAGTGGGAGACGCACGTGCCTCAAGTAACCACCCGCTGTAGGTTTCTGGTACTTGAACTCTTCATTTAATTATTAATTTGTTTTAATAGATATTTTATTCATGAAATAAAAAAAAAAAAGGTATGGGACAAGGAACTGCGTCAAAGAACCCACTCCATGAAAATTGAATGCATAGGTGGAATCAAAAGTTTTTCGTCTTATCAACGCCTCTCTTCTAACTGACTGTCTTCAACCTCTTTCTCATCGCCGCAGTGTTGCATCTCTTGCTATCTTCTGCCGCTATTTTCATACAAACTGCTCTTCTGATCTTGCTAACTGCATGCCTCCCCTCCTCCCATGGCTCGCTGTACAAGACTTTCTTTTCTGTCTACCTCTCAAATGCAAGAGTTAACCAGTATTATGTCATTCATCCCTTTTTCTGGTAAACTCTGGAACTCCCTGCCTGCTTCTGTATTTCCACCTTCCTGTGACTTGAACTCTTTCAAGAGGGAGGTTTCAAGACACTTATCCTGTATTTTTGACTAACGTTTTCAACTCTGTACAGGGACTGGCACGTCAGTGAGCATTTTTTGTTGCAATTATTGTTGCCCTTGGCCAGTGCCCCTCATATATATATATATATATATATATATATATATATATATATATATATATATATATATATATATATATATATATATATATATATATATATATATATATATATAAAGATGAAATACAAGAGCATGAAAAGTTAGTAATATGATGAAAGTATATTAGAAAACTAAAGGCCCACTGGTGACTGGAAACTTTTCTTCAATGACTGCAGGAAGGCTCCAGTTCTTGTATGGTGAACATAAAGTACATAAAAGAAATGAACAGTCAGATTTCTGAGGGGGTGAGAGAGAGAGAGAGAGAGAGAGAGAGAGAGAGAGAGAGAGAGAGAGAGAGAGAGAGAGAGAGAGAGAGAGAGAGAGAGAGAGAGAGAGAGAGAGAGAGAGAGGTAAGTATCAATATAAATGGCAAGAATTTTGGTCAAGAAAACTCAAGTGAAGGTACAACAAAAAGGTATATTTAAGGATAGTGTATATCTACATTATTTATTTCACATTTAACTCATGGTGCTACTGGCCAGCTTTTGGTTTTCATTTGCCAGTAATTTGCAGCAACAGAGCAAAACAACATAGGGCTGCTTGACATGGCTGTGTGATAAACATGTGTCCTACTCAACATGAAGTATAATAGATTGTCTTTTCATAATCAAGTAGTATAGTTAACTTATTAAGGATGAGCTCTGAAAAGTATGAGTATATTTTCTCATTTTATTTCTATTTTGGTGTATGGTTGACTATTATTATATAGCTCAGTCTTTTTGCCTGAATCAGTGTAATAATAACAACTATGTACCTGGTTTTAATCATAATTATGCTTTTCTTGCTAACTCAAACATTGATATTCTATACTTTCTACACCAATTTCACCCATGAACTTGCCCTTAGATCTCCATTAGATCCTGCACTTTCTTATCATCTTTTGTGGCTCTGATTTACAATTGAGAGTTGTGGATATGGTGGTGATGGGATTCCAGGAAGCTGTTAAGGATTTTGGTGCAGGAGTGGCAGTTGGTACTTAGCAGGGAAGACTGATTCAGTTATGGGATTCTTTACAGTTACCAGGAATCTGCTAATTTTGTATTGTCCATGATGCAGTGGGTTTTCTTCTTACCAGGTAAAGTGTCATCAAAGACATGATTCTTGTGGGTAGTGGTATACTCAGATTAAGCCTGACTGATAAGTACTAAGGTTGGCCTGTTACATAGCCAGTCCTTAAGCACCAGCTGATGGTGACTAGTTTTGGGATAAACCCTTAAAGTGGCATCACACTTGGAAAAATTTAATGAGTAAGAGCTCAAATTGTGAAAATTTAATAAGAAGTACTTCACTGACATCCTCACAGTTAATTCTAGCTTGTGTGGTGAATGATAGGCAGGGTTGGATGTACATGACTAAATCTGACACTGACAACTTCCTTCACTCTTCAGCTATCACAACATTATTTGAATTTACATAAAATTTTACCTACTGGAAAAAAAAAAAAAGTTTGACTTCAGTTATGACTGCTGAGAAGTTCATGGATTTGGGATGGCTTGTGACTCTTGAAATGTGGAATATTGGGGTTCCACAGGACTGCATCATCTTGTGTGGTTGACACAATCCAGTAATATCAATATCAAAAGTATTAATGTCACTGACACTGTTTATGATACCAGATGAATACAGTAATGATTTACTTAGGTGGATGTATGGATCCAGCACAATAACACATTGTGTTAAAATTTCAGTGTAAAAAAGAACTAATTTGATCAATTGCTTGCTGTTTGCCAAGCAGCTCCCCAGCAACACCTGGAGCAAAATTTGACTGTCATCTTGTGATTAAGGTATCTAATGGGCAAATAGTTGCCACTCAAGCTCATACTCATCTCATCAAATTTGGTTAGTGTGATGTCACCTTTAGTGTCAGCTGGGCTTGTTGCTGTTACACTTATCCTGCTCTTCCCAGACCATTTTCTTTGACGAGTTCGACTGCTACCCATGGCTTCCTGACATCAGCCTTCTGGTACATACCATAATCAGTAAGTAGTTGAACAAAGCTCTCATGTGCCACTAGCACCTGTTGCACATTTCTATGTACAGTTAATGAAATTATTGTGGAATAACAACAAGTTTACAAAAAATAGGAAAATTTGATACTGCTGTTTGATGACAATCCACAATACTGAATTAAGTTTCATCCATGTTATTCCATGAATATTTCAGTAGTTTTTGTCATTTACTGCTGCTGGACCTGTAGAAACTGAGCTACTGTTAGTCCCCATGCATGTTCAGCAATATATTTACCTAATGTTATGTACAATTTTGATCTATGGTGATTGATCAAAACTTTGTAAATGTATAAGTGATATATTGAAATATACAATATAATATTAGGAAGGGATATTTAGTCCACTGATAGGATGCATGTCAAGAATGAGATCAGCAAAGGGAATCATATCCACTGATCTCATTTACATCTATCACATTTTTCATTTCATCCTTAGGGACTTCAAAGCCTCTGATCTTCATGTAGTACCCACCAGACTTATCCTTAGCCAAGGTGGACATGTTGTTTTCCTCACGGTCTTTCACAACCACACGTATGATGTACACTTCATTGATGTTGTCACAGCCGTTGGTGTTCCGTGCACTGCCACTCTTTTCTTGCAAGGCTCCATTTGGTTTATCCACAAGATTTCTTTTCATCTTATCATTCACACTGTGTTGTTTTTCTACATCTCTAGATTCTGGTAAGATACACTTGTTTTTTTTTACAACTTCACAACACACCTCATCATCTTTGTCCTTTTCAAATACTCTTTCACGAGTTGGCTGACTCACTGTGTTTTTATCATACATTTTTTCTCTAAAGGCTTCAAGTAATCTATTTCTGTTTGTCCTTTCTTTCCTAGGAGCACTTTCACCTAATAACTTATTTCCCGGTGACATAACACTTACTTTTATACTTTCACTTTCACTCGATCCATTACTGACAACTTGCCTCATAGGATTTCTTAGAGAACACTGACTCCTCAGACTGGAACTATTTGAGTTGATGCTACTGTTAGAGAATTTCCTGGAAACTGCTTCCTTCCCTTTTTTGGTTTGGAAGAGACTGAGGTTTGGCAAGCTGAGGGGACCATCATTTTTATTTATGTTTTTGTTTCTTAGAGTCTGAGGGCAGATCTCTGCATAATGATCCTCACCTTCCTCTCTTCTTTCTGATATTGGACTGATATCATCAACCACACGTGAATAATCCATATTCTCTATAGACCTGAATGATATAAAACTGCCACTCTCACTTTCAGGCTTTTTCTCAGGTTGCTTTGCTGTCTTACCATTCTGTAGGACATAAGTGTTCTGCTTTGAGATCTTTCGAAGGTCTGCCTTTTTATGTTCCCGGCCAGAGTCCTTGAGAGGATAACTGTTGTACCCATTGGAGTTGTCATGATAGGTGAACTTTGTTTTCTCTACACTGTTTTCCCTTCGTCGGAAGTCTTTGAATTTGAAATCTCGGCTTTTGTCCTTACTGGTGGGAGGTGGTCTTCCTTCTCTTGAAAGGTCCCGCTCTCGCCCTTTCCTCTTATCGTGATCAGAAAGGAAAGAAAAACTGAGGGGTCGAATGTTGCTTAATGGTTCTACGAACTTGTCACTCAGTGACCTGGTCAATGATCTTGACCTCTTCTCCGTCACATGATGAGTCACCTAAAATGGAAGAAAAATTTAAAGTTAATGTCACATTGCAGCTGAAACCTTCAGCAATCTGTGTTAATTTTTAGGTTCTCAGTTTTATGCTTTAGGTATCTTTCATCATATAGTTTAAAAAGAAAAGCACTGTTGGTACTGTAAAACAATAAAGAAAAAACTGCAGAGACAAATATGTAGTGATATTTGAGTTTCTGCATTAACATTGACATGCTACTGAAGTTACCTACAAGTGACAAGACATGAATATAATTAAAATCAAGTTATATATATATATATATATATATATATATATATATATATATATATATATATATATATATATATATATATATATATATATATATATATATATATATATATATATATATATATATATATATATATATATATATATATATATATATATATATATATATATATATATATATATATATATATATATATATATATATATATATATATATATATATATATATATATATATATATATATATATATATATATATATATATATATATATATATATATATATATATATATATATATATATATATATATATATATATATATATATATATATATATAACAAAAATGTGATACTTATTACAATGAATCCAATACACAATAGATAATGTAGAATTTTTCTGTCATAAGTGAAACAGAACATGTAGGTACAGCATATTCATGTACTTAAAAAAAGGTTAAATTGTGAGGTGCATGCTGGAATGTTTTGATGTTTTTTTTATTGTCCTCTCTTCCTTACCTTTTGAGTCTGAGGTGGATAAAGATACTTCATTAGTGATAACTATGAAATTTGGGATGATGCAATTAACCTTTCCAAGCCACATTGTGTCTATTTACTGACTAACCAACACAACAAGATTATTCATGCATGGGTGCACATCTGTCACTACATCACATGTGATAAAATTATTATGTACACATGTATCTAGTATTATATATGAAATAAAAAAAATGATCAAACTAAAAGCTACCTGAGCATGCATTTATTCTGTTGGATGAATAAAGCTAATGAGGTGTACCACAGCAAGGTAAGGATGGCCTAGCCTTCCCCTCTTCAAAAAGATAAAGTATCTAAGCCACCCTATCCCACCCATGTAGAGTGACAAGATGAGAGGATGAAGCTAATGAAAATGTGTATGAGATGCAATATGAACATCTGTGGAAGTGGAATGAATTGTAGAGTGGTGGAATGAATGAAAAGGAGCAAACTGAGGTAGTATAACCATACTGAGAAGATGAAAAGCAAAACACTTGTATATGAGTATATATGAGTGAAACTGAAGGTCCTAACGGGTGAGAAAGGTCACTTGGGAGATGAAAGGATAAGGTAGGAGTATACATATATGGCATATATGTGTAAAGGAGGTGCTACTAGAAACTGAGTCCTTGAACAAGCATAAAGGAAGTGTTTGGATAGGGAGAGCTGCAGGCTCTTCTGTGGTGGCTGCCCTCTTGAAGGATGCTCCCAGTGGGAGTGAGATGTCAGAGAGATAGAGAGACACTAAAGCACTAGAATACAAGAGCAAAATATTTAATTATTTATGTAGTGTGGGTGAAGCAGGTTGATACATCGAGTATACTAGAGTTATCTTAACTAAATAAATTGCAGTGCACTACACATATTCTACTCTGCACTGGTGCAGTAATTTAATATTTTTTTCTAGCATTTTTTATTTTTAAAGATAAAGAACAAATTTTTGTCCTATACTGAAATACTACTCATTTTGCATGCTAAATTTAAATAGTATGTCTTTACTAATGACTATTTATGAATCTGTGTATGTCTACTAAATAATGTTTGTAGTGTATATATGCACTTGGTAGCATGGAAATCTGCTCATCTCCCAGGGATGAGAACATGAAAAATTAGGTAAAGTAAATTTCACTAATAAGGAGAGGTGCTGATCATGATTGTAGGGAATACATCATGCCCATGGCATGTACATCAATTATTTTCCAGAAATGGGAAGAAAAAGGGAGGTAAAACTACATTTAACAGGATATAAGTAGCATAATAAAGTAATCTATCTATATAAGGAGGGAAGTTGACAGAAAGCATTTACATTAGGGAGTGAGAATTGAATCTCCTGTTCCTCCCTACATCTTGTCATAAGAACAAGCATACAGAGGAAGGGTCTCCAGTCCCCTCACTCATACCTATCAGCTACTTTTATGTCACAAGGGGGTATCTCTATGCTTTCCATCTTGAGACTGAGAATATATAATTAATTTAAATAATAATTTACAAAGTGCCAAAGAATATGACATACAGGAACATTGAACATAATGAAGACATTATAATTTGTTAATACCTTCTAACATTAGGAAATGTGATGATGGAAGAAGGACAACGTGCAGAGGTGGTGCCCACCTTGATCTGGCGGCGCCAGGCCTCAGCCTCGTCCTCACAGTACGACACTGTTTTGAGGAAGATTGGGGTCTTGGGGAACATGGGGTCCTTGACTGGTGTCAGAGCAAAGTTGGAGGAGACATCAATTTCAAATAAAGTTGCTTGAGCTTCATCAGTCATGGTGCAAGCCAGGATCACTGATTCCTTCTGGGCTTGCTCCAGCCGTAGCATTCCTGAAGACAAGAGCATGGAGGGTGGCAGAAAGTTAAAATATAAACTACCATTCTTGAATAAATAAATACATACATATATGAATGTATATGTGTATAGATGTATATACATGTATACAAGGAATAAAGAATGTCACTTTCTAGCAATAAAGACAGAAGATGTACTCCTTAAATATAAGTGATAGAATGTCTCATGCTATTCCTGGTTTATGTCCTCCTATACTTGTTTTCTTCCCTCTTTTATCTCATTTCCTGTGGAGCATCATTTGGATGTATATTATGGCAAGGTAATATAAATGAGCAAAGTAACATATTAGCATCATTATTCTGTCAATAGCGTCACTCACCTGTGAAATTACAGGGAACTCTTGGCATGTAGCCACACACCAGTCGTACTGTGAGGGGCAGGCGATGGTTCTTTAGAATGTGGGCCATCAAATACACATGGTTGGGGTTTTTACTGCTTTTGTGTGCTGTTGTGTAGAAGCGGCCTGATGCTGAGAAAGGCAGGAACAATACCTGCCGGAACAGTGAATTTAGTGTCTGAACACTTCCTGGAGCAGAACTTACATCAGTATTGATTTTCATCTAGATCATTGTGAGCAACAGGCAGGATGTGCTCACCTCATTCCTGTAGTTTAGGCACTGTGCATACTTGTCACATGTGAAGACAGAGGAAGAGGAAGAGGAATCATGGCCTCGCCCACTACTGTTTGTGCGGCGAGCATTAAGGTCTTCATAGATACCCAGCAGTTTCAATACATGGCCACTCTGAACAACACTCTTCTGATAAGAGAATGTGCCATCACCTAAAAAAAAAAAATTATTATCTTTTGACAGGTGTTATCACTTAAAATGGTAGAGAATAAGATATAAATAAGAATAAAATTAAGCAACTTTTATGAAAAGTTAGTAAAATTTTACTTAGAAAAATGCACTCAATAAGAGTTAAAATTGAGATGTTGAGGAAGATAGCATCACATCAGCACCAGATAGTCCCACTCACTTTCTTCAGTTTTTGTGTAGGAAGGGACATCATAGCGGGTAAGGAAGAAGGTCACTTTGCTGGATGCCACCTGCTCCACTGTGGAGTAGTAGGATGCTGTACGGCCATCACTTGTCATGATGGCAAACCAACCTATAAAAAAAGAATAAATAAATAAAAATAAATAAATGAATAAATGAATAAATAAATGAGGCTTAGAAAAGAGTTTGGAGAAACTAAAAAGATGTCTACTTGATAACAATGGCAAGCCAATGAATTGAGATACCATATGCAAACTATTCAAAGAAGAGAAAAAGTTTTTGAATGTCAATTTGGAATACATCAGATTTCAAAGATGACAATGTAGTACACTACAGGAATGAAGTAAGGTTAATAATGTTGGGAAGCAGTGATATGCTTTGAGTGTGTATAAAATATGATAATCATTGTGAGGAAAGGTATTTCATAGAACATACTTAATAGGCACTAAAGGATTGGTGTAATACATGAATGCTTTTATAATTATGTCAATGAACGGGCATGTTCAGTAACTGTAGTGACATCATGTTGGTCATACTGGCAGAGAAAAATCTACCTCTGAAAGCAAATAAAAACTAAAGGATGTTATGGTGTGGTTAATGTGTCATTATTTGATCCATACTCAATGAGGCTGACCTGAGTTGACTTTCAAATTAAAAGCAGGATCTTCATGACATCTTAATCTGACACTAGAGCCTGAGAGCCTGAACTGCTGCCCTGGTGACTGGTGTATCACTGCCACCCTACAGTAAGAGGTGACTGACTGACACACAAATGAACTGGTGTTTAGATAAATGGGATACACCAAGGTCTGGTGACATCGTAGGTGCTGATCTCCTACTTTATCCAGCAGATAAGATTCATTATGTTGGACTATTGGGATTGCTAAGCTGTTCCAGGACTGGAATGGCATGTGGCAGGCTGGATTCTTGTTTTCATGAATAAATGTAAATACGTATTGTTAGATACAAGAAACAGAATAATTACTGTATTGCATACTTATTAACTAATATTCTACTGCAGACTATTTGATGTGAACTGCAGGTGTAAAGAGAGAGAGAGAGAGAGAGAGAGAGAGAGAGAGAGAGAGAGAGAGAGAGAGAGAGAGAGAGAGAGAGAGAGAGAGAGAGAGAGAGAGATAATAATATGAATGCTTAATAATGTTTCATAGTTTTACATAGGAGTTAAAGGACTCGACTGATTTTTCTTTTTGATGATGGGAGCAGCAGATCCATTCACTCAGATTATGTGTCAGATAACAAATGTGATTAAAAAAAAAACAGCTGTTCAAATGAACGCTCGACCTGACTTACCAGTGTAGGAGTCTGGGATGACTATTGAAGGACCCTGCGGGATGAGCGCGCCATCCTTCCCTGGCCGGAGAGACACGCCCCGCACCTATGGGACATCAAGCCACTATTCAACACACCGTGAACTATTCATACTGGGACGCTTTCATCGGTATTTATTATTATTATTATTATTATTATTACTATTATTATTATTATTATTATATTTTTTCCATATTTTTCCAATGAAGACAACAAAACAAAGATATAAAAACTCGACAGGTCAAGGCAGAAACTGAGACTGTCGTGGAGAACCCCCACATGAACGGGCCTCTACAGGCTTCAGAAGGGCTACTGAGCTCCCGTTGTACTCCATCAGATTAAAGGCTGGTAGGACGTCAAGGTAAAGTAGCTCCTCCTCCGCTTGCCGTAATATTAGGTTACACACACACACACACACACACACACACACACTATTCTCTCACGTCCAGAGAGAGAGAGAGAGAGAGAGAGAGAGACGTAATATATATATATATATATATATATATATATATATATATATATATATATATATATATATATATATATATATATATATATATATATATATATATATATATATATATATATATACACACACACACAGAATCAGAATCAGTGCGCAATACTACAAGTGAAAGGAACGCGTATCACCTGAGCTGCAGCATGAGAGAACGATTCAAAGGAAAACCTGTCATGGAATTATATGAAAAAAAGTTTAAGAACAAATAGAGTTATGAAATGAAATACGAGTAGAACGCGATGTTCACTTCTGAATATTTTCTCGAAGTACAACGTGTTGCCGCAAGCATACGAGTTCACCGTCAACGCAGTGAAAAACAGCGTCCAGTCTTGTATTTACCTTTGTCGAGTTGTAGGTGTTGTAGAGGAGCAGCGGGCGGGAGAGATCCAGTCCAGACGGTGCTGTTGGTGCGTGGAGGTGCGCCGCGGTGGGCAGCTTGTGCCTCTTCAGGAGGCTCCGGGGCGTGAGGGCCATGCCTAGGGGGACAAAGTGTGGTCCCTGCCCCACAGACGATCCTGACGTGGACATGGTGGTGGTGGTGGTGGCGATGGCTGGGGTCACGGGAAGTTATTACATGCTCACACCACTGCTGGCGGTCACAAGCACTAATGTAATGATCCCGAGTCACTCTTCAGGTAAACACTCGATACAAATTCTACAATCCAGTGACAGTTTTTAAAAGGAAAATCAAGTTAACTTTCTAATCACTCCTAAAATCGTATTCGACCTGTCCCGGCCCCCGCGACCCCTCCCGCAGGTCACGAGTGGTGTGGGCGTGGACGGGCGAGCTGCCAGACCCTTGGCGGCCTGCTGGTCCTCCCGGCTCTGTGGCCGCGCACACCTTTTCAATGTCGCTCTCTTTTATATATGTATTTGATCATAGGATGTTTCATTCGCAAATAAGTGGCTTGTGTCAAATAACTGTTGGTTCTGACTCGTCATAAACTCGACAAGTACAACTCGTCACAAACACACTCTCAAGGATCGCCTTAGTCCACAAGTGCACAAAGATCGCGCAGGACGAGCGCGATACAACCTTCCCCCACCAGTTCCCAGCCGCTACTGCTGCGCTCAGTCAGTGCGCTGTCGCCACTGCCGCTGCGATTCTTCCTAGTCTCCTCCCTCGGTGATGGCCTCCAATCTGAAATTAAGAAGAATCGGTGAGAAAGCACTTCTATAAGCATTTCCCACTACCAGACGTATACCGATCACTTCCGGCAACTTCTTTCCACCACAAGTAACATTCTTCTTGTGTGCGACCTGTTTGGCCCTTGAATTTACTTATAACTCCTTGGTAGTTCAGAGATCGAATTAAAAGTCTAATTTTAAAGCAACATTTAACCTTAAAATTCGTTACACCTGACCAAAGTGTGACAGTGCGTAGGTTTAGGAAAGGCATATGACTAGTCAGGCAATGCCAGGCTGAGTACATAGTGACGCAACACCTTTCGTCGGAAATGAGTTGGCTAGCGAACTTTCGGGCTTTCCGGAACTAAGGGAGAGGATGTGTAGTAGTGTGGCGTGGGGTCCCGCACTGGTGAACGCTAAGAACTCATCATGAAAATGTGAGTCATTCAGAATAGTGCTTAGGGAAAGGTAATGGGCAAGGGTGCTTCTTCAGAAAGACATCAAGCGCACACACATCATCTCTCTCTCTCTCTCTCTCTCTCTCTCTCTCTCTCTCTCTCTCTCTCTCAGTCAACCAGAGACAGTGCACCGGTTCTACCCCCCAACCGGAGCAAGGCGTGAAAGGCATGGAGAGTCTTCCAGATTCACTCCTTAAACAGAAAGAAGACTGCAAAATCTCTCTCTCTCTCTCTCTCTCTCTCTCTCTCTCTCTCTCTCTCTCTCTTAGTAAGAATAAAATAATGCCATTATTTCAGCGGTCCTCCAGCACTCGTCCCTAACCTCGACACTCGCAAATATTACGAGCTTCAAGACCGCAAACGGCGTGCTGAGAACCTGACATTCACCTGGACGTACATATATGAATTTCAGAGGTAAATATATGAGTAGATACATAAGTGCAGGGAATAAGTAAATAAACGTTGCCACAATTCCGAAGAGGAGATGTAGACGTGCAGTGCGGCCTGACCAGCTGGTGTTTGGTAAGGAACACACGAGACTGCTGCCCGAAGGAGAGAAGCTTGGGTTCATCCTTATGGTCCAGAGTGCCTTCCTTTCCTCGCTAACTTGTCGCCAAGAGTGTAAAGTAGCACACTTCAATATAATACCCACACCTGCACTACTTAAATGATGCAAGGCAGGAGACAATATTTCGTCAGATACAATGGCACTGGTGGCTGTGAGACACCATCGATTTATTCACCAGCAACTGACGCTGCGATATTACAGACAGCACAGACCTTGACGGTGACCAGTGTGCCGTTCCTCATTACGTATGAAAAATTATTATAAGAGAAGAAATTGATGGCTTAAAAATTTACATCATGGGAGTTTACAATTTCTTAATCCAGTTTCTCTCGACACATTCGTCATCATTGTTCTATCTGTCAGTCATTTTACTTTCTTAACCCGCCAGCCTCTCGGTCACACCCTCATGCCATCTCCCCCTCTCGCTCCCTCCACCCCGGGCACGGTCAGGGGCGTTGTGGTGAGGGACCTGCGTGGCGGTGCATGACGGAATGTGCCGCGCCAGGCACCGCTCAGCCTCCTCTCGCATGAGTCTTGTTCTTGTGAATGACCAGTCTCTTCTGAAAGGTGTGTTCACCTGTGCGTAGTGTTGTGCAGGATTGTCTGTCTTGTCACCCTGAGAATGGTAAGAACACTCATAATTTTCCTTCTGGTCACACAGACAGGACCAAGTCACCTGTGTCAGTCCGTACACTGCATACCTTGTAGGTGGTTAGGAAACGGTGGTGAAGATGGGAATGTGTTGCATCATAAATACTAACAATATTATTCAGTGTGAGGTAAGTCGGAAATCACACCTCGGAATCCTGTCAAGAAGTCCCATACCCTCTTCAACAACGATCATAGGAAATTGAGAGAGAGAGAGGGAGAAAAAAAATATCAACCCAAGGCCAAACTGGTTATGGTGGAATGTAAGAAAGAAAAATCCTCCTCCAAAAATTTAGTGTTACTTTCAGAGCAGCAAGGAAGGCGCCGCACTTAGCCGGGTGTCGATGCCGCCGCTGGGACCGGTTTCTTCTTGAAGCAACATCCCAGGAAGCAAGGGAAAGACAAACCAACTGTCACAAGAGAACGAAACGATGTGTTGCAAGCAAGGTGTTGTTATAGCGAGTCACAATAAAGAAAAAAACAAACAAACAAATGCTGAAGTATAAAAAAGTCAGACTACAGTGTGAGACAAAAAGGGACGGGAACACGTGCCCTCTCGGAATCACGAGCAGTGAAGATAATGCTGCAAAGGTATCACAGCCAGTAACGCAGGTCGTATGATGCAGAAGAACGAGTAACCTTTCTTTAGATTGTAGTCACAGTTGCAGCTTCTTGGTTCAGGCAGATGAGCTAGGATCGCTTGAGCTCGCCCTCTGCATTCCACTGCCACCCAAATGTTCTCATCGGCAATGGCAGCACCTTTCCCATCAACACATAACAATGGATCACTGAGGTCTTCTTCATTCCTCACGTCCAAGTTCTGCTCGACTGCCCGAGAACGTGTAGCGTGACCTTGACACAACCTTGCTTCCTCTCGTCCTCTGCTTTTTCACATTGCCTCCCTTCTCTTAACCCCGTCAAGCTTCACTGGTGTGTTATTGATTCTCTCAGAATAGCTTCATCATCATTGTCATGCAGGAAAGGGAACTTCAAGAGAAGTTCATAGTTTAAATCTCCTACTCTTTATTTTACTTTGAGTTTGAATGCTACACGTTCCTTCCTACAATGGACAACACTGCAAATGAACCGCGGTCAATGCGAGGGGCTGCTAAATAGAAGCTTAAACAAGTAGTAAGTTTACCCAGCTCTCTACCGCCGGGATTGTCGTCATGTTCGGCAACCGCACAACATTTTTCTGTACACTTTCCTGTCACGAGAAATATGGTGAAATGGAATTCTAGACGCGCTACATAACAAAAATCGTGTAACCAAACTAGGGTTACAGAAGAACACTACTTGCCCCCCAAATGATGGTGGACGACGGGATCGAACATGTAATTTCTGGGCAGGAGTGGAGTCGCGGTCTGAGCTGGTGCGCCTCCCAAGCCCCGCAGGAAGGAGAAGCCGCCTCATGAATGAAGCTACTTTCCATTCATTCAGTGCCCAAAAAAAAAAAAAAAAAACCTTTCTACACCCAGATGTTTCGTGTGTTGAATCAACAACAACAACATATCCACATACGAGATGAAATGTTTCCACCACCACCATCGCCATCATCAGTCATCCTTATTATATCACCATCAGCCTCTATGATTCCAGTGCAGAACAGAGACCTTCCTCTAGCCATGAACCTTGATGATTTAGATGGACTATTGACACTAAAGAATACAGCTATCTACAAGAATTTCTATAGGTACTTTGCGGCGCTAAAGGAAAAGCTATCTTGACAAAAGACAATTCATGTGAAGGAGCCACCTTAAAAAAAAGCGAGTATGGAAAGAAGAAGGCGAAGAAGAAGAAGAAGAAGAAGAAGAAGAAGAAGAAGAAGAAGAAGAAGAAGAAGAAGAAGAAGAAGAAGAAGAAAAACGCACTCATAAAAACACGACATACTATACTACAACCACTACTACTACTACTACTACTACTACTACTACTACTACTACTACTACTACTACTACTACTACTACTACTATTACTACTACTACTAATAATAATAATAATAATAATAATCTGTGTGTCCTTTGAAGACTGTCCTGATGAGAGTACAAAGCACAAAAGAATACGTGCTGTACAACTTCGTATAATTTCTTGTCTGTATGGTGTCTATTCCACGACAAAACTTACGTAAAAAAAAAAGTGGAAAAAGCAAGGAAAAAAGTTATCACACTGCCAGAAACACGTGACTCGATCATCTTCACGCCAACACAAAAAGTTCTCGTGTATTTGACAAAGAAGTAACGGAAGCAGTCACTCCTTCACTTCGTCCCAGAAGTTGGCTATCTTTCCTGCTTTGTTATTCGTTGTTCCTTCCCCATCTTCATCTTTCTTACGAACATAACATGCATCGTTCTGCCAGCCCTCCCCCCTCCCCCCCCAAAACACACACACATTCAATTGAGTTTTGTAGTATATAAGAGGAAGCTTCATGTGGCGTAACAATGTGTACACTCACCTCACATGAAGGAGAGGAGGCTGGAGATGTTGGAGGACGTCAACCTCACGGCACCTGCGAAGGTGAAGAATAAAAAGTGTTAAATTCGGTTTGATTCGACGTCATGAGGTGAAAGGTACCACTGCTGCAACCTTACGTAGTAGCCGGTACTGAAGGCCACCATGCGGAACTCCACTCGTGAATAAACCTGCAAATGAAGGGTTCGCAAGCCAGGATACACAAGCGATACATTGTCACGGTTATGTGCAATGGAGTGATGCCAATACCAGCACTCTCCTGGAAATGTTCACGTGGCGGCGGTGTGCCATTCTCTTCAGTATACGCGAGCTGGTTCACCAGTTAATGATCATTAGCTCAGACTAGCGCAGCACTGGAGCCACCCCTTATGTAGCCATAACACACCGTGATGGAAATGGGTTCTCACAACACTCTCACGTGGAAATGATGCCTCGGTAGTAACACTTTTTATTGAGGGAATATTTCTACGTCAGGTGCGTGCCAGAGACAAGAAAAGAAATTAAGAAATCGTGAAATATTCGCCCACAAGATGGCAGTTCCCAATACTTCTTTCAGAAATCCGACAGTACGGCCGATAAATTAGTTCGAAAGCTTGCCACCAGACTACTGGATTCACATTCTAATAACACCTATCACGTGTAGATGGAGGGAACTCACTTCTGATATTCAGTTCTACAGATAGTGAGTGTTCCGACTTTCTACGTCGGATCAAAAAGTAACCACCACGTAATAAGCCAGTGCACCGCGACAGTTGTGTTGGAAGGCAGGCAACACCAACAACACGAGGACCTATGCCAGGCGTCGTACTAGTGTGGATGGTGCACATCTACCAGGTATTTCGATACGAGTGATCTA